>NC_143582.1:115916133-116235103 GCF_048544385.1 Mastigoproctus giganteus | reverse complement strand
AATTTCAAGTTCTTCCATCTTATGGTTTGCCAACTGTTTTTTGTAATTGGTTGGTTATCCAGTTTTCTCTCTGATCGCTCACTGAGGGTGATGATAGATGGCTCTCTGTCTTCTAACTTCTCCACTAATGCTGGTGTCCCCCAAGGTTCAGTTCTTTCCCCCACTCTTTTCCTCTTGTATATTAATGACCTTCTTCTATTGACTGGAAATTCTATCCATAGTTTTCCCGATGATAGCACATTGCATTCCACTTTCCATTTTGAGAAACCTTGCCCTACTCAATCAGCTTCAACTTCTCGAATATCTGCTACCAATTCCTTAAATGCCGAGAGGCAAAGACAACTTAGTTGATTTCAATCCTTCTAAAACTCAGTCTTGTATTATATCTCGCAAAAAGGTTTCTTCTGCTCTTATGCTTATCTTTGGTAACACTACGATTTCTATGCAAGTTGATATATCTCTTTTGGGGATTACCCTGACTTCTAATCTCTCTCTTGGCACAATCACATTACAAATATTGCTTCCTCTGCATCTAAAAAAAACTTGGTTTTCTCTTTCGCTCTTGGAATTACTTTTCTCCCAAACAGCTGTTCACTCTGTACAAATTGCAAATCCGCCCTACCATGGAATATTGTTCCCACATCTGGGGTGGTGCCCCCAAAACCTCTCTCAGGCTTCTTGATTCCATTCAGAAGAGGGCAGTTAGGTTAATTAATGATTCATCTCTAACAAAGTTTCTCTACTCACTGTCTCATAGATATACTGTTTCTGCTGCATGTATTTTCTACAGATACTGTACTTCCATGGGCACTGTTCTTCTGAATTGGCTTCTTTAATTCCTGCTCTCTCTCTTTCAAAACAGTCTGAACATGTGCTGGCACCAGCCAACATCCATTTACTGTCCAACTTCGAACTCACAGAACCAACTTTTCACCTTCCTCATTTATTCATTCAACTGCCGTTTTCTGGAACAACCTTCCTTCTTACGTATTTCCTGAAAATTACAGTCTACAGAAATTCAAGTCTAATTTCAACAAATATCTTATTTTGTCTTCTCAACCTCCAACCCAAGCACTGTATTAAGTACTATAGGTTCTAATACCTCTCGTGTTTGGGGTTTTCTTAAAAAAAGAAAAAAAAAAAAGTAATAACGGCTAAATTATTGCAATGGAATTGTCGTGGATTCCGATAAAATATAGAGGATGTCAAAATGCTAATGCGCAAATACCATCCTGTTTGCTTTTGTCTGCAAGAAACGTACCTAAAGGCAAATGATGACCCCATCTTGCGAAATTTTACTGCTGTCAGTAAAGACAGAAACGGGGATGGCCTGACCCATGAAGTAGTCGCAAACCTTGTGGGCAACTGTACCTCTTTCTCACAAGTTCAGCTGAACACTAACTTAGAAGCAGTAGCCATTCGCTTAGCAATAGGGTCTTTTCTCACAATATGTTTTATATATTTGGCCCTGGGACACACATTTCCCAAGCAGATCTCGACAATCTTATTATGCAATTGCCCTCCCCTTTTTTACTTCTTGGAGACTTTAATGGACATAGTATCCTGTGTGGTAGTGCAGAAACTAATGAACGAGGTTGTATTCTTGAACATGTGCTCGACAGTAACGGCCTTTCATTACTAAATATGGGAATCAACACATATTTCTGCCTACCTGTATTTTCTCTGCCATCGATCTCTCCATCTGCTCCCCTTCTCTACTACCTATGCTTTCCTGGAAAGTGGAACGATCCTTATGGAAGTGATCACTTCACCGTAATATCTACGGTGGAAGTATGATCAAGCAAACTGGAGTACATTTTCACGGCTTACGGAATTTGAACCTGTACAAATTCAACAGGAATCAATTGATTAAGCAGTGAAGTATATCACAAAGTGTATTATCCATGCAGCAGCAATTGCAATTCCAAAAACATCCTCCCAATTTCCATGTTTTCCAAAACCATGGTGGAACCAAGTGTGTAAAGAAGCAAGAAAGTTACAAAATCGGGCATGGGGAAAATTCTGACATTACCCCACCACCGAAAATCTTATAGTCTTTAAACGTGCCCGTGCAAAAGCACAATTTGTACACCAACAGAACCAAAAGGAATGCTGGGTGAAGTTTACATCCTCAATTAACCAGATGACTAGTGCCAAAGTTGTCTGGGATAAAATTCGGAAAATGGAGGGTAAATACACATCAATTCCCTCATCTATGTTACAACATAATGGTTGTACATTAGCAGACCCAACTGCTATTGCCAACACTCTAGCAGAAGTATTCTCCAGCATATCTGCTGAAACCTCATACTCTGCAGAGTTCCTAGTTTTAAAGAAGAAAGTCGAGAAACAAAAACTCAACTTCTCTTCAAGCAGAGTCGAGTCTTATAACCTGTCCTTATTCAAGTGGAATTAATCATTGCACTTGATTCCTTGAAAGCGAGTGCCGCAGGATCAGATGATATTCAGTATGAGATGATAAAACACCTTCCATCTCACTCTCTAGAGCTGTTGCTACATCTCTACAACTGAATTTATTTAGAGGATCAGTTTTCTCATTCTTGGCGTAGGGCACTCGTTCTCGCAATCCTAAAGCCAGGAAAGGACCCCAAAATTCCTAAAAACTATCATCCTGTTGCTCTGTGTTTATAAAGCGTGAGCACTTGGTATTAATTTTCTTTGACATGGAAAAAGCTTATGACACAACCTGGAGGTATGGTATTTTAAAAGACCTCTATCTTTTGGTCTTAGAGGTCACCTTCCTACTTTTGTCAGAAATTTTTTATCAAAACAATCCTTCCAGGTTTGTGTTAAATCCAGTGTGTCCCACCTTTTCTGTCAAGAGGAAAGAATTCCCCAAGGCTCTGTCCTCGGTGTTATGCTGTTTGCAGTCAAAGTTGACTCCAAGTCAAAGTAAATAGTAGCTTGTATGTAAATGATTTTAGTATTTTTTGTCACTCCTGTAGCATGAGATTTATTGAGCGACAGTTGCAACAAGCAGTCAACCACCTTAGTTCCTGAGCTTTAGCCAATAGGTTTAGATTTTCTGGCCAAAAGACTATTTGTATGCATTTCTTCTGCAAACAGAATCTACATCCTGACCCAGAACTCAGACTTGGACAGAATCCAATTCCTGTGGTAGAAGAAATGAAATTTTTGGGACTCATCTTTGATCCAAAGCTGACATTCCTACACCATGTCTTTCAGCTAGCAAAATGCACGAGAAGTCTGAACATGCTCAGTGCGATCTCCTCCAACTTTTGGGGAGTAGATAAAGCACATTATTGCATCTATACCAAGCACTCGTTCGTTCTAAACTTGACTATGGTTCCCAAGCCTATTCCTCTGCTAGAAATTCTGTACTACGATTGTTTGACCAAATCCACCATAGAGCTATCCGGATTGCCACAGGGGCATTTCGTTCTTCGCCTGTCCAAAGTCTATATGTTGAAGCTAATGAAGCACCACTGATGCTTCGATGTCAGCAATTGTCGTTACAATATGCCATAAAAATAAAATCCCTGCCTGACATCTATGTGGACATCTCTTTGTATGCCATGGTGGGAAAATCTATGTAATACGTAAAACTGCCATTCGGTCTTTTGGTATCAGGATTCAGAGCTGGTTCATGATATTAACTTCACATTGGATAATGTATCCACATCAGCCAAGCAAGTTCTTCCTCCTTGGAATATACAATCTCCGTCTTGGGACTTCAGTCTTAGTAGCTGTCTGAAAGCTAATACATTGGCATGTGTATATATCGGCAACTCTTTGCAGCACACCGTGCCAAATACTCGAACTTCTTGCCGATAGATGGCTTGAAGTCTGAAGAGTTTGTGGGATCTGCTTGTGTTTTTCCAAGCAAAACAATCTGCAGTCGTATTCCATATGAATGTAGCATATACACTGCAGAGCTACACGCAATAGAACTGGCCTTAGATCATATAAAAACCCACCAGTACCAAAGGTTCATGTTATATACCGACTCCCTAAGCATATTACAGGCCTTATCCAACATGAGAAGCACTCATCCAGTACTATGTCGGGTGCAGCAAATATTATACTCCCTTTCAGAGTTAAACTTTGATAAACGCTTTTTCTGGATCCCTAGCCATATTGGAATCAGAGGGAATGACTTGGCAGTTGCAGCACCCAAACCAGCAGTGCCACAAAGTCTCATCCACTTGTCAGTCCCTTATACAGACTGCAGGCAACTAATCCACAAAAAATTATGCGCACATTGGCAAAAATCTTGAAATGGGTGGCCTACCAACAAACTAAACTAAATCAAGTCTGTAATAATGAATTGGCATTCCAGTCAGCACAGGGTTCACCAGGAGGAAGTACTTCTTGCTCGGCTACGCATAGGACATTGTCACCTGATGCATTCCTATTTGCTGAGGGCTGATGATTGTGCTGTGTGTAGACATTGTAAAGCAAGTTTAACTATTTGTCATATTTTTGTAGAATGTACGTCTTTTAGTAATGAATGCCGTTTATGTTTTACCCATCTGTCTGAGCCTTATACACTCGGGCAGATTTTATCGGATGATGACAATGTGTCAGATGTATTCAGGTTTTTACAACTGATTAATCTATATAGCTTTATTTAGATTACTTTAATGTTTAATATGTTATAACTGTTTTTATATAATACATTTGTTTATAATATATAATCAGATATATTATTTTGAATTTTATATTTTTATATCTTTATAATTTTTATACCTTTACACTTGGTGCATAATAGCCTGAGATGCTGATGTGCCATAAAACTCCTAACAATCAACCATTAAGCTTTTAGTTTCCCAACTCAATGCCAGAGCTCACTCTTGTGCATCAGGCAACACAGGGACAACCTTCAGGGCAGAATGCGCTGGTCCCGCAGGAGCTAGTTATTGTTGATGACTCTATTGTCATGGAGATGGAAAATATATTATGCAAACAGGATATGACGAACAGGACCAGGATATGTCTGCCAGGGGCAAAAGTAGACGACATAGAGCAGTGATATATATAATCTTTTAAGGGCACAAAGAGTGATATTGTTGTTCATATTGGCACTAATGACATTAAGATTAGGAGATTTGCAGAATTACTTAGCAAGTACAGGTCAATATTGAAAAGAACTTGTGAGTTAGGGTTAAATTTGAAAGTGTCTGCAATCCTGCCCAGACATGATAGGAGGGAGTATATGATGAGAGCCTTGTCAATCAGTTCGGCCTTGGAGAGATTGTGCAAGGTACATGGGGTAGAATTTTTCTCAGCCTGGTCTGTGCTTGCTAACAGGAGAGATTGTTTCTACAAGAATGGGACACACTTAAATAAAAAGGGTACAAGAATATTTGCTGATGCTATCGAGGCAGTGTTAAAGTGGACTGGAAAACTCCTGGCTCGGGGTGATTCACAGACTAATAGATTAACAGTAGCGCAGGCAGAGTTGAAAGTGATTCTTGAACTGCTTCTATTGGAATGAGCAGCATTCTGAAATGCAAGGCACTGGGATTTCCAGGATTGCTGGGAGTTATCATGAAACAAGTAAACACATGGGCTGTGTTTTCTTGTTTAACACGTGTTGCTAAGAGTAAGAATAGGTGCATGTATACTTGCACATACACCAATGCTATGAGTATAGTAAATAAATTTGATGAATTTGAGGTGCTGGTCAAGACATTGAAGGCAGATATTCTTGGGACGTTAGAGATGTGATGTCACACAGAGAAAAGGAATGCAGATTTGGAATTTGAGGAGTACAGTGTGTACAGAAAGGAAGGCGGGGTCATGCTGTTAGTTAAGAAACACATAAAATATTAGGAAGTGCATCCAGCTGACATGGGTGGACTTTTCAATGTTGAGTAAGTTTGGTGTGATGACATAAGCACTGGGAAAGCAGAATTGAGAGTAGAAGTGTGTTATTGTACTATTTTTTAGTGTTTCTCACCAACCATTGAAGTAAAAACGAAAGACGAAAAACCAAATTCTTAAAATTTTAATATTTACAATAAATTTATTTACAAACAAAACAAAATACCATATTACTGATGATGGCAATTTTAAAATAATAGCAATTTTTATTTTAAAATTGCTATCATCAGTAATATGGTATTTTGTTTTGTTTGTAAATAAATTTATTGTAAATATTAAAATTTTAAGAATTTGGTTTTTCGTCTTTCGTTTTTACTTCAATGGTTGGTGAGAAACACTAAAAAATCATAGTATGAATATACCCAACCCCAGAGGCCTATTTGAAGAAGTGTGTTATTGGCCTAATGACTCTGATGAGTACAATGAACAACTATACAGAGAAATAAAGTGTGCCAGTAAATCAGATTGTCTTATAATAGAGAATTTTAACTTCCCAGATATTGACTGGAACTTGGAACTTGTGGTTTGGTTACTCGCACACTAGCAAGGCTTTTGTGGATTTATTGGATGATTGTTTTCTACAGCAGCATGTTTGAGAAGCAACTAGAGGGAATAATAATCTTGATGTTATTATCAATAGTGATTCTTCATGCATTACAAATCTGCAGATAAAGGAACCATCAGCAGTAAAGGGAAGGGTTTTTACTTTCATAAAGGTGACTACAGTGGTCTCAATTTTTAAATTCTATACAATGGGATCAACTGATGATGTTACCAACAGCAAATCCAAAATGGGAAGCATTCAAGGAATGGAAATTCCTTCCATTAAGGAATTGGAAGCATTCAAGAAAGTTAAGAGGCTTTTTGTCCCAACTAAGAAATACTGTTCAAGGTTTAGGCCTAAATGGATGGCAGTAAACTAATCAGACTCATGGCAGAGAAGAAAAATGTATGGGATGCATATAAATTATCAGGTTACAGAGAAGACTATGGTAGATATAAGCTAGTCTTTAATCAATTGACAAAGGAGGTTAGGCAAGCAAAGGCAGATTATGAGAAATCTTTGGCAAAGGATGCAAAGACTTCTTTACTTATGTAAACTCTAGAAGAAAGGGGATGAATCAGATTGATCCACTTGATATCGACGGTTCGAATTTTTATCAACCTCTTGAGGTTGGTTACAAACTGAATGAGTGGCTTGTATCTATTCACACATGAGTAAGTCTGTAGGAAGTGGAAGCCAGAAACTTATCAAACTCTAACAGGGAGCTGAATGATTTTGTAATAATCGAGAGCAAAATGGAGGGGAAATTGTAGAAATTGAACATAAAAAAGGCACCTGGGATGGATGGAATCTATCTATCTATCTATCTATCTATTTATGTTAAAGGAGGCAGCAAAGGGATTAAGCAAACCCCTAACCTTCATTATGAAAGCTTCCGTGGATTCAGGAGAGGTCCCCATGGACTAGAGACATGCAAATGTTTCCCCAATTCGTAAAGGGGGATCAAAGAGTCACACGAATATTACAGACCTGTTAGTTTAACTTCTGTTCCAGGGAAAATAATGGAGTCACTGGTTATCGAAGCACTGCAGTATTATCAAGACAAGACTGCAGTTATAGTTCAGACACAACATGAATTTGTTAAGGGTAAGTCTTGTCTGACAAATTTGATTGGATACTATGATGTGGTCCCAGTGGAACTGGATGAAAAATTATTTTCATATCAGATACTTGGATTTTAGGAAAGCCTTTGATACTGTTGCGCATAGAAGACTATTGTACAAATTGGAGCAGTACGCCATTAAGGGCAAGTTGCTGCAGTGGATAAAAGGATGGTTGAATGGGAGAAGACAGAGAGTGGTAATCAATGGACACTGCTCTTCATGGACTACTGTTATTAGTGGAGTCCCTCGGGGTTCGGTGTTGGGCCCAGTGTTGTTTTCTGTATTTATCAATGATATTGATGAAGGTGTATCAGGGTTAATGTCTAAATTTGAAGACGATACAAAGGTTGGCAGATTTGTTAACGACAGTAATGATAGTATACTACTGCAGTAGGATCTAGAAAAGTTAAGCAGATAGGCTGAGAAGTGCAACTGAAGTTTAGCATTGAGAAATGCAAAGTACTGTATATGGGTAGCAGTAACACCAGATTAATGTACCAACTGTGTGGTACTACACTCAGGGAGGTGAAGAATGAAAAAGACCTGGGGGTAATTGTGCAGTCAGATATGAAGTTTAATTAGCAGTGTAGACGGTCTGCAAGAGCAGCTCATGGGATCTTGACAATGATATACAGAAATTTTTCTAGCCGAGATACGAAGATGATTGTCCTTTGTATATGGCAATGGTCGGGCCACACCTTGAGTACTGCATAGAGGTCTGGAGGCCTCATTTTAGGAAAGATGTAGAGCTGCTAAACTGAGTACAAAGAAGGACAAGATTGATGAGACGAACAAAGGGTTGCTGCTACTAAGAAAGACTTAAATCCTGAAAATAACAGCATGTGGAGACTAGGCACCTGCGAGATGATCTACTTAAGGTAATGAACGGTTTGGGCAAGCTCAACGTTGATGGGATTCTTCCTCTTGCTCAGATTACTCACCTGAGAGGATATAAATTCAAATTGAGGAAAGACAATTGTAGAATAGATGTGCAGAAGTTTGCCTTTTTTCAGTGGTTAGTTGACAGTTAGAACACACTTCCATCTGTTATAGTGGCGGTCAAAAACTTAAATAAGTTCAAGGCAGCATTAGTAGAAAGCAAGCTTATGCAGCATCAGCCAGAAAAAAAAAAAAAAAACTTCCACTTCACCCCTCCGTTCGTTCGAAATACCTGTCCAGCTGAGATTTAAATTTATTTAGGCTATCAACTTCCACGACAAGGGATGGAAGTCTGTTCCACCAACCAACTACCTGCTGGCTAAAGGCAAATTTCCGGACATCTATCCTACATCTGTATTTCCTCAATTTTGAATTTTTTATTCTGAGCAAGAGGCAGAATCCCATCAGCATTGAGCATGCTCAAACCATTCAAGGCTTTATACACCTCTATCAGATCACCTCGCCAGTGCCTAGTCTCCAGACACTATAATTTGCAAAACTTAAGCCTTTCTTCGTAAGAGCAACCCTTTGTTCCATTCACTAACCTTGTTGCCCCTTCTCTATACTCATTCCAGCTGCTCTACATCCTTCTTGAAATGAGGCCTCCAGACCTGTATACAGTACTCAAGGTGTGGCCTGACCATTGCCTTATACAAGGGAATAATCACCTCCTTATCCCTGCTAGAAACATTCCTGTATATTATTGATAAGACACCATGAGGTACTCTTGCAGCCGGTCTGCACTGCTCAGAGAACTTCATATCTGCCTGCACAATTACCTCCAGGTCCTTTTCATTCTCTATCACTGTCAGTGTAGTACCACAGAGTTGATACGTTGCTCTGGGGTTGTTGTTTCCCATATGTAGTACTTTACATTTGTCAATGTTAAACTTCATTTGCCACCTCTCAGCCCATCTGCTCAACCTTTTCAGATCCTGTTGCAGCAGCATAGCATCAGTAGTGTCCTTAACAACCCTGCCAACTTTTGTATCGCCTGCAAACTTGAACATTAAGCTTGATATACCATCATCAATATTATTTATAAATACAGAAAACAGTAATGGACCCAACGCTGAACCCTGAGGGACTCCACTGATAACATTAGTCCACGATGAGCAGTGTCCATTGATTACCACTCTCTGTCTTCTCCCCCTCAACCACCCCTTTATCCATAGCAGCAATTTGCCTCCAATGCCACCCTGCTCCAATTTGTGCAGCAGTCTTCCATGTGCAACAGTATCAAAAGCCTTTCTAAGATCCAAACACATAATATCAAAGTTATTCCCTGCATCCAGTTCTTTTGTGACTGCATCATAGTATCCAATCAGATTGGTCAGGCAAGACTTCCCCTTAACAAAACCATGCTGTGTCTGAACTATAACTGAAATCTTGTCTAGATGATCCAGCAGTGCTTCTTTAACCTGTGCCTCCATTAATTTTCCTGAACAGAAGTTAAACTCACAGGTCTATAATTACTTGTGTCAGCCTTTGATCCTCCTCCTTTGTGAATTTGGGTTACATTTGCACATCTCCAGTCTATGGGTACCTCCCCCTGAGTCCAAGGAAGCTCTCATAATTATGGCTAAGGGTTTGCTTACTTCCTTTTCTGCCTCCTTTAATATAACTGGATAGATCCCATCCACCCCAGGTGCCTTTCTTGTGTTTATCTTCAACAATTTCTCCTCCACTTTACTCTCAGTTATTACAAGATTATCTAGCTTACTGCCAGAGTTGAATACACCTCTAGCATTCCCCTCGCTGAATGACTCCTCATGTGTGAATGTCGATGCAAAATATTCATTTAGTTTGTTAGCTACATGAGCAGGATCATCAACAGTTGAACCATCACTATCAAGTGGACCAATCTGATTCATCCCCTTCCTTCTAGAGTTTACATAAGTAAAGAACTCTTTGCTGTTTTTCTTTGCATCCCTTGCCAAAGATTTCTCGTAATCTGCCTTCGCCTGCCTAACCTTCTTTGTAACTTGGTTACAGATCAACTTATATCTATCATAGGCTTCTGTGTCACGTGTTAATTTATATGTATCCCAAGCATTTTTCTTCTCTGCCATATGTCTCATTAGTTCATCTGACATCCATTTAGGCCTAAACCTTGAACAATATTTCTTAGTTGGTATGTAAAGCCTAGTAGCTTCCAAGATAAGTTTTTTGAATGCTTCCCATTTTGAATTTGCTGTTGGTAACATCATCAGTTGGTCCCACTGTATAGAATTTAAACACTGTCTCAGACCATCGTAGTCACCTTTAAACAAGCATTTGAAGAGTGAATGGATGGGTGAAATGGGAAGGTTTGTTTTTTTTTTTTTTTTTTTTGGCTGATGCTATATAAGCCTTGCGTCATATGCCTCTACTAATCCTAATGCTAAAGAATAAAAACAAGAGCAGAAAAGGCTTATTTACTTATGTAAACACTAGAAGAAAGGAGATGAATCACATTAGTCTGCTAGATATAAATGGTTTAAATTTAGCTCCTGCTAGTATCAAATTTTAATAGGAACTAAATGAGTTTATGATAACCAAGAGAAACTGTTGAAACTAAACGTAAAAATTCACTGTATCATCTTGGGGTGGACCTGAGAACTATCCAGTTATATTAAGGCGAGCAACAAAAGAAGTAAGTAAATGCTTAGCCATGATTATGAGAGCATCCTTGGTGTTGAGGGAGGGGTCCATATGAGCTGGATATATGAAATGTGTCCCCTGTTCACAAAGTTGGGATCAAATGGTAACATGAGCAATTACAGATTTGTTAAAAAATAATTTTTACATCATATTACCTAGATTTCAGAAAAGTTTATGCCACATAAAAGACTGCCCCACAAATTGAAGCAGTGTGGCATTATGTGCAGGTTACTACTATGGATGAAGGGATAGTTGATTGGGAGAAGACAGTGTGGTTATTAATGGACATTACTCTTCCTGGACTGATGCTATTAGTGGATTCCCGCCCAGGGTTTAACTACGCTTCAATTTTGTTTTATATATTTATTAATGATATCGGTGAATGTGTGTCAGGCTTAATATCTAAGTTTGCTGATTATACAAAGTTGTTAGGGTAGTTAATTACAATAATCAGAGTATATTACTGCAACAAGATCTGGAAAAATTAGGCAAGCAGGCTGAGAAGCGACAAATGCAAGATATTGCATATAAATAGCAGTAATCTCAGAATAATATACCAGCAGAGTGACACTTAAAGTGACCAGAAGTCCCGGATTATCCATAAGAGTCCCTTATTTAAGTCATTTGCCCCACATTGCAAACTGTCCCAGATCGGAGCTGTAGCCTCCATACTTAATGGCAAACATATTGCAAATGATTTGCATTATGTTTGCCGGGAACCAATGGTACAACAGAAAGAATTTTTGCAATAGTAAATAAGCTGTGGGCCGACCGTGCTAGCCGGGTGGGCAAAGTGCCTACCTGGCAACCCAAAGGTCGTGGGTTCGAATCCCGCCTCGGGCTTGGATCAAAGTACTGCAAAAACCTTGGGAGGTGCATTATGGCCACAAAAGCTGATGCGCCAATAACTACAAAAAAAAATAAATAAATAAGCTGTGGACGCCAAAAACACAGCTGACCTTAGAAACGCTGAAAGCAATACTACAAGTTAAGTGCAATTTTGCTAATTCTTGCGAAGAATTTTACGAAGAAATAGCAAATAAATACTGTCACATGTGTTACTGCATGTAGCCACAAAATAAAAAGACACAGGAACTCAAACCTCTGTGGGATTATTCTTGAACACCCAACAAATGAAGCAACAAAACACTCGTTCAAAATGCCCCCCCCTGTTTTTTACACAAGACCTCAAACGTTCCGGCCATTCATCAATAGAAGTACGCATGGCGAAGGTAAAGAAAGACGAGAAAAGTCGGATAACATACGTGGAAAATTAGTTTCCCGATATGCCACTCTAGCACTGCTCGCTCGGTAAACAGACAGTAGGTGTTATCAGTTTAGAGCAAAGTCAAGAATGTTATATTGATTGAGAGGTAGGCATTGCAAACGATGTGCTGATTGGTGCACGAACACAACACACGATAACATCGGCACTCAGAAGCACTAATGCTAACTTGCCCTAATGAACGCTTTCCATAATGGTGAAAAAAGATCAGGTTACCTCCACTTGAATCCCATGGGAGCTTGAACAGCTCCCGAAGTGGAGGGGATAACCTAACCTTTCTTTAGAATCACAGTCATATTTAGAAATACATTCATTTAAAAATACAGTCGTAAAAAATATAAAATTTCTTATGACTGTATTTTTATTTTCTTGTTCAATGATATGCCCTAATGGTGAAAAAAAGGTCAGGTTATGAAATATAACGAAAAATAAAGAAACCTTTTCCTTTTTTTGTAACCAAACCTAAATCAACAATATAGTGAAAACACTCATGAACTCCAAAAATCTGCTTTTAATAATGAGAAAAAAACATAATGAAGAACATAAAAATGGACGGAATGAAACTTTTATTTAGTTTTCATCGATTATTAATTCAAATCAAAAGGGACTATGAAGCCCAATAAGTCCTATTATTATTATAATAATCTTAAATTATAGGAGAAAACCTCATACCTTTGAGTAGGACCGTTAATCACTCACTCAATCATGAATGATTATAATATGAATTTACCCCCATGTATTATCATAAATGAATGAAGTTAAAATAACTATTAATTAAAATAAGCATGTATTCAACTCTCATATCATGTCAAGGGAATCGGAAAGAATCACGGAAAGACGGCGGCCACCAACCTCCAAAAACCAACCAACACCACAAGCCGTCATGAGAATTGAAAAATAATTGTTGCGAAATTCTAAAAACAACGACACTAATAAATTAATTCACACATAAGTTAAACTTTAAAATTGTTATTAACTTCTTTTAAGAGACCACCTTATTCAGTTTGTTACCGTGTTCACAAGAAGTACAAAAGTGATTCGCAAATGCTATCTCCCCTGTTTTATATCAAATTAACGACACCTGACACAAGATAATTTATATAAACCAATGTATGAATTGCTATTCATGCATGCGCGTAAGAGTCCACGAGTCCGAAATATTATAAGGTCTGCTACATTAATAGAATTAACATTTAATCTCTTTTTTTATTTTTCGGCAATTAATAATTTAAAATATTCTGCTGTTTATTAAGAACCTTAAATTCATTAAAAAGAAACACATGTCCATTGGTGATTGTATGGAACGCAAGCTCATATGCACCCGTCCTACCTACTCTAACTGAGGCCAAATGCTGCTGTATCCTTACCGAAAGTAAATTTTGGATTGAGCCAATATAAGTAGAATTGCATCCACCACAAGAAATATTGTAAACAATATTGTGAGCTTCCATGGTAGGAACTATATGTGCCCTATATTTCAAGATAGCATGGAGCTTACTCATGGGTTGTGGAACAATCTTAAATTCAGTGTTCTTAAATATGTTAATAAATTGTCTATACCAATGTTGTATATACAGAACTTTAATAAAATGTTCATGATCTGCCCTGTCATTTGTTGTACCCGTCTTTAATTTATATTTCGCCCGTTGATTAATCTGCATAATGGTACCTAATGAATAACCCCTATTTAAAAATCTTTTTGTCAGTTCTGTGAGCTCGTCCAATAAGGATTTTTGAGTAGAGCTGTATCTACCCCCCTTTTACATATAAAAGGAGCATTATTTTTAACCAGCTCCATAATGCATATAGATATAGCTCTACTCAAGAATCCTTATTGGAAGAGCTCACGGAACTGACAAAAAGATTTTTCTTATGTAAATTCTTGAAGGAAGTGGATGAATTATTTTGGTTCACTTGATATCGATGATTCAACTGTTGATGATCCTGCTCAGGTAACTAAAAAACTGAATGAGCATTTTGCACCTACATTCACACATGAAGAATTCTGTAGAGAAGTGGAGGCTAGAAGTTTTTTAAACTCTAACAGAGAGCTAAATGATTTTGTAATAATTGAAAGGAAAGAGAAGGAGAAACTGTTCAGGATGGATATAAAAAAGTCAGATGGCATCTATCTAATTATATTAAAGGAGGCAGCAAAGGAAATAAGCAAACCCTTGGCTATAATTATGAGAACATCCATGGATTCAGGGGAGATCCCTGCAGACTGGAGAAGTTGAAATGTATCCCCAATTCACAAAGGAGGATCTAAGGTGACACGAGCAATTACAGACCATTTTTTTAACTTCCCTTCCAGGGAAAGTAATGTATTTATGAAAGTAATATAGTCTGTATGTAGTATCCAAGATGCAGCCTAACCTGAATTGTCCACTACAATGAATAATCTCCTTATCTCTGCTAGTAAAGATTCTATATTATTGATAAAACCCCATGAATTGTCCTGGCAGAATGTTTGCATTTCTCAGAGCACTTCATGTCTGACTGCACAATTACTCCCAGGTTGTTTTCATTTTCCGCTACCCTGAGTGTTGTGCACATAATTGGTACATTAATCTGGGATTACCACTACCCATATGCAGTGTCTTGCACATGTCAATGTTACACTTCAACTACTATTTCTCAGACCATCTGCTTAATATTTTTAGATCTTTTTCCAAGATCTGGATAGATCCCATACTTAACCCTGGTATCTTTCATTAATCCTCTGACCAACTTTGTATCATCTGTGAACTTAGACATTAAGCCTGATATACCTTCATCAATATCATTAATAAAATGTTAGTGTTGTGAGCTTGTAAAATATGGATACCGTGTGTGATAATTTTAAGGCCTTTTTTGCTTAACTAGCATTGTATGTGTGTCTGGTTATTTAAAGAGTTGCAGTTTAATGTTCATTAAAAAATTAAGTAAAAAAATGTGCATTGAACTGCTGTACTCAGGTTTCCTCCAAACCCATAGATGTGGAAGAAACCTGGTATACAACTGGTCAGCTTTTCAGAGTAAATGGAAAGAGGTGGTAGATGGAAAGAGGACCCGAAAATGTTTAATTCTTGAATAATTTTTTTTGTGTAATTATATAGCTGTATAATTAATATTATAAATGTTTTATAAATTTTATGTAATACATATACATGTATTGAAATAGTAAAGTGTATCTGTATAGTAATAGGTACTTCCATATTACAAAATAGTGTAGTACTGTGATATCAGTGTAATATAATACTGAGATATACTGCTGTAGGGCTAATTTAATACTTTAATTGAAATTACACCACATACCTAAACATAGTGAAGGTAGGTAGGGGCACCCTCACTGCTCTGGTGACAAATTTTTAAAAGTACTTTCCCAACAAATAAAAGTCTTACTTGTTGGAGAGAGAGAGAGAAAGAGAGAGAGAGAGTGTGTGTGTGTGTGTGTGTGTGTGTGTGTGTGTTCTAAGTAACTGTCTTACTCTGTTGTTCCTCTGCCTTATCTGTTCTTTTTGCTCTATTTTCTGTCTTCTTTACTGTGAATCATTTGGGTTGGGAGGCCACCGAGCAGAGTGCTGTTTTTCATTATGAAGGCCTTTTTTGTTTAACTTAATTGAAGTGTGGAAAAGTAAATAATGGCTTGTTTCCACTGGGCAGAGATGGGAGGTTGGATGAAGGCTGTTGCTCTAATCCAGCTAGGACAATCTACACTAAATAAATAGAAACAGAAAAAAGTCAATATCAAGCATTTGACTATTGAGGGCAGCCTATGGATTTCTTTCGATTCCAGGGCACATTTGATTCCATCAATCAATTTTCACATTGAATCAATTTGATTCAATGTGATGATGCACATCAAAATCATGTGATACACCTAATAACACCTATCCATGCAAAATTTCCAAGTACATTTGTATTTACTTTTCCATCTGTTTACTTCTGCCCAAACCAAATTCCACGTGGTTTCTCAAAGGGTAGCCAAAGTTTCCCCAAAGGCCCCATTTCTGGGGCTTATTATTATTATTAGCCACATGGTGCAAGGTAGCCTGCGGCTTATGCTGCACCAACCAAAAAAAAAAAAAAAATTCTGAATTACTCCCGAGAGAGAGAAGTAGCAGAAAGGAATCGCCAAGAAAGAGAAGAATTGTGATATCCAGCTCGGGACCCTGTCTGTGCCAAGCCCATACTCACCAGATGTGAGCCCCTGGGGATTTTTGATGAATAGCTTTAAAGAACATCAGAGGGATCCAAATTGTGTGGATTTGCTTAGTTTTATATTTGTTGGATTATTTAAATAGTTGCAGTTTAATAAATTTGTTGGAATATGTAAATAGTTGCAGTTTAAATATATTGAGCTTAATGTTGTGGATTGTCTGAAAGTCTTGTCACCCCACCATGTACCAAGGAATGATTATAAGAGAATTCAAAATGGAGGAAGAAAGCAGACTGCAGTTTATTTTACTTAATACTAGTTACAGGAAGTCTGTCAAGGATCCAGTCAGTAAGCATAGCCTTGTTGATTGTGGCAAAGGCAACCCTCATTGCTTCCTTCAAGTGTTTTTGTCTGGTATCTTTCCTCAAATACATTGTCTTTGATTATGCCCCATAGTGCAGTTTCACAAGAGGAGAGATCAGGACTTGAACTTCAATTTGAGATAAGTTTCATATACATTAGCATTGCAGTTTTGAGGATTCCAAATCTGACGAACATTTCTGCAGTGATATTTTGGCTGATCAGAACACTGATGCCGCCACTGCTGCACGTTGTTCCCACCTGGTTGACTGTCATCCAGCCTTTTTTTTTTAATCCAAAATTGATCCTGTTGTGAACAGCTTATGTTCCCATTACAATATTGTCTCTTTAGAAGGAGCTTCTTTGTTTAACCTTGCAGTAGAATCCCTCTGCATATCCTTCCTAGTTTCTCCTAGGTGGATGATTGCAAACCCATACACTTGCACAAAGGCATTCTTCCATACTATAAGAACATGTCAGCCTAAACACCACCTCTTATCCTCCAACCAGTCCATTTTAAAAAATTCACCACTGCATCATGTCTGCTTTGTAAATCATCTGGGAATTTTTTATAGTAGAATCTCATCACCAGTCTATCACTTCCAATAATTTATCTACAGGCAACCCCCCGTATAACACTGTACTTCTACAACATGGTTTCACTCTAAACATGATTGATAAATTGTGGAAATGCTTGCACAACGCAATACTTAAATAACACGGTTACAGAATTGTGGCAAACCTCGCATAACAGTATTTTTGAGCTTTTGGAAAACTCTGCTATTATATTGGATGTAATTTTCAACATTTTCATTCTTTTTTGTAAATTCCAGCTTTTGGCTTGCTAGTCGTTATACAAAAAAAAAAAAAATATTGGGAAATCCGTGTGTTAGGATTGAACTTGCAGAAAAAGAAATCTAGTCAAAGTTTTATTACTATCGGATAACGCTCCAGGCCATCCAAAAGATTTAAGTTATCCAAACATTGAAGTAATGTACCTACCACCTAATATAACTTTAATTCAGCTATTAGATCAAATTATTAGTAATGGCTGCATGGTGCAAGAAAGCCTACGGCTTATAAAAAAAAACCTGAATAAAACAATGATAAAAAAAAACCAAACTAATAATTAATAAAAGAAAAGGAAATTAAACCTATCATCCTATGCGTTTCCCCCACCGGAAGGTACTATCCAGATGACCTTTGAATTTCCCCAAACTGTTAGGCTCTACCACCCATGTAAGCAATTTATTCTAGTAATTTATAACTCGCATGCTAAAATAAAACTTCCTACAGTCCAATCTAAACATCTCCCCCCGTAACTTGAATTTATGTCCCCTAGTTCTAACATCATTTATAATCTTGAAAATTTCGTCCTCATTAATTTTACTGATGCCTCTCAAAACTTCTCCTCTAAGGTGTCTATTTTCCAAACTCTGCAACCCACATATTCGAAGTCTTTCTTCATAAGGACACCCTTTTGCTGATCTCACCAGGCGAATTACCCGTCTTTGCACCCTTTCAAGAAGCTCAATGTCTTTCTTTAAGTGCGGTCTCCATACTTGAACACAGTATTCCAAGTGAAGTCTAACAAAAGCCATATATAATGGGATTATCACGTCCCTATCTCTACTTGCAAAAGTTCTATAGAATACTATGGGCCTTCCTTGCAACCTGTTTACAATGCTCAGAGAATTTCATGTCTGACTGTATCGTAACACCCAAGTCCCTTTCCTCCAGTACTGGGTTTAGTTGAACTGCACCAAGTGAATAAGTTATTTTGGGATTACTGTTTCCCAGGTGTAATACCTTACACTGTTGGATTAAAGCATAGCTGCCATTTTTCTGACCATTCCTGAAGTCTATCTAGGTCTCTCTGAAGAAACTCAGCTTGACAGTGATCATTAACTACTCTACCAATTTTAACATCATCTGCAAATTTAGACATCACGCCCTCTATCCCTTCATCAATGTCATTTATGAAAATTAAAAACAACAGTGGTCCTAATACTGATCCTTGGGGAACCCCACTTCTTACATCAACCCAATCTGAGGAATAGCCATGTATCACAACCCTCTGCCTCCTGCCCTGAAGCAATCCAGCTATCCATTATACCAACCTTTAAACTCATTACATCAGAAAATCGTTACAATGGATTTTGGAATAAATTTATTCCGAATCTACTGAAATGTTGGAGGCATGGAAACATTTTTCAGTTGTGGATGTATCAGAATCGTAGCTTTATCACTGAAAGAAGTAAAACCAACCGTCAACATTAACTGCGTGTTGGAAAAATGTATGGCCAGAGTCAGTCCATTCAGGAAATACTGTATGGTCAAACCGGCAGGAAATGGAATCTGTGTGACAGTACAACTTACTAAATTGGTAGGAGGGGAAGGTCAAGAATTTCTGGTAGAAAAAGAGATCAGCAAAGCGGATTTCATAGAAATGACATTGGAGGTACCAATCAATTCAGAGGATGATAGTGCAGATAAAAATTCTAAAGTTAGAATTTTTATACTAAAAAGTATACGGGAAGGCATAAACTTAGCCGAGCAATTAGAATCTTATTTTTTGAATACAGCTCCTTCGACTAAAAGGAGCATAAAGTTCAAAAGGGGGCTTCAAACATGCTTAGCTCCATACCATGAAATTTACAAAGATCTATCAAGCAAAAACAAACCCAGATTACTGATTTTTTAGAGAGAGAGCAGAAGATATTCTACAACAGAAAATGTCCTCATTTGATTCTGCTTAGCACCGATGAAGAGGAAGAAAATTAAATGAACGTCCATTATCTGGCATATATGTATCACAATTTGTAAGAAGTTTGTTCAGTTATTATTATTTTTAATAAAAATTAACTTTCCGATAGTTAAAAAAAAATGGTGTACTTTTGTTATCTTTTGGAACATAGCCCCCTTTTTGTACTGGTTCTTAGTCCCATATAACACGGTTTCGCACTACATGAGATTTCATAGGAACCTAACTACCGTGTTATATGAGGGGTTACCTATACTTCTTGTATTTATTCAAACCACCTACTTCCACAACAACAACAACAACAGGAAGTTTGTACCAACAATCAACCATCTGCTGCCTGAAGGAATACCTCTGGATATCGATCCTGCAAACATATTTCCTCGTTTTGAATTTATACTTGCTCGTGTAGTCTGAGCAAAAGAAAGAAGGCCATCAGCATTGATCTTGATCAATCCATTCAAAGCCTGAAACACTTCAGTCAGGTCACTTCACAGGAGCCCAGTCTCAAGATGCTGCAATTCATAGAATTGAAGTCTTTCTTGATAAGATCACACTTTTATTATTATTATTATTATTATTAGCTATATGGTGCAAGGAAGCCTGAGGCTTATGCAGCACCAGCCAAAAAAAAAAAAAAAAATTCCTAAGTTACCCTAAGAGAGAGAGAGAGAGAAAAGTAGAAGGGAATCACCAAGAAGGAGAAGAATGATGATATCCAGCTCAGGACCCTGGGTGTGCCAAGCCCATACTCACCAGACGTGAGCCCCCGGGGTGACATTAACAAAGGGTTTTGTTCCCTTTGTTAATGTCATTGCCCTTCTCTACACCCATTCCACTAAATCTCTACACACCTTCCTAAAATTAGGACTCCAGACCTGTATGCAGTACTCAAGATGCAGCCCAACCATTGCCTTGTACAGTGAGATAATCACCTTCTTATGCCTGTTAGCAAAGTTCCTGTATATCATTGACAAAAGCCTATGATCTGTCCTGGCAGCCTGACTTCATTGTTGAGAGAGAGAGAGAGAGAATCATTAATCATCATTTAGCATTAAGAAAAATCCACATTATTTTGATCATGAAGCTGTCTGATACCGTCCCTGTATAGGTCCAAAAATGGTTTCCAACCAAGTTATAGCCCATTTTCTTTTTTTCGTATATTGAAGGAATGGATGCCTGTAAACTCAACTTTTTTATTCAAATAATTCATTTACAGTGTAAGAGACTGGTGAAAACTTTGCTTTATATCTATATTACAGCAAGCATTGGAAATGGCTTCCTTGAGAAGCAGTACTGCCTCAGAGGATCTTATCATAGATTGGGGGAACACATTCAAAAATTCCCGAGGGGTTTCCAATTGTTTAACAAATAATTATTCATTCACTGAGAAATTTTTAACCAACTGGAGTAGCATAAACAAGAAACTTTATGAAAATTAATAAGAAATCCAGTGGAGTAAAATAGCAAGCGAGGTAGCTCTCTAGCATTCCAATGGCGAGCTCATTCCTATCGAGAAATCCACCAGTTGTAAGGACTCCCTTGTGGGTAGCACAAGTAGGAAAATCATGGTGTGTGAATAGCCTGAGTTCAAAACCTTTCAATGAGATGAATTTTTATGGTGATTTTCGCAATGTGGCTAATTTAATTGTCACACAAGGATCGCATGTTTTCTTTTTTTACCCTGAAACTCGGGTTTTGTGATGAATGAATATGCAAATCAACCAAACCACAGAATTGCGATTTACAGACGACTCTGATGCTTTAAGGTTAACACAGCTACAAGCAGTGAAATTAAAATGTGGCGTAGCCCCATTCATGGAGTCATTTCACAGCACATTTCCAATTGAACTATCAACAGTATAGATATGCTCCTCAGAGAAATAGTAGTAGTACAGGAACTCCCGATTTATGTAAGGGTTGCGTTCCACGGAACGCTACATAAGTCGGATCTTACGTAAGTCTGAATTTCCCCAATGCTCGTGCAGCACTCACAACTGTGCTCGCTGAATTGATTGAATCAAAAAAAAATGTTCGACGAACATGTACAGGAACTCTCCGACTAACGTAATACTCGACTTACGGGAATTCGACTTTACGTAAGTTTTTGTCAGGCGGTGCAAACTTAAAATATTCGTGTAAACGTATTCTGCATCCCGTAGGAATAAATGGAGGTATCGTGAAAATATCATAATGTGAACCCAATAACATTCGTTTTTTTTTTTTTTTTTTTTGTAATTCATTCCATGTCCTTGGAAGTTGAAAATTCGCTATATTTATTCCTCTAAAAGGTCATAATTATAATTGAAATTGCACTACACTTTCATTGCTATCATATGTACCCGTTATAAGAAACAATTTTGAAAACCCTTCTGATATTTTTCTACAGCAGGTTTCTGGAGGTCACGACCAAAAAACAATAAAAACAATTTGCACTTTATTGGGCTTTTCTGTTAGTGCATATAATTATAAACGGGTTGTAAAATCAATCTTATTGCATTTGCGATAATACCAATAACTACAATTGTGTGGGTTTTTACGCTATTATAGTGAAATGTGTTCCCCTTAACTGAAATCTTCAATCATATAAAAAACAAATTTTCAGAAACTTCTCTTCATTCCTATTTATACAGGGTGTCTCAAAAATATTGGTACAAACGTTTAGGGGAGGTAGTTAACATCTAAAGGAATGTGAATCGCATAGGAACCCATAACCGGAAACGTCACGGGAAAGTAGCAGAGGAACAAGAAGCAGAAACGACACAAGACAGTAATTAGTGGCAAACGCTTATTTGACATAATATTAACAATGGAGTACGAGATGGATACATTTCATGATGATACAACAGATGCTCGAAGGTTCCACCATGAGACGCGATGCATGCGTGACACCGACGTAGCATGGATTGGCGGACACGGTCGGACACACCTGGAGTTTCTTTGACAGTAGCAGCAGCGCAGACGAGTCTCGCCACGAGATCCATTTCCGTCTCCACAGGCGATTCATACACGATAGATTTGAGGGCCCCACACAAAAAAAAAAAATCAAGGCTCGATAAATCAGGTGAGCGTGGGGGTCAGGCAATGGGTCCACCACGGCCAATGCATCGACGCCCAAAACGCCTGTTCAAATGGTCACGAACACACCTTCCATAATGTGCAGGCGCCCCGTCATGTTGAAACCAAATGATGCGTCTCACATTTGCTGGAACATCGTCAAGTAACCCTGGTAGAACTTGTTCAAGAAAGATCCGATATTTAGCGGAGTTCCTGCGGGATGGTAAGCAGTCACCGACCATACCTGCCCACACATTTATTGCGAAGCAATGTTGTGCCGCAGACCGTGTGGGCCCTCTGCTAATCCGTACACTAGGGGCCTGTCTGCCAGCTCACTGTTCGTATATTGATGCGTGCTCTTCGTGGGGCGACACTACTGCTTGAATGAGTAAACCAGAAATTTTCCCTCTCGCGAACTGATGAACAGCGCCGTGTACCGACATACAGTGACGTTTCCTGTTATGGGTTCCTATGCGATTCACATTTCTTTAGATGTTACCTGCCTCCCCTAAACGTTTGTAAAATATTTTTGAGACACTCTGTATAATACAATGATGAAGGGAAAGCAACCAACGAAAAGTGCAAGTGGTGGTAGTGCCAGGAAACGAAACAAAATTGATTTAGAAATGAAGTATGAAGCAGCATAAAGTTTATTGCAAGGGAATTAAGTCTCGCTGCTTCAACAATGAATACTATTTTAAAGGACAGTGTGCGCATAAAAGAACATGTCAAAGGATCAACTCACTTAAGGTGAACAGTGATTACAAAACAGCGTTCGGGTGCTCTATCAAACATGGAACAGCTCTTAATAATATGGATGAAAAATCAGATTCAGAAGCGAGTGTCCCTGAGTCTGATGACCATTCCACCAAAAGCAACAAGTATTTATAAAGATATTAAGGATAAGTACGGCGAACCCCAACCCAATTTCATGGCAAGCAACGGGTGGTTTAATAGGTTAAAGGCATTGCGCTGGATTCCACAACGTTAAAATATGCAGTGAAGTCACCAGTGCAGAGAAATTTTGTGATGTGTTCGAAAAAATTATTCATGAAGGCGTTCTATTCAACGCAGCAAATTTTTAACGTTGACGAGACTGCTCTGTATTGGAAAAAATAGCGGATCGAAAATTCAATGCCAGGTTTCAAGGCATCAAAAGATAGGGCCAAGCTTTTGCTTGGGACTAATGCAGCGGGAGATTTCAGATTAAAACCACTGCTTTTGTACCATTCTGGAAATACTCATGCATTTAAGGAAATCAGTAAAGCCACTCTACCCGTGCATTTCTGATCGAACAAAAGAGCATGGATAACAATATCTCTCTTTGAGGATTTGTTTAAATGCTGCTTCAATCCCGAGGTTCAAAATATTGTAAAGACAACGACGTTCCTTTCATGATTTTGCTTCTATTAGGTAATGTTCCTGGACATCATACGCATCTAGATGATTTAAATTCGAACGTGAGAGTCATATTTCTACTGCCAAACACGACTTCACTCATCCAAACATGTGGATCAGGGTGTTATTTAGAATTTAAAAGCATACTATTTACGCATAACATTTGCTCAGGCATTGTCTGCAGTAGACGATGAGAAAAATATTACGTTGAGTCACCGACCAGGTATGGTCGGTGACTGCTTAGTCGGCCCATACCTGTTACCATCCCGCATGAACTCCGCTAAATATCGGATCTTTCTTGAACAAGTTCTACCAGGGTTACTTGACGATGTTCCAGCATTGAAAATCTTACAATATTTACCACTTCATCTTAAACAGGCCTCGGAGGAAATTACTAAAAGTTGTTTAAATTGTGCATGGAAGAAAATATGCGCACGTAAAAAGCTACAAAGGATTTGAAAAAGACGAATCATATGAAGAGGTTACAGATAAGATTGTAAAGGCTCCTAGCTACTTCAGTTGGAGGTTGATAGCAAAAACGTGGAGAAGTTAATAGAGGGAGAAGAGAAGGAATTATCTAACGAATAACATATAATAATAGTGAAAGAAGAAAATGGTAACGAAGTTCAAGATAAACCAAATGAGCAGCCGAGACGCTTCATTGCCAGAGAGATGGCATATGGCATTTCGTGAAATTGCATCGGCAATGGCGAGGTTTGAGAAGGTGGATGCTGACAGCGAACGATTCTTAAAAGTTAACAGGGAGGTGGCGCCTCCGTGGGCAGGAGCGGCAGTGCATAGCACACGCTTCTTGATTAGACTGGGTTCGAGCCTGTGACTGCAAATACGGAGAATGCGGAAAGGTCAGGGAATGACCCCTGCATATCCGCAGAGCAATATGGCCTTAGTTTCTAATGCTCCTAAAAAAAAAAAAAAAAAAAACCAGAGAGGTGAATGATAAGCTTGCTTGCTACAAAGAAATCTACGATGAAAAGAAAAAAGCCACTGTTCAGTCATCCGTCTGCGCAGTAGCACAGTGGTATCGTCACCGTCCTCCCCACACCGGGAGGAAAAGGCCCAGGTTCGAATCCCGTCGATTCTTTAATGGGCTTTTTTCACTCAGTGGCTGAGTTAGTCGGTCTCAGACGTAGATAGCAAGGTTTTCCCCCAGAAACTGGGGTTTTTTCCGTCCAGCAAATAGGTAAATCGACCAGAGAACATATGCAATTTACAGACAAAATACATATATGGGTATATATTAGAAATAATAGGTGGCCCTAATATAATAATTTGAATTTGTCCAGTCTTCCATTATTATGTTCTTTCGTAAAGTTGAGCGGCCGACCTCTTCTAAATCTCCACAGCCCTCAACTTCCGCAGCGGCGTACTAGGTTTTTACAATAGCTAGGCAAGAGATTTCCCAATGATCCCAGAGATTCTGCAATGATGCTCGAGAGGTAAATCTTACTGACTTTATGCCTGTCTCCTCTCTTTTTTTTTTTTTTTGTAATTTTATAATTTTGAAATTGCACCCTTCTGTATTTTTTCCTGCACATGAGATAAAAAAATTGAATAAATACAATAAATAATTCTATTTACATGTTCGTCGAACATTTCTTTTTTGATTCAATCAATTCAGTGAGCACATTTGCGAGTGCTTCACAAGCCTTGGGAAATTCCTCGACATACGCAGCGTTCCGCGGAATACAACTCTTATATATGTACAGAAGTTCCTGTACATAAAATTATTTATTGCATTTATTCAATTTTTTATCTCATGCGCAGAAAAAATTACAAAAGCATGCAATATAAAAATATTTCAAAATTATAAAATTACAAAAAAAGAGAGGAGACAGGTATAACGTCAATAAGTTTTACCTCTCGAGCATCGTTGCCAGAATCGACGTCTACCGCTGATAAGTTCGCCCCTGCGGAGGTGGCGAGCTGTGGATATTTCGAAGGGGTCAGCCACTCAACCTTACGAAAGAACATAATAATGGATGACTGGACGGTGGCTTTCTTCTTTTCATTGTACATTTCTTTGTAGCAAGCAAGCATATCATTCACCCCTCTGTTAACTTTTAAGAATCATTCACTGTCAGGATCCATCTTCTCAAACCTCGTCATTGCCGATGCAATATCACGAAATGCCATTGCCATCTTCTCTGGTGAAGCGTTTCGGCTCCTAATTTGGTTCATCTTGAGCTACGTCAGCATTTTCTTCTTTCACTATTGCTGCCTACAAGTCAATAAGTTCTTCGTTAGATAATCCCTTCTCTTCTTCCTCTATTAACTCCTCCACGTCTTTGGCATCAACCTGCAACTGAAGTAGTACTGCAACATTTACAATCTTATCTGTAACCTCTTCATATGATTCACCTTTTTCAAATCCTTCGAAGCCTTTTATGTGCCGTGGGCATATTTTCTTACATGCGCCATTTAAACAACTTTTAGTAATTTCCACCCAGGCCTTATTAATGACGGCGTGGTAAATATAAGATTTCCAAAAGTCTCTTAACGTAAAATTTTTCTCATCATTTGTTGCAGACAATGCCTGAGCAAATGTGCATAAATAGTATGCTTCTAAATAAAACCATGATCCATAGTTTGGATGAGTGAAGTCATGTTTGGCGGTAGAAATATGATTCTCACTTTCGAATTGAAATCATCTAGATGCGTAGGATGTTCAGGAGAATTATCTAATAGAACCAAAATCTTGAAAGGAACGTCATTGTCTTTACACTATTTTTCAACCTCTGGAATGAAGCAGCATTTAAACCAATCCTTAAAGAGAGATTTGTACTATTACCAGTGCTCTCTTGTTCGTTTGGAAATGAACGGGTAGGGTGGGTTTATTGATGCCTTTAAATGCACGAGGAATTCCAGAATGGTACACAAGCAGTGATTTAATCTGTAATCTCCTGCTGCATTAGCCCCAAGCAAGGCCCTACCTTTTGACGCCTTGAAAATTTTTATTTTAATTTGGGATTTTAGCATTGTATTTTCCTCTTTGGCAATGTATGTTCGATCCATCATTTTTTTTTTTTTTTTTTTTTTTTTCAATACAGAGCAGTCTCGTCAATATGAAAAATTTGCTGCTTTCAACAGCCGCCTTCATCAATAATTTTTTCCAACACATCGCAAAATTTCTCTGCAGCTGCAAAATCGGCACTGGCTACTTCACCGCATACTTTAACTTTGTGGAAACGAGCGCTATGCTTGAACCTATTAAACCACCTGTTGCTTGCCACGAACTTGGTTGGGGTCCGCCGTACTTATCCTTAATATATTTATAAATACTTTTTACTTTTGCTTGAATGGTCATTAGACTCAGGGGCACTCGCTTCTGAATCTGATTTTCCATCCATATTATTAACAGCTGTTCCATCTTCGATATAGCACCTGAGCTCTGTTTTGTGATCAATGTTGATCATAAGTACGTTGATACTTTGACATCGAATCCCGCCTCGGGCTTGGATCAAAGTACTGCAAAAATCTTGGGAGGTGCATTATGGCCACAGAAGCCGATGCGGCAACAACTACAAAAAAAAAAAAAAAAAAAAAGGAAAAAGAAAAAAAAAAATGTGTAGTAAGCGCCGGTCATTGTGACCACGTTTGTGAATTGAATTTTAATTCTATTAAACAGCGATTCTAATTAGCGAAAATAGGAGGAATATTACCCACAGGCTATAAAAGTAAAGTTAAGCACAAATTCACCCTTCATTACCTTACCAATTAAAAAAATTAAATGATACGTGAAAATCAGAATAATTAATACTTACTGTAATATGTGCGCATACTAACTAGTTGACATTTCTGTTCGCTGACATTTGTGGGTGGGGGTTAAAATTTAAAACAGTAAAAAGATAAGCAATCAATAACAAAGAACACAGCACACACAAATTGCAAGTAACATGATACGCACAAGTGAGAACAGAGTAATACGTTATGAAGCTTTAAAAATAGGAATGAAGAGAAGATTCTGAAAATTTATTTTTTTATATGATTGAAGATTCTATGGAAGTGTAAACTCATTTCACCATAATAACCCACAGAATTCCAGCTGTCGGTATTATCGCAAAGTCAGCAAGATCCAGTTTACTATCCATTTATGATGTATTGCACTAACAGAAAAGCCCAATAAACAGGTGACTGCTAATTGTTTTTATTGTTTTATGGTTGTGACCGCCAGAAATCAGAAAAGAGTTCTTTACTTATGTAAACTCTAGAAGGAAAGGGATGAATCAGATTGGTCCACTTGATATCGATGGGTCAACTGTTGATGATCCTGCTCAGGCAGCTAACAAACTAAATGAATATTTTGCATCGACATTACACATGAGGACTGGAGATGTGCAAATGTGTGACCCCAATTCACAAAGGAGGATCAAAGGGCGACACAAGTAATTATAGACCTGTTAGTTTAACTTCTGTTCCTGGAAAATTAATGAAGGCACTGGTTAAAGAAGCACTGCAGGATCATCTAGACAAGACTTCAGTTATAGCTCAGACACAGCATGGTTTTGTTAAGTCTTGCCTGACCAACTTGATTGGATACTATGATGCAGTCACAAAAGAACTGGATGCAGGGAATAACTTTGATATTATATACTTGGATCTTAGAAAGGCTTTTGATATTGTTGCACATGGAAGACTGCTGCACAAATTGGAGCAGTGTAGGATTGCTGCTATGGATAAAGGGGTGGTTGAGGGGGAGAAGACAGAGAGTGGTAATCAATGGCCACTGCTCAACGTGGACTAATGTTATTAGTGGAGTTCCTCAGGGTTCAGTGTTGGGTCCATTATTCTTTTCTATATTTATAAATGATATTGATGATGGTATATCAGGCTTAATGTCCAAGTTTGCAGACGATACGAAGGTTGGCAAGGTTGTCAAGGACACTACTGACACTATGCTACTGCAACAGGTCCTGGAAAGGTTGAGCAGATGGGCTGAGAGGTGGCAAATGAAGTTTAACATTGACAAATGTAAATTTGTCAATGTCAATTTTACATATGGGAAACAGCAACCCTAGAGCAACGTATCAACTCTGTGGTACTACACTGACAGTGGTAAAGAATGAAAGGCACCTGGGGGTGGTTGTGCAGATAGATATAAAGTTTTCTGAGCAGTGCAGACAGGCTGCAAGAGTAGCTCATGGTGTATTGTTGATGATATATAGGAATTTTTCTATCAGGGATAAGGAGGTGATTATTCCCTTCTATAAGGCAATGGTCAGACCGTACCTAGAGTACTGTATACAGGTCTGGAGGCCTCATTTCAAGAAGGATGTAGAGATGCTGGAACGAGTACAGAGAAGGGCAACAAGATTAGTGAATGGAACAAAGGGGGTGCTCTTACGAAGAAAATCTTACGTTTTGCAAATTACAGTGTCTGGAGACTAGGCACCGGCGAGGTGATCTGATAGAGGTGTAGAAAGCCTTGAATGGTTTGAGCATGCTCAATGCTGATGGGATTCTTCCTCTTGCTCAGAATAATCACCTGAGAGGGCATAAATTCAAATTGAGGGCAGACAGATGTAGGATAGACGTGAGGAAATTTGCCTTTAGCCAGCGGGTGGTTGGTTGCTGGAATAGACTTCCATCCCTTGTCGTGGAAGTTGATAGCCTAAATAAGTTTAAGGCTCAGCTGGACAG
This sequence comes from Mastigoproctus giganteus, assembly GCF_048544385.1. Lineage (NCBI taxonomy): Eukaryota > Metazoa > Arthropoda > Arachnida > Uropygi > Thelyphonidae > Mastigoproctus > Mastigoproctus giganteus. The sequence goes on along the minus strand of NC_143582.1, from coordinate 116,205,325 downwards.
GTATTTCGAACAAACAGTGGGGTGAAGTGGAAGTGGTTATTATTTATTTATTTGGTTTTTTTTTTGTTTTGTTTTTTTTTTTTTTTTGGCTGATGCTACATAAGCTTGCTTTCTTGCATCAAATGCCTCTACTAATGCTAATGCTAATGCTAATGTTCTTTTATACGCACACTGTTCTTTAAAATAGTATTCACTGTTGAAGCAGTGAGACCTAATTCCCATGCAATAGATGACAAACTTTGTCCTGCTTCGTACTTCTTAATCATTTTCATCTTCATTTCTAAATAAATTTTGTTTCGTTTCCTACGGGATGCAAAATACGTGTCCACGACTTTTTTAAGTTTGCACCGGCCAGCAAAACTTAAGTAAAGTCGAATTTCTGTAAGTCTGGGAGTTCCTTTATTGTTATATACTAATCAAGGCAATCAAACTCCCTTAAGGCAGTGGTTTCCAAACTTTATGTTACTACGCCCCCTTTTAAAAAAATCTAATCTTGGCGCCCCCCCCCCCCCTTTATTTCATAAAATAATACAGACACATTTTTAAATGGTAAAAAATGTATTAATACAAAAATTAAAAATAATTTTCATAAAATATGTTATGGAAGTTTATTTATATGTATATATTTTTTATTTATATATGTTATGTCATGAAAATTACATTTCTGTTAAACTTTTCGTGCCTCCTTTTGCACTAGTCCGCGCCTCTCAGTTTGGAAATCGCTGCCTTACGGTGAGCTTGATTGTTTGTAAGATGATGAGCCTGTCTTAGGCAGTGCATGTTTGAATGGTTAGTAACGAAAGAAAGAAAAATATATCAAGGATTGTTTTTTTTTCCTTTTAGTCATACAATGAATTGGTTTTCTTTTGCCAGAGAGACGTTGATTGCTGGAACTAGTTACCCTCGCAGGTAGTTGAGGCTAACAGTTCGAATAAATTCAAAAGTCAACTGGATACTTGTGAGGGGGCATATATATTTTTTTTCTTTTTACAAGTCATTTAGAAAAGGATATTTTTCTGATTCAAGGAAAGTAACGTCTGCATTATTTTCCTTGTCACTGGTGTTTTTTTTTTTTTTTTTTTTATTATGTGAACCCCAAACACGAGAGGTATTAGAACCTTAGTACCGTGCTTGGGTTTGAGGTTAAGAAGACGAAAGAAGATATTTGTTGACATTGGACTTGAACTTCTGTAGATTGTAATTTTCAGGAAATACGTATGAAGGAAGGTTGTTCCAGAGAACGGCAGTTGAATGAATAAATGAGGAAGATGAAAAGTTGGTTCTGTGGGTTTGAAGTTGGACAGTAAATGGATGTTGGCTAGTGGCTGCACGTGTTCGGACTGTTTGAAAGAGGGAGCGGGAATTACAGAAGCCAATTCAGAAGAACAGTGTCCATGGAAGTATCTGTAGAAGAGGCATGCAGCAGAAACAGTGCGTCTATGAGAAAGCGAGTGGGGAGAGACTGTTAGAGATGAATCATTAATTAACCTAACTGCCCTCTTCTGAATGGAATCAAGAAGCCTGAGAGAGGATTTGGGGGCACCACCCCAGATGTGGGAACAATATTCCATGGCAGGGCGAATTTGCGATTTATACAGAGTGAGCAGCTGTTTGGAAGAAAAGTAACGCCGAGAGCGAAAGAGAAAACCAAGTTTTTTAGATGCAGAGGAAGCAATATTTGTAATGTGCTTGTGCCAAGAGAGAGATTAGAAGTCAGGGTAATCCCCAAAAGAGATATATCATTTTGCCTAGAAATCGGAGTGTCACTAAAGATAAGCATAGGAGCAGAAGAATCCTTTTTGCGAGATATAAGACAAGACTGAGTTCAGAAGGGTTGAAATCAACTAAGTTGTCTTTGCCCCACTGCAGAATTACCTGAAGAACTTAAATTTTTAGATATTACCTGGTCTTGGCGCATTATAGCCTTAGTTGCTAATGCGCCAATAAAATCCAAACCAAAACCTGAAGATCGGCATTTAAGGCATTGGTAGCAGATTTTCGGGAGGTTGAAGCTGATTGATCAGGACAAGGTTTCTCAAAATGGAAAGTTGAATTTAATGTGCTATCATCGGCAAAACTATGGATAGGATTTCCAGTCAATGGAAGAAGGTCATTGATATACAAGAGGAAAAGAGTGGGGGAAAGAACTGAACCTTGGAGGACACCGGCATTAGTGGAGAAGTTAGAAGACAGAGAGCCATCTACCATCACCCTCAGTGAGCGATCAGAGAGAAAACTGGATAACCAATTACTAAAAACAGTTGGCAAACCATAAGATTGAAGCTTGTTTAGAAGACCTTTATGCCAAACATGATCAAAAGCCTTTGAGATGTCAAGGGCAACTACTTGTGTTTCACCGAACCTTTCCATTGAATTAGGCCATAAATGGGTAACATAAGCCAGAATATCTCCAGTGGATCGACACTGACGGAATCCATACTGGTGATCGTTAATCAGACGGAAGGTTTCTAGGTAGTTTAAGAGTTGGCGGTTAATTGATTTCTCCATTACTTTAGAAAGAGTAGAAGTAATTGCAATGGGACGATAATTGGATGGGAGGGATTTGTCACCCTTTTTAGGAACTGGCTGGATATGAACAAATTTCCAAGCAGAAGGAAAAACACCTTTGGAATAAGAAAGTGAAAAATGGCGGCAAAGAATAGGAGTAAGTTCAGGAACACAGGTTTTGAGAACAAGTGGAGAAATACCATCAGGACCTGGAGCTTTCTTAGCATCAAGATTCATCAAAATCCTTCTGATATCCTTTTGACGGAAGACCACAGGAGGCATTGAATGGAGCGTGTTGGGAATGGTGGGAGGTGTTTTACCAAGATCATTAATACATGAGCTGGAAGAAAAATGGGATGCTAGAAGGTCAGCTTTATCCTTGGCTGAGGTGGCAACAGAACCATCTGGTTTGGACAGAGGTTGGTAGTAAAGATGGGCAAACGTTGCGGCCAATAGCTTTGGCAAGAGACCAGATTGCTCGGCTACCATTAGGGCAAGAAACAAGTTTTCTGCTCTTAGCCTGTTCAAACTCTAGTTTGGACTGATTAATAACTGCTTTACAACTGGTGTGATCTTTGGTGTAGGCAGAAAATGAAACTGAAGAATTAGAAACAAGCTAATTACGATATGCAATATTCTTCTCTTGGACAGCCTTAGCACGTTTATTGGAAAACCAAGGTTTAGATAAAGGACGAGATTTTAAAGTGGAGTGTGGGATAAGGGATTCCATTCCTGCAAGAATAATTTCACTGACACGATCAGAGCAGTCGGTGACATCAGAAGTTTTGAAACAGTAATCCGACCAAGGAAAAGAAGAAAAGAAGTCTCGCAGGTCATCCCATTTTGCATTCTTGTAATGCCAAGCAACACGTGGTTGGGAATAGCCATGAGATAAAGGTTCCATTGGAGAAGAGACAATCACCAAGTTGTGATCTGAAGTGCCTGAAGGACCTCTCACTTCGACCGTGTACTTAGAAGGGTTGTTTGTGAAAAAAAGAAGCGTATTGGCTGTATGATTAGGATTGTCCGGTATTCTTGTAGGTAAATGAACAATCTGTGCTAGGTCATTAATAATTGCAAAAGCCTCAGCATCTCGACCTGCTGGGTCAGTGTGACTAGAAAACGGAAGCCAGCTGGAGTTGTGAACATTAAAATCACCAAGGAAAATTACTTCACTGTTAGGAAAGTTGGACTGGAGAAAGTCAAGTTGCAAAGAGAGGAAGTCAAAGAGCTCCAAGTGATTAGTGGAGTTGGGAGAACGGTAGAGACAACAGATGAATTTGACACAATGAGGTAGAGAGATTTTAAGCCAGAGAAGATCAAAGAGAGGAGATTACAAAGTGCCAAATCTCTGACAGGGAATATCAGAACGGACATATGAACAAGTACCACCTTTGAGGCGAAAGGAATCATACAGCGAATAATTTGGGCATCTGAAAAGAGCCGTAGATGAATCAACCGATAACTTAGGTTCTGTCAGAAAAAGTACATGGGGTTTGGCAGACTGCAAGTGGAAATGGACATTGTTGAGATTAGAATTGAGACCACGTATATTTGTGAAATGAATTAGGAAGTCCTTCTTAATGATGTTCCTAATGATGTAATTTGTTGTGCCCATTGTTCCTTCAGCCTTTTGGCCGCTGGGATCCTAGTGGGTCCCGGCGTTTCCATACCTAGCGGTGGGTACGCTTGCTAGTTGTACCAAGAGACTAATTATACTCTGACAGGTCCTGGCACTTACGTTCCTGGGATTTCGGTGGCTAGGACCTAAAATAAAGGTTGGAACGATCGCAGTTGATTTCGGTAAAACTGCATTTAGAAAGCGCTGTGTGAGGTTTTATGCTGAAGAACTATTTCAACAGAGCCTAAAAGGTCAGGTAAAATTTAATGTGATTTAAATTTGGACATGTGGGGCAGTCGCTGTACAAGATAAAGTGTTAGGAGGGGAGGCTGAAGACTGGGGGTTAAATAGGAAAAAGAGGGGTCGGATAGGAAGGTGACTCCCATTTTCAGTGGGGCATGCCTATGGCTCACCAGAGCGAAAATATGGGAATGGGAGAAGAGATAGAAAAAAAAAAAAACTCTCCTCTCCCCCTCCCCAGGAAATAGGAAAAAACAGATCCACCCAAGGGAGTGCTGTTTTGGGTCGCCAATAGGCCATAATCACCTAAGGGAGGGAAGGAGATGGGAACCATCTCCCCCTGACAGGTGTTGGGAATTTAAAGAAACCAGGTTAGGGCACCTGGTTTAGATCGCCAAATGGGAGAAGGTCAGATTTGGGATGTGGCTCTTCCTAACACCCCAACTGGGGGACTAAAAGTTCGTTCCATTAGTTGGTATTTGTTATTCTTCAGTTGTATTTCCAATTCTTCCATTTGCTAGTTTCGGTTTTGGTAGGGAATCTTGTACTGCTACTTGGCGCATTGTGGGTAGTCAGTTCTGGTCCATCAGACATGAGGCTGATTTGGGACTTATCCATCATCACTGTAGTGTCACCATAGGCATCCTCCTCTTTGTTCATTGTGTTTTCTGTTTAATAGCATCAAGTTTAGGTGTCATTTCTGGGTGTTCAGTCAATAAGGATTTGTTGATAGGGGCACCATTCGCTTACTTAGGTTCCCTGCTTATCTTTTCTTGCTCATTTGGCGTGGGTCTATGGTCTACTTTGTTAATCTCCTGTGTTGTTGTGCAGCACAATAAATGTCCTCCTCCTTGCAAAAAGATTCTGCGCAAACTTACTGAACCCTTTGTATTCTTCTTCCGTGTCCAGTAAAAGGTGTTCCCGATTACAAGGAAGGTAGGTAGTCTTGGTTATCAGGATGCTTCGGAGATCCTCATAATATTCACATTCATACATTATGCGTTGCTAAGTCTCTAACTCTCCGCATCCACAATTTGGGTCGTCTACAATTCCTATATTATTTAGCTTGGCATTAATGGCACCATGACCCGTTAGTAGGTATGTAGTGTGTAATCCTGTGAAGAACCAATGTGGGGTTCTGGGGTAGACTCTGCTGACTTGAGGTATGAATTTTCCTGTGATTTCCCCTTTACAGGAGTTTGACCATCTCTCTCGCCATGCCTGCCGCAAGTGCAGCACCAGCCGCGTTTTTTCCTGTTTCTGATTATTCGCCGGATCTGTTGTGTACCCTATGAAGATCGTTTGGATTCCTCTAGAGAGCATGTACATTAGCCCACAACGCACTACCTCTAGATCAAGGGGAAGCATGCCTGCCAGGGTCTGCTCACCGTACAGCAGGCAAGGGTTATAGTTAGTAGAATGATTCTCTGGTTGGTGTCAAGAATTCTTTTGTTAACGGCTGTATCTGCCTTGGCAAACCTTTTAGCAGAGCTGTAGGTTATTACCGAGATAAAAAACGCTTTGTCGTAGAGTGCCAGAGTTCTTCGTTTTAGTCTCCAGTCTTTTCTACTGATTCTTGCAATCATAGCCATGTATTTTCTGAGTTTCTGAGTGTAGAGGGGATGTTGCTTGGAGGATAAGTTTGATTCTAAAATTATTCCAAGATACTTTAGTTGCATGCTAAACTTGATGGTTGTGCTCTCAATTTTAATCTGTGGCGTCCACAGATTAAAATTGCGACATATAAAGGGACCAGTGTCTAGTGTTCCTTTTAATAGGCTTGAGGCCGTCTTTGTTGGGGAAATTGTCAATGAGTGTAGTTTCGTCCATTCCAGTAGCTTTTCCAGTACCCTGTTTGCCTCGATTTCCAAGCCGGCCCTTGAGTTCACATCCACAGTGAGGATGAGGTTATCTGCAAACGCTTGACTGTTCACCTCTCCCAGGTCCATCGAAAGGAAATCATCTAGAACTACATTCCATAGGAGCGGCCTCAGCACTGAACCCTGTCGGTGTACGGGTCTGCCAAGGACGCTCGGCCACCAAAGGGAGTCGAACGCCCCTGAAAGTCAATTGAAAGCACCAGGAAGTATTTCTTGGAACACTATTTTGCTGCTTGGATAAGATTTTGGAGTGCATATACTGTTGACAAGCCTGCTTTGAAACCGTATTGTCTGCTAGAGGCGAGGTTTGCTGAGTTATAGTGGGTAGTAATTCCTATGTGTAGGAGTCTCTCAAACAGTTTGCTCACCATAGAGAGCAGAGCAATTGGCCCCTAGGATATCTGGATTCTTGGTTGGATTTTTTATAATCAGATGCAAATTTGCAGTTTTTCAGTTGGAAATTTTCCTGCCACGAGGCAACAGTTGAATAGTTGGAGTAAGAAGTTTGGGGCTATTCCTACCACTTTCTTGATAATCTCTAGTTCCAGGAAATCCGGGACAGGGCATTTTTTGTTTCTCATTTTCGCAGTTGCAGCTTGAAGTTCGTCCATTGTAAATTGTGGTTCCATCCTCTGCGTAGTATATGCATCGTTTGGCTGACAGATAGTCTGTTGATCAGGTGTTAGCATGCTCGTACAATTGTATTCAGTATTTTAGTTGTTGAGTCCGCCCAGGTTGTTGTTATAGTACCTTGTGGCGTCTTAGTTGCAGTTTGAACCTCTCCCCTGGTGAATTTCTTTGTGGTTATTTTATAAACCAGTGCTCTCTTGTTTGTTTTGATTCTGTCAGTGTATCTGTTCCTGGCTTCCCTATAGCGTTGGTGCAGATACTTCACCTCCATGATCTATGCACCTGCTGGAACTCTTTCCGTTTTGCTTGGACATCTTTCCTCAGCCCTTGGAGCTCCGGAGTCCACCAGAGCTTCGCACCCGATGCCGGGGTGTTTCTTCTCATTGCTGCCTCTGCTGCTGTTGTAATTATTTGGGTTATTTTTCTTTGTAGGAAGTCTGGGTTTCTCTGCCAGTCAAGATTTTCGTCCCTCAGTTCATTTGCTTTAGCTATAATTTGCTCCTGAGTAGTAGCTGAGGTAGGGGTATGAACGAAGTAGGCTCTATGAATTTTCCGGCGAGGTCGCCTGTTTTGCGGCGTTGGTTTTCGAGCGAGTGCCGGCTAGGCATAGCCGTTGAGTCCGGATAGGAAAAAATTACTTTTAGTTCATATTTCGCTCGCTAGATGGCGCCACTTATTTTTCGATTTTAATTTATTTATTTTTCTGAGGCTCGATGAGGGGTATAAACGAGGTACGGCTCTATGAATTTGCCGACGGTTTCTGGTCGGTTGCTGCTGTAGAAATCGTCTGTTTTTGCCGCATTGGTTTTCATGCGAGCGTCGGTGGATGCGCAATGGTCACGGAAGGTGTTACTACCCTAAAACCGGACTTTTCATCTTTCTTACACACACACACGGGTGAGCAGCTAGCACCGACGAAAGTCGCGGCTTAAATAGGGCGTGGCCGAATTTAAGAGCCCATAACTCAGCTCCTATGGGGCCTAGGAGGTTGAAACTTCATACTTAGATACTAGACCAAATTACTTCATCCCTCCCCTGGTTTCAGCGCCCTCTAGCGGAAAAATTTAAATGCCTGTATCTTTGGAACCAATGGGCCGATTGAACTGAAAATCAGTGTCAAGGACGATTACCCTGCCAGCAATCACCACAAAAAACTTCGGAACGTACCGGAAAATATTTACCGAATTACATGAATAACTCTACCAGTAGTGACACCTCATCCTCTACAATAGAGATGCCGGGCAACCTCACAACTGCTCCGGATCTCTATCGAGCCTTTCTGTTGAAATAATTTAATGCCTTTTACATTTTTAAAAGTAACTTCCCAAATATTTTTATGGTTATTGATTAATGGAAAAATTAAAAACTTATGAGAGAGACAGAGCAACAGTTAAAGCAAAAATCATGGGATTGAAATTGTTTACCGAGTTATTTCTCTTTCTATAGTAACTAAGAAATGGCATATGCAAAATAGTACTAACGCAAGGTTTGTAGTGTGTGTGTGTGTGACGTCAAGAGATCTGTATTCTGCAGTGAATTCCATCACAGGGGGATCGTGCGACGTCTTTAATCTGTTACTTATTGGTTTGAACGTATTTTCAGAGAGAAAAACAGATAGTCAAACACACAATTCGAAAATCAAAATCGTATTTTTAAGTAATTTATCAAATATACTGTACTATACCTTCGAAAATCTGAAAGTAAAGATGATGGTGGCCCCATCTATCAATCCTTCCAGCTAGTTGATTTATTATTGGTAGCATGGTTTTAAAAAAAAAGAAGTATCGTTAAATTTGATTCCAAACTCCGAACTATGTTTTGGCTTTAAATGTTGCTCTCTCTCTCTCTCTGTCTCTCTCATAAGTTTTTCATTTTTCCATTAATCAATAACCATAAAAAATTTGGGAAGTTACTTTTAGAAATGTAAATGGCATTAAATTATTTCAACAGAAAGGGTCGATACAGACCCGAAGCAGTTGTGAGGTTGCCCGGCATCTCTATTGTAGAGGATGAAGTGTCACTACTGGTAGAGTTATTCATGTTGTAAGTCGGTAAATATTTTCCGGTGCGTTCCGAAGTTTTTTGTGGTGATTGCTGGCAGGGTAATCGTCCTTGACACTGATTTTCAGTTCAATGGGCCCATTGTTTCCAAAGATATGGGCATTTAAATTTTTCCGCTAGAGGGCGCTGAAACTCGGGGAGGGATGAAGTAATTTGGTCTAGTATCTAAGTATGAAGTTTCAGCCTTCTAGGCCCACAGGAGCTGAGTTATGGGCTCTCAAAGTCGGCCACGCCCTATTTAAGCCGCGACTTTCGTCGGTGCTAGCTGCTCACCCGTGTGTGTGTGTAAGAGGGATGAAAAGTCCGGTTTTAGGGTCGTAATCCCTTCCGTGACCGAGTGCACATGATGTTTAGTGGCTATATTTGTATTTTCACTTTGACCAATAGGAATCCTAGATGCATTGTAGTGATGTAGCATAATATTTTGCCACTCACTATACTCTGCACGCACTGTCTTCCGATGTTTCTGTTGTCATGGTAACGTTGCTATCTCCGTGCAAGAACTGTTGTGGCCCCAGGTATGTTAGTTATCTCAACAGCATCCACGTTTTTCCCGCCAAATCCTTTGTTTAGGATCTGGGGAAGAAGGCAGTATGTCTGCTGTTAGATTTTAAATTTTCTTGTGTGTGTGTGCGTGCGTGGCATGGCCAAGATTTTTTTTTTCCACACCCGTTCATATCCTCAGCCAATCAGAACAAAACTCGTTTATATCCCAGCTTTGAAGGGAAACCCCACCGATGCTCGTTCATAACCCCGTCTCGACAATTCCTTGCTCACCCACCGACGCTCGCATGAAAACCAACGCTGCAAAAACAGACGATTTCTACGGCAGCAACTGACCAGAAACCGTCGGCAAATTCATAGAGCAGTACTTCATTTATACCCCTCAACCAATCAGCACACTCGTTCATATCCCCCACGAATCAGAACAAAGCTCGTTTGCAAAATACAGATATCTTGACGTCACACACGCACTCTTAACTATAACAGGCACATTTACACATATTCTTATAACTGAAAGGGTAGCCGTGGGGATAACACCAGCCCACCAGTAATGATGACATGTGTTCAAGCCTTGCAAAAATAAAAATAAAAAAATTAATATCGAAAAATAAGAATTAAGAGTAATTTTCCTTCCCCGACTCAACAGCTAAGCCTTGTCAGCACTCGCTGCAAAACAGGCGACCTCGGCGGCAGCAAACAACAGGAAATTGCCGTCGAATTCATAGAATTCATCTTTAGCCTGATGGTAGGTATCCTCCTCATGGTTCTGTCAATTTGGTATGTTATGGTGCGAGACCAGATGTGGTCCAGGCACTTTGGACTTCCCAGTTTGAGACATGCACTGCTATGTTCCTTGTAGTTAGTGTCATGTCGATTGTAGCTTCCCATAGCATATTGCAAAAGGTTGGGAGCTTGAAGGTTTGGTTCTGCACTATGTAGGTAGAGTTTGACAAATAGTCTTCCAGTTGCTGGCCGTTTGAGGTGCCTTGCCGGTCTTGGGTTGTGCTGTGCCAGGCTGGCAAGTGGCAGTTAACATCCGCTCCCAATTATCTTTTGTCCTGAAAGGATGTCTTGGACAGCCTGGAGGTATCCTATAGATTGTTGGATGTCCTCCCCTGGTTTGCGGTAGGTGCAATCACGTAGAGATTGCCGATAGAGGTGACAATATGGGCGCACACGCTGCCCAGCTAGTACATAATTGTGGAATACGTGTAGCAGTTATCTCTGGATTGCGGATAACAACAGCTGCCCGGAGTGTATCACTTTGTAGTCCAGATGGTACCCTCTTACCTGTTGCATATGTGTATATGGTTCTTGAAGCAGGATTACATCCGCATTTTCTTCGTCCGCCTTAATGCAGTCCTGCTCAGCCACTTCTCTGGCTCTCTGTGGGTTCAGCCGGTGTATTTTCAGCACTCCATAGTTGTATTTAAGCTTTGTCCCCATAATTGATTCGAAGTTGGTATGTGCTTTTCGCCTTTAAGTAGGTAGGACACTTGGCATCTTGAATAGAGTGTGCGTGATCCAACGGATGAAACTTGCAGTTGGCATACACAGGTTCGTTTGTCTTGTCGGGGCAGCTACTACATGGCCCTTCTCAGAGCAGTGGCCGCAGGTCGATGTGGTTTGTGTACATGTATGGGAAGTGTGGCCAAACTTACAACATTTAAAACATTTTGGAACGGCTACATGTTCTCTGAAGAGTGGGTGGCTTCCCCACTCTATGTGGATCCTGTTCTACACCTGCAGTACGTGCCAGGCTTCCGGGGACAGTTCAACGATGCAATTAAGGTTGCCATTGCTTCTTGTTTTGCTCATGTACTTAGGAAATATAAGGTTCTGTCCTTCCTGATGCGGTAGGTCGCTTTGCAGATTTCTTCCGTACACTTCTTCTATTAGTTTCTCAGGTGTCAGGTCTTTATTAACATCAAATATGATGAGCGATGGCCCTTTCTTTTTTGGGGGCTCAGCAAATAAACCCAGCGTGGTCATTTTGGGATTGCTGATTATATGCTCATCTTCTCTTTCGTTTTAGTTTCGATCACGACACTCGGATTTCGGGTATTTCTAATTGCGTTTATCCTCGTGGTTCTAAGGTCCTCTTTTAGGTTTCCAATTATTTTCGATTTAATCTCCTCACTTGTTTGTTTCTGTACTGCTGTTGGTCTTACAATTACCAAATTAGGTGTTGGTAGTAATGTTTTCTTCCTTGCTTGGGGGCTACTGGTTCACTGTTTTGTGTGTTCCTCAGCGCCTGCTGAGTAGTAGGGACACGCTGTAGCATATGATTAGTTTTGCGGTGGCTTTTTCGCACTCAAGGTGAGTTTGTAGGAGCACCGTTTCCAGCTTCGTCTAAAGGGTAACGATATGTCCCCTAAGGCCGGTTGTGACCCCGTTTGACTCGTTCTTGAATAAGTCCTCCAGGGCTGTTCTTAATTTTAGCTTCTTACCCCCATCCAAGATAACGCCTCCCCAGACGAGAACACCTCGACGGCCATATCGATCCCTTTCAGTGATTTTTGCGGGGTGATACCGTGTGCCACCCTCTCGCCAGAATAGCTGACGTCCAGAATCACTGCTGAGACTGAATCTACTCTCATCAGTAAAGAATACCTTAAGTAAAGATTTTGTGGTTGTAACCTTTAGAAATAGTGTTGGTCCTTAAGTTTTGCACACCAGTATACAATACCCATATACTTTTAAATCTCTGGCCATTACAGCGTTCTGTATCACAAGATGGGGGAAACCTCTGGTGCCGTGAGACCCTAAACCCACTTTACACTTTCCCTCGGGAGTGGTAAAACCTTTTCGCCATTGCACTGTAACATGTGAGAACCTTTAAACATTCACTTATAATAAAAAAATCGAGTGCAATCAGGAGCACTTAAAACAACCGTTTCACCGTGTCCGTGCCACCTCCGTAGTTAGCCAAATACATTAAGAAGAGGAACTTCCCTAATTGAATGTGGTTTTAGTTCGTGCTCGCTATTGTCTCTCCTATTAGTTAAATTGAGATGCCAAAACGTAGGTGCTTAAAAATGATATTAACTGAAGTTTTAAGATTTCAGGTGAAGACTCATGCTCTCCTCCACAAGCACACCTTCTACAACTTGGAAACAGGGGTCTGCGACCTGCGGCTCCTAACAGTGCCCTGAGATGATATATCCTTTTCCCAACTGCTTCCTGCCTGACAGACTCTTCCTCTCTCTCTTTTCCCATTCTGTTTTTTTTTTTTTTCTCCAAATTGGCACCCACTCATATTTATACTCCTGTGCCAAAACAAAGGTGCATAGATAAAAGCACAGAAATGGAAATTGTTAATTCGTTGGGATAGGTTTTCCATCCAATAGAAATTTAAGGGGTGATTTAAGGGCTTAAGATATAATTTTGCTTGAATTGACACAATAAGATCATAGGATTTCAAAAACTCAAGGTTCGATTAATAAAATATCAATAGGGACTTTCATGAAAGTCATAAAGGTAAATAAGCACTTACTTAATACTGATCTTGATCCAATAGATAAATGGCATTGCATAACACTGCAAAAACTTTGGCATGACGAAGTCACTGTGGTTGCGACTTTCAAAACGGTTGTTCTTTCCAATGAATATTCGTAACATTCCTGTCCTTAAATAGAAGAAATAAAGAGTAAGCATTAAACGAAATTAAAAAAAGGGGAAGGGGATGGATGCGCTCCGCAACACTGTTTTTCTTTGCCAGAGACTTCTCATAATCTGCTTTAACTTGCCTAACCTTCTTCGTGACTTGATTACTGAAGCATTTATATCTACCATTGGCTTCTGTATCACCTGATAATTTATATGAGTCCCGTGCAGTTTTCTTCTCTGCGACGTGTCTCAATTGTTCATCTAACATAAATTTCGGTCCAAGCCTTGAACAGCATTTCTTTGTTTGTAATAAACTCCTAGTAGCTTCTCTGATTACTTCCCATTTAGAATGTGCTGTTGGTAACATCTCACTTGGTCCTACTGTACAAATTTAAAAATTTCCTGAGAACGCTGTAATCACCCTTACGAAATAAAAAAGGCAGGTGCAGGTGTATTTACATGCCCTTGATACTGTTGCACATGAAGACTATTGTACAAATTTGAGCAGTATGGCATTAAGCGCAAGTTGCTACAATGGATAAAAGGATGGTTGAGTGGGAGAAGACAGAGATGGTTATCATCGGCTTCTGTGGCCATAATGCACCTCCCCAAAGTTTTTGCATTTTACTGTGATCCAAGTCCGGGGGGGAGGGGGGATTCTAACCCGCGACCTTTGGGTTGCTAGGCAGGCACTTTACCTACCTGGCTAGCCCGGTCGGCTTAAATGTAGTCTACACTCTTAATATAGTTTGGGAACTGCTAAACGACGATACCATCGCGATTAATCACTCTAATTTATCTAAAAAAGAAATTTTCCATTTAATCAAGTTTCTACTTGAAGCTAATTAATTTGCTTTTAAAGACACGATATTCAAGCAGATTTTCGGATTATCTATGGGTCTGAGCCTGAGCGGCCTAATAGCGAAGATCTATTTTGCCAATATCGAGCACATACATTTAACACCGCTCCTCTCCCGCATTACTTACTATGGGAGATACCTTGCGATGTAATCGTTATAACGGATTATGACACCACTCAGAACATTTAACAGCATTCATACGAGATTACATTTTACATTGGAAACAAAAGCTTTAAATTTCACTCTTACACGAGATACGCAAAAAATACAATTTAGCATCTACCGAAAATCCATCAGTACGGCGATGTTCTTCCACTACAGACGTTATCATCCGTTTACTTATAATATTTAACATTTAACCAGTCCCTCAATGCGCACATATATTCTACTTCTGAATCCACTTTAGATTTAAAAATTGATATACCAACCAATAGGTTTTAAATAGGGGCTATCCACCTTTCATTATGAATCAAATCAGATTACAAGCTAAAAATAAGTCAGAAAATACGATACCTATTAATGAAACCAATAAAAAATACGTTATTTCTATTCCGAACGTCGGAATAGAAATAACTTTGAGGTATAGAATTCAAAATTGTAGCCTATACAGAAGATCCATAATATATTAAGAAATCACACAGTTCTTCCTTCTCTCTCTCTCTCTCGATGCAAGTAAATGATCTTGTATACAATATTCTTTGTGGTCAGTGCGTTAATTGTCTGACGGCACCAGGGATTCCCTCATCTCTGTGGTCAAAATCAAATCAAATCAAATTATTATATTAGGGCCACCCATTATTTCTAATATATACTCCTATATGTATTTTGTCTGTAAATTGCGTATGTTCTCTGGTCGATTTGCCTGTTTTGCTGGACGAAAAAACCCCAGTTTCTTGGGGGTAAAACCTTGCTATCTATGCCTGAGACCGTCTAACTCAGCCACGGAGTAAAAAAAGCCCACTAAAATTCCTCGCATGGGCTTGTTTCTTTCGCTCTGTGGCTGAGTTAGTTTTTTTTTTCTCCGTGGTCATAAGGCATGTTCATGTCAGACGGCACCTGGGATTTCACCCATCTCCGCGTGTGTTTCGCTGTATCGAGGACAGTACAATGTCAAGCCAGAGACTTGAAAGTGTGTGGGCCGTGTCTGTGCAGTGTGATATGTTGTGCCCATTGTTTGTCTGGCTTATTGGCCGCCAGGCCCCTAGTGGGGCCCGACGTTGCCCATACCTTGCCACGTGGACGCTAGACGGGTGTATCCAGTATCACAACAATTTGCTCTGGCAGGTCCTGCCACCTAGTTTCCTGGGATTTCAATGGCTAGGACCTAAAAAAAAAAAAAAAATGTATGCGCTTGACATTAATGCTTAATGGGATTGCTGTTAGGAAATCGCTGGTTGGGGTTGAATGCTAAAGAGATGTGTTAAAGGCCTAATAGGTCGGGCAAAATTTTGATGTTATTAAATTTAGACATGTGAGGCTATACGCTGGATAAAAGCTAATAGTGTTAGTTGTCTTAGAGATTTACACGAAACCGGTAGTATTTAGACGTTGAATTAGAATTTGGCGGCATTGTTAAGGGGTGTACTCGGTCGATTTAGTGAGAGAGAGGAGGAAGACTGAAGACTGGGGTGAAAACAGATAGAAGAATAGGGACAATAGAGTAGGCATCCCCAAAGAGGTCAGTGGAGACGAGCCTCACCAGGCGAGGTATGGGGGTAGGCAGGGAGGTATGAGGTATGAGGTATTGAGGGTCTAGCGGCTCCTGGGATTTCTCCCATCTCCGCGAATGTTCTATGTATCGGTGACAGTACCCTGTCAAAGCCAGAGATTTAGAAGTGTGTGGGTCATGAGTAGTGTTATATGTTGTGCCCATTGTTTCTCCGGCTTATTGGCCGCCAGGCCCCTAATGGGACCAGACGTTGCCCATACCTCGCCACGTGGAGGCTAGCCGGGTGTTACCATTGAGTCAATTGTACTCTGACAGGTCCTGCCACTTACTTTCCTGGGATTTTAGTGGCTAGGACCTAAAATAAAATTGGAACGACCGCGGTTGATTTTAAATCACTTACATTAAAGCACTAATATGGGGTTTGACGCTGAAAGCCTGTTTCTAAAGTGCCTAAAAGGTTGGGCGAAAATTTTTGGTGTATTTTAAATTTGGACGTGTAGGGCTATACGCTGTGCAAGAAAAAGTGCTGGGAGGGGAGAGTGAAGGCTGGGGGGTGAAATAGGAAGAAGAGGGTCGATAGGGTAGGTGACCCCCAATTTTTCAGTGAGGCATGCCCATGCCCCACCAAAGGGAAGAAATGGTGTGGCAGGGAAGAGAGGCGACAGCAAGCCGTCACCTCCCTCCCCTGCCGGGAGTGGGAGTAAAAGAATTGCACTGCACAAGAGAGTGCAGAGCATAGAGCCAATATGGCTCCGTTGAGGCAGCAACTTGGAGTTTCTCTATCTTCGTTGGTCTTCTCTGTCATTGATAGCCATATTTTTCCTCAGCTAGGAACACTGGTCAGGTCCATTGTTAGTCTGTTAGCTATGGCTGTGGTTCTCTTCATCATGGAAAGATCCGCAGCTCCATGGGGTTATTCTTGCGATCGCTGGTTTTAGATGATTAGTAGTAAGCAGGTTCCTGGGCGAGGTTCTCCTTGAGTCATCTCCACGCGTGTTCTGTGTCTCCTTTTTTTTTTTTTTTTTATCTTCTTCTGTAGATGGCTATCAGTGTTTTACGCCTACCAAATAGTTTTTGGGCATATTCCTTTAGCTCCCTGTATTCCTCAAGTGAGTCCAATAGATGTGATTCCAAGTTCTTGGGGAGGTAGTGTATTGCAGTGATCAGTCTGCACCTGAGGTCCTCATAATGGGTGCAATCATACATAATGTGCTCCCAGCACTCAAGCTCCCCACAGGCACATCTCGGATCCACCACAATCCCCAGCGCTGCCAGCTTGGCTTTAAAGGCCCCGTGACCAGTCAATAAATAGGTGGTATATAAGCCAGGTTGAAACCAAGTTGGGGGACTGGGGTACATCCTGTCGATGTTCGGAATGAATTTCCTGGTGATATTTCCCTTATTTGAGTTGGCCCAACGCTCCTGCCAAACTTGCATCAGGTGTTTTTGCAGCCTTGTCTTTTCATTTTTTTGTGGTGCATTAACGTCCACAGTATAGCCATGGTATGTACAAGGTATTCCTTTCTCTATGTGGTAGTTCATTCCCCTACGCATGATCTCTAAGTCAAGGGGAAGAGCTCCGGCCAAGACCTGCAGCGCGTGGGTACTGGTTGTCCTACAAGCACGTGTAACTGTCAGTAGGATTGTTCTTTGCGTTGCATCAAGGATGCGTCGGTTTACTACAGTTCCTGTTTTGGAAAACCATATTGCTGAGGCGTAAGTGATGATCGGTAGGAAGGTTGTTTTATAAAACAATGACAGGGTGCGTTGGTTTAACCCCCAGTCCCGCCTGACGATCCTAGCCACCAATCCAGAGTATCTTTTGATTTTGGCTCCGATATAAGTTAGATGGTGTTTAAAGGTAAGATTACCATCCAGTATAACTCCTAAATATTTTAACTGGGTCACTAATTTTATTGTGGTAAGTTCCACCTTTATTTGTGGCGGTCTACGTATATCAAGCTTGCCTTTTAGCAGGACGGAGGACGTGTTTGTTGTTGATATCGTCAGGCAGTGGGTTCTGGTCCAGTTTTGCAATATCAGCATTGCCTGATTGGCCTTTTCCTCTAGCTGGGCCCGGCTATCTGCAGCAATGGTGAGGACCAAATCATCAGCAAAGGCCTGGGAGCGCACATCACCGAGGTGCAAAGCCAAGAACCCATCCAAAACCATATTCCACAGGAGCGGTCCCAGAACAGAACCCTGGGGACAGCCCCTGTGGACATCACGATTCACTCTACCATAAGGTGCTTCCACGATGATGCGTCTCTCGGAGAGATATGACCTAATTATGGAGTATAAGTTGATCGGAACTTGTGCCAGCCTTAGTCTTGCCAGTACGCTCGGCCACCAAATGGTGTCGAACGCCCCAGCGAAGTCAACGGAGATGGCTAGAAGATATTTATTATTGCAGTTTGCTGCTAATTCCGATAGGCTACGCAAGGCTTCCACAGTAGACGAACCCTTCTTGAATCCGTATTGCGATGTCTCTGTGAGTTTCGCTGCCTGGTAATGCTGATGTATCCTTGTGCAGAGTAGTCTTTCAAGCAGTTTGCTTGCAACCGGCAGTAGGGCTATTGGCCGATAAGAGTTTGGCAGGTGGGGTGGTTTGTTCGAATTTTTGGCGATTAATTTTACCTTTGCTGTCTTCCAATTTTTGGGGAAGATGCCCTTAGCCAAGCAGCTGTTATATAGGTGTAAGAGGAGGTCTGGAACGATCTCCACGGTCTTCTTAATAATTTCGGGTTCTAAGTAGTCCAGGCCTGGACATTTATTATTTCTTATCAGGGTTGCCATTTGTTGTAGTTCATCCCGTGTGAAGGGTGGCTCCTGAGTGTCTGTTGAATAAACTTCATTATCTTGACAGATGATAAGTTGCTCTGGCAGTGTTGGCTCTATTGGTTTCGGGAAGATGGCATCCAATATATTGCTTATAGATTGTTGCCACGTGGTGGTATAATCACCTTGTGGTGTCTGGGTGGTTGAAATGACTTCCCCCCTGGGAAGTTTATTCGTCACTATCTTGTATACCACACCCCAGGGTTCAGTGTTCCCTGTTGTGCTAACAAAGGTCTCCCAGGCCTTGCGTTTGCTCTTGACGATCGCATTTGTGTAGCTGTTTCTGGCTTCTCTATATCTTTCCCTTAAAGCTTCAACCTCATGGGCCGGCCATGTGCGCCTTGCCCGTTGGAATTGTTTTCTTCTTTTAATTGTTTCTCGTCTGAGCTGTTGAATTTCCAGGGTCCACCACGGGACAGCCCCCCGGATCAGGCTTCTTCTTTTTATTGCTGCATTGCTGGCTTCTGTTATTATCTTGGTTACTTTAGTTTGGGTTTTATTGGGTTCCTCAAGCTGATTTGTCTCAGTTAGATGTTGGGCCGTTGCTGGTATTAGGATTTCCTTAAAACGTTCCCAATTTGCTTTGCGAATGGCATAGCGGCTTTGTATTTGCTTGGATATTGGGGCTCTGTCAAGTGACCTTGCTATCTGATAGGTAATCACTCTGTGATCGGACGTTGTCCACGAATCCCGAACAAGCCAATCCTTTATATAGCCTGCGACGTTCCTAGTGGACAGCGTGACGTCGATCGTCGCCTCCCACAGTGTGTTACAGAACGTGGGCAGTTGGTGCGGCCGATTTAGTACCATGATCGGGGAGTTAGAAAGATATTCGTCTAGTATTTGCCCGTTCCGAGTTCCGCTTCTGTCCGGAGTCAGGCTGTGCCAGGTGGGGGATCGGCAATTGACATCTCCCCCTATGATTATTTTCTCGTCTGGGAGCAAGTCTACCAAAACTTGAAGGTATTGTGTAGCTGGGGTAATGTCCTCCCCCGGTCTACAGTACAGTGCCACTATGTAGAACTGGCCTAGCGGCGTCAATACGTGGGCACAAGCTGCCCATGACGAGCATAGTTGTTTAACTTTCGTGACTGTGTAGTCTGGGTTGCGTACCACTACCGCCGCCCAAGGGGTATCTTCCTCTTCGTGTACTATCTTATATGTGATTGGGTATCCACACACCCGTTTAGAATGGGTGTACGGCTCCTGGAGTATGAGAATGTCTGCATTGATTTCGTCAGCTTTTATCCTTAGCTGTTCTGCCACTGCTCTGGCTCTTTGCGCATTTTGTTGGATGATCTCTATTTTGGATGTATTATATTTCTTATTGTTTGTCTCCATAGTCGACTCTCTTTTGGTATTGACCATTTGCTTTGATATAGACCGGGCAGTTTGGATCTCTGATCGAATGTGTGTATTCCATTTTGGCTGCTTTACAATTGGCACAGGTTGGATCCTGTTCCCTGTTGGGGCAAGTTTTGTATTCATGGCCCTTGCCAGAGCAATGGCCGCAAGTAGGCGTTGTCTGAGTACAGGTGTGGGTTGTGTGTCCGAACTTGCAGCACCGAAAGCATTTCGGCACCGCTGCATGCTTCCGGAACCGGTGGGATCCCCATTCTATATATATTCTGTTGCATTTTTTCAGCTGTTGCCATGCAGATGGGTCTAGTTCAACTACCCAGTTCCTATTGGTTCCCGATCTGGTACCGGTTGAATACCTTGGTGTTACCATGCATTTTTTTTTTGTGCGTCCTGGGCTAAATTCCTTAGATTTCTGGTGACAATTTCAGTTGCTAGTTGTTCAGGCGTTACGTCTTGGTCTACATTAAATATTATAATTGAAGGCCCACGCTTTTTTGGCGGCTCCGCTGTTAGCCCTAACTTGACAAGTTTTGGGTTTTCCATTATTGCCTGTATATCTTCCTTATTTTCTGTTTCTATTATTATTCCTGTGCTTCTTGTTTTTCTTATTGTTTTAATTCTAGTAGTCCTCAAGTCATCTTTCATCTCTTTCATAAATTTAACCTTCAGTTCTTCGCTGGATTGGACATTTTCAGTGTTTTCCAGGGTTGTCGGTCTGAGAACCACCAAGTTTGGTGTTTTCAAGAGTGGTTGCCATTTTTCTTGTTGCCCTTCTTCGTTTGGTTGTAACTGATTTGAGCCATTCCTCAGCGCCTGGACATATGTGGGGGCACGCTGTTGCATTTGATTTGCCCCACATTGTTCGTAGATTTGTATCTTCACGTTTGCCTTTTCATTTTCTAGGAAGGTCTCTATCAGCATGGCTTCCATCTTACTGAAAATGTTTACAATCTGCGATCTAATACCTGTTGTAATTCTGTTTGATGGTTCTTTGAAAACATTCTCTAATGCCGTCTTCAAGGCTAGAGATTTTTCATACACAGTGCCTTCAGGCAATGTAGGATCCAAGGGAACTTCTGTTGACTTCTCTTCTCCAGTGTCCTTTGTAGATGGCATACTCTCTGGTTGGTCCCTTGCTACAGTTTGGGAACATGTTCCCCCACTCAGACTAGAGTCAATCTCAGATTGTTCTGATGGACGAAAAATAACTATGTTATTAGTGTCAGACTGGAATTCAGGAGCCCCGCGAACAGAACCGCGAGCACTCTCACGATTTCCAACTGACTTCGATAAAACTGGTTCATCCTCTCCAATCAAACCACTTCCAACAACCTTTGCAAGTGTTTTATATCTAGGATTCAAACTTCCTGACTCAGTCTGCGTCGTCAACAAATTACTGAAAAGTTCCGCACGAGGAGAGGAGACAGAGATCTGTCTCTTCCCTCCCCTGCCTGGGGATGGGGTTTTAAAGGGAATCAGGTTAGAGTACCCAGTTCAGATCGCCAATGGTGTGTTGGCAGCAAAGCCGCAGAATGTCTTCATCGGTGTCATGTCCAAGCAGTGTCGAATCCGGTATGAAGGTCAAGCTGCCCATCCCGCTCCGGGGGTAGGATATGTTAGCTGGCAGTGGGGAACCCACCAGGCGAGGGGGTGGGAGAGACACATTTACTTCATTCATAATCTACATTCTCACTCTACTTGCATTCTTTTTTTTAATTTATTTATTTATCTTTTTAATACTTTTTTCTTATTTTTTTTTTTTTCACTCAACTCATTCATCTTTTTCTCACACACCATGAGGAGATGCAATGATGTGTAGTGTAAATTTAAATACTAATTAAAACTAGGGTCAGTGTGTACTTAACTGTAGTATTTATGGTTCGTGTTCTTTTTCTCACACGCTTACACTTTTATTCATTCTTCTAGCTTTCATCTCATTTATTCGACTCTTACTTTCTGCACTGCACTCTCTGGGCACCTCAACTTATTGTTATTCTTCAGTTGTGGTGCAGGCCTAGCTGCAAGTTTTTTTTTTTTGCAGCCAGGGGAGAATGCAGTGATAGTGTTTGTGGTTAGTAAATGTTTGTTAGTACAATATATATAAAATAATGAAAGTTATTTTTAACTTTGTATTCTTTCGGCCAATTACATTTGCTCTTCCACTTATTCCCATTGACTCTCTTCTTCCCTCATGCTAGGTCACTCTTTCTTTCACCAAAACTGCCATTTATTCCCTTTTCCCATAATTCCTAGTTCACTCAGTGCCCAGCCTATTAATTCTATCTTTCATTCTACATTGCAGCCCCTTGCTACTAGCTTACTGATATTTTTCAGTTAATCTGCTCCCTGGCTGCCTGTACATCTCCCTCCCCTACATGGTTACTTATTTGGTGTGGGGCCTCCAGGTTCCTACACATGGCAGGGTAGTCCTGGGGAGTTTTGTTATGTCAGGGTGCAGAATACTGCTATCCTAACAGTTTTTAAGTCATCATCTGGGCATGGTGGGAAACGGGCAATTTTACTATTGATTAATTGCTGGGGGGACTGAATTGCCATTCTTTGTATTGCTCTGCGCATTTCGAATACTTTCTGTGTGAAAGATGTAAAAGCTTTATAATTTTGCTCTTCTATGATGACCAGATGTTCTTCTCCCCTGGGAAGGGGACCAATCTGTACTATTAGTTCTGTTCTGGGGATGTCATATATTACATTCATATAGAATGTGTGCCCAGTCTTCATTTTCGCCACAGGTGCAGTTTGGGTCATCGGTCAGGCCTAAGGAGGTTAGTTTCGCCTTTAGGGAGCCGTGACCTGTCAATATAAATGTTGTAAAAAGTCCAGGGGCATACCACTTAGGTGGCTCTGGGCTAACCATTGACACCCAGGGCAGAAACCGTTTGGTAACCAGACCTCTGGTTTCCTGCTCCCACTTTGTTAGCCATAGCTCATGGAGCTTTGTGGCTATTCTTTTTCTTTCAGCACATTGAAGGTGTTGGTTGTATCAAGGGTTGTTTCTATTCCCAGAAATTCTGTGGGTATGCCCTTTTTAAATCTACAATATAAGCCTCTTTTGACTACTTCCAGGTAAAGTAGGAGAGTTCCGGTCAGCAACTGTAGTGCAGGTGTGCTTACTGTGCGACATGCTCTGGTAATAGTGAGTAGTATTTTCCTTTGTATCGATTCTAATTTATTCCTATTTCTTACTATGTCCGAGCGGATGAACCACGCACCGGCTCCATAGGTGATAACAGGTAGGAACATTTCCCGGTATATGATTACCAGGGTCTTTCTTTTGGGTCCCCAGTCTGCTCGATTGATCCTGGCTATCATACCTGCATAATTTATCACTTTCTTCGCCAAGTAGATCAAATGGGGGTAAAAAGTTAATTTTGAATCAAAGACTACTCGAAGATATTTAAGTTCTGTTACCGTTTTTATAGTGGTTGTGTTAATTTTGATTTGTGGACGTCTTCTTATGTCCAAATTGCCTTTTAGAAGTATTTGTTTGTTTTTTTAAGGCGATATTTTGAGCATGTGCATTTGTACCCACTCCTGCAGCTGCAAGAGGGCAGCATTTGATCTTTGCTCTACAACCACTCGTGAGTTACCTTAACAAGGAAAATCATGTCATCTGCAAAGGCCAGGCTTTCCACGGGTCCCAGATCCAAGACCAGAAATTCGTCCAGAACAATGTTCCAGAAGAAAGGACCAAGCATTGAACCCTGTGGGCAACCTTTATTCACAGGGCGTGTCGATTCCTGGAACCTTGTGCGTACTGAGACATTTCTGTCTGTAAGGTAGCTGTTTATTACCTTATAGAGGTTTTGTGGGGTATTTGCCTGGCGAAGAGTCCTAAGCACACTAGGCCACCAGAATGAGTCAAATGCCCCAGCAAAGTCAATGGAGAGTGCCAGCATATATTTTTCCTCTGTGTTTTTAACTCTTGTCAGTAGGTGGTGCATGGCATCCTCCATAGAATTGCCCTGCTTAAAACCGTACTGATTATTGGAATGAAACCTGCTTCTGTGTAATATTGAGCTAATCTGCTATATATTAGTCTTTCATATATTTTCCCTAGTACAGGGAGTAGGGCTATTGGTCTATATGATTTGGGATCACTAGGGAGTTTTTCAGGGTTTTTTAGAATTAATCTGAACACAGCTTGTTTCCATATTTTTGGGAATATACATTCTGTCATACAGTTATTATATGGTGCTATTTCCGCTAATTTTTTGATAATCTCAATCTCTAAGAGGTCAAAACCTGGGCATTCATTGTTTTTGATTTTAGATAGTGCTATTTCTAAGTCTTGTATAGTTAATAGAGGTTTAATATTGGCATTGTCATATTCAGTGTTTTCTTTTGTAATGTCTAGCTGGGCGGGGGAATGATTCCCAGTTTCAGTCCGAATGATACTATCTAGGATGTTATTTACAGAATCCACCCAACACAGGGTTGGGGATTCCATCTGGTTTCACATTAGTTTCTAAGACATCTCCTCTTGGCAGCTTGTTGGTCACTATTCTGTAGACAACTCCCCAAGGGTTATTGTTTCCAATAATTCTTACCAAGTGCCTCCAGCATTCCTTTTTCTTGTCTCTTATGAGGGCTGTATACTGATTCCTGAGAGTTATATAACAATCTCTCTCAGTGCATCCACCTCATTTTGTGGCCAAGATGTTCTGGCTCTTTGAAAATGTCTCCTCGCCTGGTATAGCCTCCCTACTTCTGAGTATAATCAGTTCGGGGCACCAGTTGGGATGGACAGGGTTCCTGTTTTTGTTAAAATGTTTGTCATAGTCACTCTTTGCTCGTCCGGGCTACAGTTGCCTGATCTAGACCACTCATTTTCCTGTTTTTGCAGCTCAGCTGCTGTATGTTCTGCAAAAATCTGCCAGTTTGCCTTTTTAAGGTTATACCTTTTGATATCCAACAGGGAGTGTTGGGTTGTTTGAAATTGCCTGTTTAGTTTGAAGGAAATGGATCTGTGATCTGATGTGGTCCAGGCTGGGTGGACACACCAGTCTGTGATTTTATAAGCTATTGAATTGGTGGCAAGAGTTGGGAGGTTATTTGGTTGGTTTAGCACTTGAAAGGGTGAGGTGGCTATATAGTCTGAAAGTATCTGGCCGTTGTGTGTGCCTGCTCTGTCTTCTGTACGGCTATGCCATAAGGCTGACCGGCAGTTGACATCAGCACACACTATGATATTTGCAGTAGGTAGCAAGTTTGTGACTGCTGTAGGTATTCAATAGTTCGATTTATATCTTCACCTGGTCTGGAATATAGTGAAATAATGTAAAACTGTCCTACAGCACTGGTGATATGGGCACATACTCCCACTGGGGAGCAGAGGTGACCCACCTTTGTGATTGTAAGGTCAGTATTTTAAACTACTATTGCTGTAGAAGGGACACCTGAATTGTATTCTATTATTTTATAACCTCTTGGGTATCCATGAACCCTACCCATATGTGTGTAGGGTTCCTGGAGTACCAAGATATCTATATTATTTTCTTCCAATTTGAGTTTGATCTGATCTGATCTACAACGGCTCTTGCTCTTTGAGCATTCAATTGTACGAGGTTTAGAGCCCTAGTCACATTTACGTTTTCAATCTGGCCCATAGTTGGTCCTAGATTGAATAAGTTTTTCCATTTTTTTATAACTGGGGCATTAATCATCCCTGATACTATGTGTATAGCCAAGCAGCCGTGCTGCCTTGCAAGTAGCACATTTTGGCTGCTGAGACTTATTTTTGCAATCATGGCCAGTTACTACACAGTGACAACAAACAGGTTCTTTCGGACTGCAGTCTCTGGCAATGTGACCACATTTATGGCAGTTAAAGCAACTTTGGATAGGGAAGTGTTTCCTAAATCTATGACTGGTCCAGTCAGCATAGATTCTCGGTTGTCCCTGCAATATCTTCCAAATTTTTGGTGTAATTTCCGCAATTATGTTCAGTTGTCCATTCCTTTTGTTTTTTGTTGCTCTTTTCAGCAGCAAATTCATCTTCATTTCATTGTTAAAGTTTTTGAAGTAGATATCCATCATAAATTCTTTTTCTATTACTGATACAGGTACATCAAAGATTATAATATTAATGTTTTTCCCATTTGGTTTTTCAGGGAGCAAGCCCAGTTTTCCATCTCAGGATGGTTTTCTATTTTTCTTAGATCTTCTTTGCTTGCTACCTCGATCAGGACTCCATTATTCCTGATTTTCCTCATGTTGTTTATCTTTATTTCTCTCAGATGCGGCCTCAACGTTGTTACGACTGTCCTTAACTGCCTCACTGGTTTTATGGGTAGAGTCACTTTTTGCTTTCAGAATAAAAATGTTGCTTTCCTTGTTTATATTAGTTTGGTTAGTAGCTATTTGTTTTGCTTTAGTTATGTCCTGTTTGCCCTTAACCTTTGCACATTGGGCATAGGTTAATGTGTTCATTGTTTTATAGTTGTTCTTCTCCTCAGTTGTAACCTCAATTTTGATTTTAACACTTGGTTCTCTGTGTTTAATTCAATTCAAACAGTTCACTATCTGCAGCCTAATTGCAGAAGTAATCCTGTTGCTTTGCTTGTGCATATATTTATCTAGATACACTCTAGTTTCCTTTGCCTTTTTGATAGGGTCAATCAAATTTGTTAGGTAGTCTAGTTTTAGTTCTTCTTCTGTCTTTTGTTGCATCTCTGGAATTTCTATAGTTTCTTGTTTTTTTTCCTTTCCTGCCTTCTTAATACTGAGAAGGCCAGCTATTCAGTTCATTACCATTTTCCTCATTAACAGGGTCTTTCTCCCTGAGCACTCTAGCTTCATTTTCAGAGGAGTCTTTTAAGTCATTGTCCAGAATTTTGTCATTATTTGATTTTCCAGCCATAATTTCTGCATTAAATTCACTTTCGTAGAAATAAGTCAATTTCTTACGTTTTAAGTAGTGGTTTGAGGTACTTATTTCCAGTAGGCCCATTAGAAATCGGAAATCGCAATTTTCCAGTTTTGGCGGGAAACGCCTGTAGACAAAGAAAACTATCTTATAAACTAAGTATAAGCTAATTCTGTCAGTAATATTATATTTTTCCATACAAAATAACCTTATCACAAGCAGTTTGAAGTATAATATATTCAAAATTTTTGGACTTTTGAGATGGACTCAAATCAGTGGCTATGCCAGTGGGTTTGTTACCGCTGAAGCTGTAGCGATCGCGCTGAGCAAAAACACTCTTAAAAGAGCAAAAATAGGCAAATACAATCACAAAAACTATTCTATTCTTTCCCGACTTAATTTACTTACCTTCATGTTTGATACTCTTCAAACCTGAAAAATCCATGTTGTAATACTTGACTAAATCGAAGATCGCTCAATATCGTCGTCCGCCGTTTACATCAAGTGGAGCTTCGTGCAGATGCGTCCGTACACTTCCACGACCACAGCGCCACCCTTTCTCCGTGGTCAGTGTGATTCATCATATCAAGGGTCAACTCAGTGTACTCACGATTTACGCGTGAAACAACACGCTGCTTCGGTCTACACATCGCCCGCAAACGCATCGGAATTGGCATTTCATGCCATTAGTGAAGGTCACGAATTCCTATTTAATGAAGCATTAATCTGAAACACAACATAATTACTTAAAATTATTGATCGCTGAGACCCTTGAAATGAAGCTTCGCTCAAATTCTATCACCGTGTGCCATCCTTACCTAATTTCGGATTTCTGCTCTTTTTTACGCATGCACCAATACAAATAATCTCTCCATTTAAGATTTCAACACACACACACATTTCACATATTTCCGTCCTGTAATCAAGACGAAAGACACAAAGCGTTGTCTGCTTAAGGAGGAAAATACAGTAAATTTCGTTTAATTTGTAGATTATTATGTTTATCCAAATTTTATAATCGTAATTTTAAAATATTTATTCTCGTATATGGTTTTCCGATTTTAACTATTTTAATTATTCTGACAGAATGTCTTCTTGCACTCATGGTTTTTCCTGAGTTGGTTTGATGTGTTTCGGGGTCGGGTTGCGGCTCTCTCGATTCCGTTGTGCGTCGGATCGGTCAAGTCTCTGTGAGTGAGAGAATTCATTAAAATCATTTAATCCATTTATTTTATTTTATTCGTTTACATTTGGAGAGCATCCACTGGAAGCATTCTATGCAAAAGATTGAGGTAATCTCTTACACTTTTAAATACAGGGTGTTTCAAAAATGATGGTCAATAATTTAAAGGTGAAAATGAAACTAAAATAAGCAAAAAAATTCCCAGTGAATATCGGGCTGAAAATGAACCGTTTTCGAGATAATGCACATTTTCTGTTAAGATCTGTCACTGACAATGGGAGCACTAGTTTAGCAAAAAGCTGTGAATCGTTTGCTAAGGGTGGTTTTATTGAACATAAGATCATGCATTTTTAATTTTTGGTTTCAATACCACAGGATTTTACAGATGTTATACGTTACAGGATGTTCTTTCTAACGTCCTTTCCTCAACGTCAGGTGTTATGTTCTGGGCCTACTTGCTAGTATTTCATGTGAAAAGCGCCCATGTTCTCTAAGGCGTTGATGTACCCTGATGAATGTGCGCCTATTGATCCGCCTTCGGCGGGGAAATGGTTCTTGTTACAAACGTGCAGCCTCGAGTGCACTGCCTTTGGCTTTACCATACATGAAGTGCATTTCCACATACTCTTCGTTGCTGTAACCTCTTTCCACGTTGACTGTCCTTTGACAAGTACTAGCCTGCTACGTCTCAGAGCATTGAGAGAGGGGAAACGGCGAGAATGAGCATAACCTAACCTAAACAAACAAGTCAGTGGTGAATCCCAACAAGAAATGTGCAATATCTCGAAAATGATTCACTAAAGGACCCATGTTTAGTAGGCTTTTTTTACGTATTGTAGTCTGTACAATTCACCTTTAAATAATTGACCAACACTTTTGAAACACCCTGTATATTGTTACACGTAGAAGTTATTGAGCATAGTAGCTTTGCATTTTTTACAAATCTTACAGCAGTTTTCTATATACAAAAGTATCAAAAACTTTCCTGAAATCCAAGTATATGATATCAAAATTATTTTTTGGATCCAGATCCTTTTGTGACCACATCATAGTATCCAATCAAGTTTGTCAGAAAAGACTTATACTTAA
This sequence comes from Mastigoproctus giganteus, assembly GCF_048544385.1. Classification (NCBI taxonomy): domain Eukaryota; kingdom Metazoa; phylum Arthropoda; class Arachnida; order Uropygi; family Thelyphonidae; genus Mastigoproctus; species Mastigoproctus giganteus. Next base: position 116,176,385 of record NC_143582.1, on the reverse strand, counting down.
GAAATCCATGCTGTGTCTGAACTACAACTGCAGGCTTGTCTAGACGATCCTGTAGTACTTCTTTAACCAGCGACTCCATTTCCCTGGAACAGAAGTTAAACTAACAGGTCTGTATTTACCTGTGTGATCCTTTTATCCTCTTTGTGAATTGGGGATACTTTGCACATCTCTATTCTTGGGGGGATCTACCCTAAGTCCAAGGAAGCTTTCATAATTATGGCTAAGGGTTTCCAGTTTTTACAAAATGATTTAACTCTCTGTTATAGTTTGGTAACCTTCTGGTCTCTGCTTCCCCAAAGATTCCTCCTGTGTAGATATAGATGCAAAATGCTCATCAGTTTTTCCGATACCTGTGAAGGATCATCAATAATCGAACCACGATATCAAGTGGATCAATCTGGTTCATCCCCTTCCTTCTAGAGTTTACTTAAGTAAAGAAGTCTTTGCTGTTTTTCTTTGTAACCTTTGTCACATATATCTCATAATCTCCCTTCGCTTGCATAACCTCGTTTGTGACTTGATTACAGACTAGTTCATTTCTACTCTAGGCTTCTGTGTCACCTGAAAATTTATATGAATTCCATCCAATTTTCTACTCTGCCAGGGGTCTGATTTCTTCACCTGACATTCATTTACTCCTAAACCTTGAGCAGAATTTCTTAGTTTGGACAAAAAGCCTAGTAGCTTCCAATATTACGTCTCTGAATGCTTCATATTTAAAATTTTTTCTTGGTGACATCATCAGTTTGTCCAACTTTATAGAATTTAAAAAATGTCTGAGACCGCTGCAGTCACCTTTCCGAAAACAAAAACCCTTCCCTTTACTCCTAATGGTGCTGACAAACTTACGTAAATCCCACATCAGTACTTTGTTATCACTGCCACCAAGTAGTTCCTTTGGTTGCAAATTCTTAATGAATAATCACTGTTAATAATCATATCAATAGTATTACTCCCTCTGAAACATGTTGCTGCTGTTGAAAACAGTTATCTAATAAATCCACAAAAATCTTACTAGTGTGCTATTGATGCAGTCACAAGTTCCATTCAATATCTGTGAAGTTAATATCCTCCCCCTTATAAGACATGCCGATATACTTGGGCACTCTCTCTCTCTCTCTGTATAGTTGTTCGTTGTACTCATCAGAGTAGTTTGCCCTATCACACACTCATGTTCTTATTTTTGCTTTCTCAATGCTTATGTCATACTAAACCGATTCAATGTTGCCCTGTTCATCCATGTGAACAGGATGTACTGCCTTAGATTTTATGTTTCTTAACTAACAGCATAAGCCCTGCTCACTTCCAATCCTGTGTGTCCTTTCTCTACACATTGTACCCCCTAAATTCGAATTCTGCATTAGTTATATCTGTGTGACACCACGTCTCTATTCTCCCGACAATATTCGTCTTTGATGGCTTGACCAGCACTTTAAATTCATCAAATTCATTTACTATGCTTCTAGCATTGGTGAAGTGTTAAAAGCGTTCACCCCAGGGGCTCACACCCAGGGTCCTGAGCTGAATATCATCATTCTTCTCTTTCTTGGTGATTCCTTTCTACTTCTCTCTCAGAGTAACTTGGGAATTTTTTTTGACTGGTGCAGCATAAGCCCCAGGCTTCCCAGCACCAATCGCATAATAATAATAATAATAAGTGAAAATATACGTGTGCTTGTTCTTACCTTTAGTTACCCTAATACAGCCCTTGTATTTACTTGTTCCATGATGACTGCCAGCAGTCTTTGAAATCCCCAGCAACTTTCGTTCCAGGCTGCTCCTCATTCCAATCGAAGTAGTGCAGGAATTACTTCCGCCTCCTCCGCGGCTACTGTTAATCTATTAGTCTGTGATCCCTCCCCCAAACTAGCAATTTTTCAGTTCACTGTGTCGACAGCATCAGCAAATTCCCAAGTCAAAATTTTTGGCAAGCGGCTTCCTATAGTCACTGAGGCAAAGCTCCTTGGTGTCATTATTTTCCTTCTATCCTCATCTGATTCACATAAGTACTAAAATCAAAAAGTTCACAGGGTCAATTATTCGAATTTCCAGAGGGGAGTGGAGTCTCTCTAGAAAGTCACTCTTTCTCTACTATAATGCTGTTTTCCTGCCCATAGTCACCTATGAAGCAAGAGCTTGGTTTCATCGGGCCACCAATTCCAAAATGAGGTTAAAACTGAATTCCATCCAGCGGAGCATCGTCCTCTCTATTCTCAGAGTCTGTAGAACAGTTTCCACAGCTGCAATGCAAGTTATTGCGGGGTCCCCTCCCATTGGATCTATTTGTCATCTATCGTGGCATCTGCTTTCGACACAAACAAATACCTTCAGAATTACTTTGTATCCAGCTAAATTTAAATGAAGATCCTAAAAAAGAGAAATCCAGATGCTTTAACGAGCTAATTAGCATCTGGCAGACCAAATGGGATACCACCGCACTTGGAGCAACGACAAGAAAATTCCTGCCTGATGTGACCTTCTTACTCTCTAAATCGGTTAAAACCTGGTGCTCTTTAACTATGGAAACTTCCTTTCTGGTAACTGGACATGGTTCTCTCGATCAAAAACTCTTTCAGTTTCGCTTGCATCACACCGATCTCTGCAGCTGCGGGTATACAGAAGATTGGAGTCACCTGCTTTTTAACTGTGCAATCTACGACGATCTTAGGGTGAAGTTCCGAACTGACGTTCCAAATCTCTATCCGGGGAAAGAGGAAATGCTTCTGCATAAATAAGAATCATACACGCTCTTTGAGTAGACCGGGGTTCAAGCCCCTGACTGCTGAATACGGTCGATCTGCCAACCCGCACTGGACCAGCGTGGCAGATTATGGTCCATTTCCCTTAACATGAATTGTTGAGGAGGCTTCCATCCTGCAGTGGGTTGATAATGGCTGCACTTTACTTTACTATTAGCTCTTCAGAACTTTGCCTCCGAGGTGTTTGCTGCAGAAAAAGAATCAACGTCAGAGTAGTGCACCAAAACAATCCACCAAATACAACTGGGTAAGTGGGAAAATAGTTTGCTTCTCTGATTTATTTTCTTCTATGGTTCATGTTTGCATGAATTATCATTGCACTGATCCTAAAGGTCACCAGTTCCACATCTGAATTATTCTGGATACAAGAGTACTTTTTGAAGACTACTTTTTTTTTTTTTTTTTTTTCACCAGCGCCAGTCTGTTTTTTTTTTTTTTTTTTATCTTATCAGTCCCAGAATCGTTTTTTATTTTATTTTTATACTATTTGTTTATTATTATTATTATTATTTTTTATTCTCTTATTTATTTATTATTATTATTTTAATTTTATCCCAACGTGTCTTTTTTTCCTCTGACTAATGATTTTTTTTTTTTTTTTTTTAACCAGCACCACGGGTTGTGTTTATTTTATTATTATTATTATCATTATTATTATTATTATTTATTTTATTTTTTTTTCTTCTCTCTCGCTCCTTTCTTTTCCTCTGGAATGGGTCCCCCGGAGGAATCTGGCCCACCTTTTGGCAACATCAGGTGGGTCAGAGTTCTTTTGAGGCATTACGTGCTCTACTGGAACTGGCCCACCTTCCCATGGTGTGGACGAGTACCCAGAATCATCTGTCCAGGTGACTGATGCTTCTGGGTAGCCAAGTGGCCAGAACATAACACACACACACACACACACACACACACACACACACACACACACACACAATACATGCAAATCTACGTCACACACATATCTGGTCCATTTGTAGTGATACTGTTCTTCACAGAGACACAAGACGCAGTTGAACAGACGTTCTAGGTGCTGCCCATTACATATACACATGTCCACAAACATTCCTGTATCCCCTCTATTCAAGTGCGTCCCATCCCTGCAGAAATAGTCTTTCCCACGAACAAGCACAGACCACGCCAAGAAAAATCCACCTATGAGCCCCCACCGTCCCTCAAGGGCCGAACTGATTGACAAGGCTTTCACCATATACTCCCTCCTATCGTGTCTGGGCAGAATTTCAGACCCTTTAATGTCATTAGTGCCAACGTAGTATGTACAACACTACTATTAATATTCAGCTCACTCAATCACGTCAAGGCTTTAAATACCCCTGGCAGGTGTCTACTCTCGAGACGCTGCACCTTACAGAACTGAAGCATGTCTATTTAAGAACACTGTTTTGTTCTCTTCACTAGTCTTGTTACCCTCCCCATGAGCTGTCCTGGCAAAATGTCTGCAGTAATCAGAGAATTTCATGTCTTAGTGCTCCAATTACCCCTAGGTCTTTTTCATTCTGTATTATTCTTAGTTTAGTACAAATCATTTGATAATTTACTCCGGGGTTACTGCTACTTATGTGCAGTATCTTGCATTTGTCAATATTAAACTTCGACTACCAGTTTTCCGCCCGTCCCCTCAATTTTTCTAGATGTTTTAGCAGGAATTTTTACGATTAAATTGGTGCTAATAAAGACCCCGTGTGAAAATATTAGGATATTTCATTGCACATTGGTGTGTGCTGAATATTCATAATGGAATAGCTGATCAATCGCTATTTATTTCAATTTTATACAAAATAAGTTAAATTTTTATGAGGGATATTTTTAAATCTAAGGTAATTCACTAATGAGCATTTTATTTTCTTCCCTATAATATATTATGTGCACTGTTGTTGATCTAGTCTTAGTTGAGAAAGTGGTTCGTCAATTTTAAAGCCTCTTGTCATGTAATTTATTTTTTATTATCTTATATGTATTGCTTTAAATTGTATTCTATTTTTAGGGTTATTTATTACGAAATTTATTTCTAGTCTATTATTTTAAATTCTGAATTGTACACATTTTCAGTTTTAATTGTAGATATTTTATGTTCCAAATTGTATGTATTTTCAGTTTTATTTGTGGATATTTTATTATTTTTGCATCCATGTAATTAGTCTGTTATTTTAATAAAGCAGTATATTATTACGACGATTATTTTCTTATTTTTATAATTTAAATATTTTCTTGAACATAATTATGGTTTAAACTGGAAAGAGATATACATAGCATGTCACAGCGCGTTATGATGGTGCAGTGAAAAGTCACCTATGAATTGAACCCTTTTCCATTTTAGCTGTAGCATGTAAGCTAAACTTTTCCTAGCTATCGCGAATTGTTTTCTTTATTCTAGATATAGGTAGTGCATAGACTTTAAATTACATTCCAGTATACTGTTTGAGGTAATTGACTGAAAACATTAGTTGATATCACAGAGAAAATCAATTTGTAAATCAGCAGAGACCGAAGTGTCTGTTTCTATACCTAGAAAATCTCTTTGGAGGCTGACTTAGGACTGTATCTTTCAGTACAGTATGCATTCTGTTCACTATATCTTTATTACATAAATATATTCTGTAATAAAGTTATAATAAATATAAATGCAACAAGGCATAATATAAAAGCTTAAAATTATCTATCAAATATTGGTGCAGATACATCAGATAGCTCTTAAATGAAAACTACATTCGTAGTGTAAAGGCATCGTTTTAGTTGTATCTCATATATGATCATCCTTCACAACGAGTTACCATGTATTGCACAACCTCAAATATGTAACGCTTCTCTAATAGAGAAGACTATTGTTACTTATTCTCTGTGGCACCACCACCCAGACGGCACCGGTTCAAGGGTAGTTGGCATTTCATCGGTGGGGGGGCCTGGTATTGACAACCCAGTTGCGAAGTTTATTAGCCTTGAAACGGTGCCGTCCGGGTGATAGTCGTACCCACCCAGAATAAGTAACAATAGTCTTTTCTATTAGAGAAGCGTTACTTATTTGAGGTTGTGCAATACATGGTAACTCGTTGTGAAGGATGATCACAATATGAGATACAACTAAAACGATGCCTTTACCCTACGAATATAGTTTTCGTTTAAGAGCTCTATGGTGTTCTACACAATATTTAATAGTAATAAAGTTATATTGAACAGAAACAGAGTATGTCTATCAGGTTCAAAAATTTATCTATGGGCACTGAAGACTTAAAATGCAAACGAATGGCGACTTAGTCAAGAAATATATATGGGCATGCTGGAAAAATGTTTAAGAAACAAAAACGTTTTCATCTGCAGTTCTGCCTAGACATGATGGAACAGAATATATGATGAAATCCTTCTTGATTAATTTTAGACTTGAGGGAATGTGCATGGGAATTTGCACTTGTTCAGATGACGAATCCTGGATTTCGGTTTTGGACAGGACATCCATTATGTATATATACATTTTTTTTATTACTCCAAGACAGCCGAAGCCTTACAGACAGAGGAGGAATATTACAGTAACAATACAGTAATAATTCTATTTACAATCTGTACACAATGTCAGGTCTCAATATACAATGTCAAATATAAAAGGTCAATTTACAACATATACAATACATATCATACGTCACAAGGGATTTGCATTTGAGCAAAGCTGTGGTGACAGAGAAATTTGTATTTCTAAGCATTTTGTTGTTTTCTTTTCTTGTTAGTTCACATTAGGTAGTTGCATTGATTGATTTGTGTTAGTATTCTTATTGTTATCCCTTTTTTTTTTTTTTTTTTTATAATTGTTATTTCTTATCTTTGTTCATTGAAAAAAATTTTTTTTTTAAAGCTAAGTATATCTATCTTTATAGTATTATTATTGTTATTATTATTAAATTAGTCATTTATTTTCATTCTCTAGTAGCTTGATTGTAAAACCTTTGTAACTCTTTTTTGATATTAATGTTTTCATTTAGATTATCAATGTTGGATTCATTTAGCAGTTTTGCAGTTCTGTTGAAATAATGAGATTTAAGTTGATCAGTTCTGAATGGCTCTTGTGCCAGCATATTTTGTCTTCTCAAGGCTCTTGGAGGACAGCTGAAGTTGATGAGGTAGAGCAGCTCGGGGGCATCCAACTTTCCAGCCACGAGATGCATTAGGAATTTGCAGTCTGCCGCAGCTCTTCTTTGGTAGAGTAGTACCATCCCGAAGTGAATGCACCATTCATCGTAGGATTTTGTGTTCAATTCCAACCTAGATTTGTACCCCAGGAATCTGACTATGGATTTCTGAATACGTTCCAGTTGTTTTATAAGAATTTTGGTGTGAGGATTCCAGATTTGTGAAGCATATTCTAGAATTGGGTTGATTATCATTATGCAAGCTGTTTTAATGAGCTGTACGTTGGTGAAATCGAAGCAGATTCTTTTAAGCAGTCCAAGGGATTTGGAGGCCTTAGCTGTAGTTTTATTTACATGTGTGTTGAAGTTTCCCTTGTCAGAAAACCATACTCCAAAATCTGAAACCTCGTGTATTCTCAATAGCTCATGATTATTAGCTTTATAGGGATAATTAATCTTGCGTTTTTTGTGATAGTCTGCGACCGACATGGTGCAGCATCTGTTTAAGTTTAGTGTTAGACCAATGTTTGTGATCCATCGGGTGATGGTGTCTAGTCCATTTTCCAGTGATTCACAGTCTTGTGTTGTTTTGATGGTTTTGTATATTTTCAAGTCATCTGCGTATGAGAGCACTTTGGTCAACATGTTGCATACAATCTTGTATGTCGTTAATATATACAGCAAAGAGTAGTGGCCCCAGAGGAGAACCCTGTGGGACTCCCCTTTGTATATGGAAAGTGGAGGAGTATCTTCCTTCAAAATGAACTCAGCTTTTCCTGTTGTCAAGGAAGTTAGGCATAAGTGATAAGGCATTACTTGATAAACCTATGTGCTTTAATTTGAGGCAAAGCAACTTGTGTGGTACCGAGTCAAAGGCTTTCTGTAGGTCCAGGTATATAATGTCTATCTGATTGTTATTATCCAGGCTAAGTTTGATGTCATGTTCTATGGAGAGTAGGTTAGTCACTGTTGATCTGCCCATTAGGAAGCCATGATGAATGTGGCAGAATTTATTTTTCATGAAGGAGCAGAGTTGAGAGTAAAGGAGGTTCTCAATGATCTTGCTTAGGGGGTTAGATTTGTGTATGGGTCCAAATGAGGAAGGTGTGTCTTTAGCCCCCTTTTTAAAAAGTGGGGTGATAGTGGTTCCCTTTAATATTCCGGGGAGTGATCCCTTATTGAAAATGGCTTTGATCAGATGTATAAGTTGTTGTTGCAAGACAACAAAGCAGTGTTTCCAGAGTGCCATTGGGGAAACTGCCGGTGTTTGTGTCATAGCTTAATTTAAATTTGTTGAGGGTATTCAATAGAGTCTCTGTATTGACTTCAAATTGTGCCAGGGTATCACTAAAATATGAGGAGGGAGAGGTGTTATTAAGCTTACTGCTGTGATCAGCTTTTTCAGTATATAGTTCACTGTAGAAATTTGCAAATTCATCTCATTGAATGGTCTCCATTTTGTTCCAAAATGGAAAAACCATTTTCCATTTTGGAAAATGGTTTTTATAACCCATTTTCCAATGCTTCCAGAATGGACCCATATCATGCCTGTTTAGCATTGCATTCTGTAGGTTACATAAGTGATTTTGGTAGGCCAAATTGGTATTGTTTTTTATCTGCCTTCTTAGATTGGACAACTGGATGTAGATGTCATATCTCTGTGTGTTTTTGAAATTGATGAACATTTGTTGTTTTTTTCTTGAGTAATTGAATGATTTCTTTTGTGAACCACATAGGAAATTTATTAGTGTTTGCCTTTGCATGGCTCTTAGGTGTATAGTTTTTGATAATTAGGTCTAAGTTGTTGTACAGCATATCCAGAATTATATCTGGGTCTTGACTCCTAAATGATGGTTGCCAGTTGGCATTTAAGATTTCATTTCTTATTTTGTCCCAGGGGGCTCTCCTAAAATTGAAGAAGCATTCCCTGACTTCATTGCTGATATATTTTGTCTTGATATCAAAGTCAAGCAATAAGGCTAGATGATCCGAGCGGAAATAATTGGGAGTATAGTTAATATTTATGTCAAAATTTGTGAAGGCCAGATCAAGGAGTTTCTCTTTTATGGTGGGAAGTTTGCATTTTTGCTTCAGGTTCAGTCTTTTCTCTCTTTAGTCATTAGCATTAGTAGAGGCATATGATGCAAGAAAGCAAGCTTATTCAGCATCAGCCAAAAAAAAAAAAAAAAAACTGAGGAACATATCCTTCAGAAACTGCATTAGGTGGCTATTTTTATTGTTATTGTTGTTTATGATATATACCAAATATGTGTAGGAGTGTCCGATCTGTCTTAAGCGTAGTATTTATAATCTTAATTCTTGGCAGCGTATTGTTGACAATCTGGAATACCATGCCCCATGGTTCGGTTTTTGCAGACATTTCAATTAGAGTGCGACGTGATTTATTTTATTTTTCCTAATAATGGCATTATAAGTGTTGCTCAGATTCCTGTAAATTTCTCTGAAAGCTCTGCTTTATTGGCCAATTCCTTTCTTGCCTGCTGAACTTTGCCGGAGGTTATCAATGTCGTCGCACAAACGAGGAACTTTTCTTCTGGGTTGATTTTTTATTGATAGCAATTTTGTAAGATGGGAGTTAAACACTAAGTTACCCCTTTTCGGTATGGTCATTTGCCAAGTTATCGGAATTTGAGAGGATCGTTCATTGGGAACCAAAGGAAATCCACCTAGGTTTCCCAGGTGTCCTCTTTATATTGAAATTTTAATGTCGTAACAAACGGGCGGCGCGAGATCCATTTGGCGCACAAGATTGAATGTATTATCTAGTGTTCGGACCTTGTCCCAAATTCTTGGATACGCAGTTGGTTGTAGCAGAACCTCTTTTCTAGGCGCAGGACTCTACAACCAACTCAAGCCAGGGATAGAAACCTGTAAAGGACTTACTCAAACTTGAAATAAAAAATCTGTATTGACTGTTTTACCAGCATCGACTTGCTAACCCTGGAACATCCAGAGTAGGATTACCTGCTAACTTTCCATATGGTTGGGTAGGCTCCAGTGGTCTTGACCACTCCACCGCAAAATATTAGTCACACTCAGCACTCTCGCTGAGTGGTTTTTCTACCCTTCTGGAGTTATCCCCTCCCCCTTTTCTCCTGGTGGGGCATATGCTCCACTGTCAATTTACGGGATGCCCTTACCTACATCCCCTTACTCTTACTTTCATCCCCCATCTTCTTCCGTACACCCTGTACTGCCGCACTCTACCTTATTTTTTATTTATTTTTATTATTTATTTACTTATTTTATTTTATTTTTTATTTATTTTATTTTATTTTTTATTTATTATTATTTATTTTTTTATTTTATTTTTATTTATTTTATTTTTTATTTATTATTATTTATTTTTTTATTTTATTTTTATTTATTTTGTTTTTTATTTATTATTATTTATTTTTTTATTTTATTTTTATTTATTTATTTTTTTATTTATTATTTTTTTAAATTTTTTTATATATTTTTTAATTAAAAAAATTCATTTATTTTTATTTTATTTTTTTTTTATTTTATTTTTATTTTATTTTTTTAAATTTTTTTATATATTTTTTAATTAAAAAAATTCATTTATTTTTATTTTTTTTTTTTATTTTATTTTTATTTTATTTATTTTATTATTTTTATTTTATTTTTTTATTTATTTATTATTATTTTTTTATTTATTTTATTTTATTTATTTATTTATTTATTATTATTTTTTTATTATTTTTATTTATTTTTATTTTTTTTTAATTGGTCTCTGTTCAGGAAGCTCAGGCGACCCTGACGGAGACCTGCCAGAGAATAATGGGCAGCCTGGCTACCTCCTAGTGGTGTGTGCGGGCAACATGGGGTTCCACCAGGGGCCCTGCAGCCAAATGCCAGGACACACAACAGAACCCAACACAAAACTACACATTCAACACACTACACTTTTTCTGGCATTTACAGTGTTCTGTATTTCTTCACAGTGTACATATGGCGCAGATGTGGGAAACCACTATGCACTCTATGTAGGGAGCAGTAGTAGTGATAACGAGGGTGCTACTAAAGCGTGCTGTCTACGGTTGCTATAGTGTGAGAATATACCACAGCGTGCGGGTTAGCGGCACTCTATTCTGTTGAACTGTATGTGTTTTAATAGACTAATATTCGACTAGTGAAAAAAAGGTTAGGTAGTTTTATACGGCACAGTTTTTTTTCGCTTGAATCCATCCCAAAATAGTGGCGAAAACTAACATAACCTTTTTCACTAGCCGAATATTAGTCTATTAAAAAAAGCAGTTCACAAGGGACAAGGTATTCTTGTATTGATTGGGGCCTCCAGGGTTACCACTATATACCGCTGTAGCATCTGTATGTTATTTGTAGCCGGCAAGTGTGTGTGTGTGTGTGTAAGTATATATGTGTGCTGTGATGGTTGTTGTTTGCCGGCCCTGGAGTCTTAGCAGCCGGGAGGCAGGGAGAAAGCTACCTGCGTCCCGACTCCCATCCCTAGCCACGTATAGGCGCTCCATGAACTATCTAAATTACACTAAGTGGGATTCACACAAGCGGAATGCCGGTTATAATAAATAAGGAATAGGGAGGAGAAAGTAGGAGAAAAGAAAGTAGAAGAAGAAAAGAGAGCAAAACACTCTCTCAGGAAAAAGAAGAAATAGGAAAGAGGAAAACACTAGTTGGAAAATCTAACAAGCGAGAGAACTTGAAGAGGTATAATTTTGAAGCCCGAAGGCTTGTAATTCTGAAAGAAAGATTCTCCTAGCCGGGAAGGGAGCCCAACCTGCACCGACAAGGGGAAAAAGAAAAGTCTCAAGGAAAGAACATAGGTAATGTACAAGTGGCTATTAGATAGCCACTTAAAAGAATAAATTAAGATAAATAATAAATACTTATGTCACCGATATGAAACATAGCAGTAAACATATTAACAAATTACACTGCATAAGCAGAGAGTAAAATATACAGTATTTACAAAATAAGTAATTAAAATCTAAGCTGAAAAACCAGTCAACCAAGAAATTAACGGAAATAGTCAACCAGAAGAAATGCAGAAACATATATACAAAACACAAAGAGACAAACAGAACTCACCCAAGGCAAAGATATGCCAAAGGGAAAACCAATAAATACTGTACAAATAAATTAGTTAACCAAATCAAAAGCAATTCTAAATTTAAATCTAAGTATAACAAATGAAAATAATAAGTTAAGTATTAAACAATAATTAATGAATATGTCGAGAAAATGTCTCTGCACAAGTAATCTAATCTACATACATATGTACATAACCAGCAAGTGCAAAGCTGCTACCACAAGCTGCGAAAAACAAAACTTGTTTCAAACAAGACACGTAGTATTAACAATAATGCATAGATAAGCATTAAAAAAAAAAAAAAATCTCAACCTGCAGGGCTGAACAAAAGCTAAAACTATACAGTTCCACTGCAACTAGCAGTAGAAAAGAAAATAATGGCAAGACTGGGAGGAGGAGAACAACGCCTCCAACCAGTCAGCCAACAAAGTAATTGGATCTGAGAGGGCAGGGAGAGTTCCATCCCACCCCTCAGAATCAAAACCCATTTACAACTAAAAATGCTAGACCAAGAACTATATGGTACTAGCAAAAACCCAACTGATTGCAGCTGCAATCAGGCAGGAAAGAAAAATACAACAAATAATCAGCCCCGCAGGAAAAGAAAGTTAAATCAAAACACAAGCAGCAAGAGAAGCAGCCAGCAGCTCCAGCAGTAAAACAGTCAAGAGAAGAAAATCATCTCACTCAAACCAGAACAGCCAACTGAAGGTTGGATCTGAGGGAGCAGGGAGAGGTCCATCCCACTCCTCAGAGCCAAACAGACAACACAAGAAGAGAAAAACTGTCTCTTCAATATAATAATGAGCTAACTACACAAGTAATGTACAATATAAACATTTAAGATTAACAACTGCTGATTCAAAAACACAATAAAATCAGTTACTCTCAATTCTGAGAGCAAACAGCAAATCAAACAAAAGCACCATGATATTAACAAGATAATTACAGTATTTACAAAATACATACAATTCACAGAAAATCATTTCAGGCAGCCCGGACAGAGTTCGAAGTGGGAGAGGGGAGGTCCATCTCTCCCAGTCGGCCAGGCGAAACCTGAAACAAGTCTCCAGGAAAAGACACAAAACTCTGCATCCAAAACACAAGGTAATTTAGGCAAGGAAGAAACCCCTCTCAGGAAAAAAAAATGAATACAGTAATTTGTATATAAAAATTAAGAACAAATAACGAAATCAAGGGTTATTCCTTGATAAAGCCGCTCTTCTCCGGATGACACTATTAGCAAAAGAAGAGAAAGCAGAAAGAGAGTCCGCCGACCCAACCAGGCGCCGAAAATCATCTAAATTATATACATTTGTACAGATAGACAATTGTTGTCTTAAATCCACATATAAATTACAATGTAGGACTATATGTTCAACCGTCTCCTCAGAGCCACAAGAGCAGACAGGAGAGGGGGACAAGTCCAAAACTATACAAACGAGAATTAATTCCATGTCCCGTGATTAAGGAAGTGGGAAATAACCCCAGTTGAAGCCAGTAAAAATTTTTATCTTTAATAAAAACACGAGGAAAGAAAGAGTATGTGACTCTGCCGAGAGAGGAATCATCCCAATAGTGTTGCCACTCTTCCAAAGCAAGATTGGAAAGCCTGGCCAGATCAACATTTGTAGAGTTCTCATAATTATTAGCAAAATCTCCCACTGAGGCAGGAGAGAGAGATTTCCTATGGTAAGACAAGAAATGAAATATAATTTCCAGGTGGATAGGGAGACGACCATTAATAGCAAGCAGGGCATCAGTAGAAACAGTTCTACATGCCCTGCAAGTATACAGAAGGAAGGACCGCTGCGCCTGCAGAAGGTATTTTTAGACCAGTGAATTAAGAATTTTAAAGCCCCAAACGCCGGCACCATAGCAGACGATGGGGATGAAGAGACACTTGTAGTAAAGACCAAGAGAAGATGACTTAAGATTTCAGAGGGAACGGGCAAGACGCAACAGCCAGCCGGTAAGAGAACGGATTTTCTGCTGAAGGTACTTACAATGGGGAATGAAAGGTAAACGATCATCAATCACCACCCCAAGGTATTTATATTCACTTTCCAATTTAACAGCCTGGTCAAGAATTTTAACCACAGGGGAACAATTACGATTCAGTAGGCCTTTCAGAAGAACCTGTTTAGTTTTAGGGACTGAAATGGAGAGTTTATGGAGGGAACCCCACATGTGAAGATCATCCAAGATGCGGTTTGCTTTAATTTCCAATTCAAGACGAAAATTCCCAGGGACAAGCAAGGCAAGATCGTCGGCGTAGGCAATGTTGACAATTTCATCATGAGGGGCATTTAGCCATCCATCAAGGACCACGTTCCAGCAAACAGGGCCAAGAACGGATCCCTGAGGACAACCCCTAGAAACCGGCCTCGTAACCGAGCAAAAACCCGAGGAGACCACAAGGCTTCTATTATCGAAATAACTAGAAATTAGTTTGTAGATAGGACAGGAGACCTCGGCCTCCCGAAACCTCGCCAGGACACTCTGCCACCATAAGGTGTCAAAGGCTCCTTTGAAGTCTACAAAGAGACCGAGAACGTATTTAGGAGATGCTCGAACAGTGCCCAGGAGAAGATTAATTGCACCTGTAGTTGATTTACCTTGCGTGAAACCAAACTGGGAAGGAGAACAAAGATTTTTTGAGTTATAGTAACCCTTGAAACGTGAAACCAGAAGTTTTTCCAACAACTTGCTGAGAAAAGGAAGAAGGGAAATTGGACGATAAGAAGAAGGAGAGTCAACTGGATTGCCAAGACTCTTGAGAAGGATTTTTAAGTTGGCAATTTTCCAGAGATCAGGGAAAACACCAAACCTAAGGCAAGAATTCATAAGGATAGAAATAAGGATAGGTTTGATTTTCCAGATTCTTTTAATCACAGAAACCTCCATGAGGTCCAGACTTGGACTTTTGCCAATAGTAAGGGTATTAATAGCAGAATCAATTTCTATATTAGTGAAGGGATCCTCAGAAGAAGAGCCTACAAACACAAGATGCTGTAATCTAAAAAGAGTTTGTTCATTGCTCTCAGGAACCGAGATGTCCCAGAGAAGCAGTTCATCCAAGATGGCATCAACAGATGCCGACCAAGTTAAAGTTTCAGTGGAATTTGTAACATGGATCGAGGTCTGAGGAATATGTGGATGGAGTTTAGAGGCAATGACTTTATAGGGTAAACCCCAAGGATCTGATTTAATAGTTCTTTCCACGAGACGAGCCCAAGCCTGGGTCTTCCCCTCTCTAATACTGTTAAAATATCTGTTGCGAGCTGCCTTATACAAGTCAGCAAGCCTGTTTACTTCAATTGGTGGCCTGTTATTCCTTTTAGCTCTATTAAGGTTTCGCCTGGTGGTCTTAAGATCTCTTCTAAGAGAGGAAAGACCATCAGACCACCAAGGAACAGAATTGATTCGATGAGATTTTTTAAGAAAACTAAGGTCAGAGACCTCAGTAATAATTCCAGTTATCTTTTCTTCCAGGGAATTTGGATCCAATTCAGAAAGATTAGAGATGAAATCCTCGTTAACCAAACTCAAAAGATTAGAGTCGAAAATGCTCCAGTCAGAACCCTTAGTTTTATAGCGAGGGAAATCATGATTAACTCGAGACGAAGAAGGCCTAACAGTGGTGACCAGGTCAAAATGATAGGGTAATGGTCGCTGCTCGACCAAGAAGTACGAAACGACCAATTATTTATACCGAAAGAAAAAGCACGATTTGAAGTGTGATATCAATGTAAGATTGACCCTGCGAACTGGAAAAAGTTGGGGGATGACCCCGGACATTATGAACAATTAAGTTTTTTGCAATGGTGAAATCCTCAAGGAGATCACCCTTGGGGCTAGAAGTAGGGCTTCCCCAAAGGGGAGAAGAAGCATTAGAATCCGTCATAATGATTAAGGGAAGACCAGAAAGTCTGGTTAACAAGAGTTGCAGGTAATTTAAGATCGGCTCAATAGGCTGTGTATACTGGGAACATCGCATGTACAAAGAGACAGCATAAATCCTACCGAAGGAACCCTCAAGACAGGCGCAAGCAGCAAACTTGGAGCAGGGACTATTGATCTTAGTAACCGTGATCAGAGGGTCCACGATGACCAGAGCAGCCCAAACCCTAGTCACTGCGTTGCCTCCAACCACAGAAGTATCAGGGATAGATTGAACTAACTGAGATTGAGAGGGAAAGCCCTTAATCACACCTTTATAGGAATATGGCTCCTGGAGAGTCAAAACAGATAATTTATATAAAGAAATTAAACTAGATATATCATTAATAACAGATGAACTTCGCTGACAATTTAATTGAAGGAATTTTACACTTATATTTACAACTATAGTATGGGTACTGTTCATAAGATGTCCTGAACCTCACCTGGGATATTCGGGACAGGAAATGTCCTTGTAAGAATGGTCAGCTTTGTGTTTCCTAATTTTACAGTTGGGACAAACTACGGGGGAAGATTTACTGGGGCAATCAGAAATTTGATGGCCCTGACAACCGCAGTGCCCACAGGTGTGTTCAGGTGACCTACAATTTTTAGATGAGTGGCCATAGCAGTTCAACCAAATAAACTGAATAGAGTACCTGCAGACAGAACGCTGCAGTGTATTCTTACACTATAGCGACCGTAGACTGCATGCTGCAGTGTATTCTTACACTATAGCGACCGTAGACTGCATGCTGCAGTGTATTCTTACACAATAGCGACCGTAGACCGTACGCTGCAGTGTATTCTCACAATATAGCGACCGTAGACAGCACGCTATGGTAGCTTCATTATTTCTTTATGTAAATATAATTTATTATGATTGTTTAATTACATCTGACGAGCCCGAATGGTCCTGTGGTTTTCAATCCGGGGTGACATTCCAGGGGTGCCACGTATGGGTTTAAGTTACTTATTATTATTTTTTAATTTATATGTTTATTTCATTATAAAATGGTGTACAGTATCTTTTTAATTTTGTGGTGATCTATAATTGACGTTTACTTAGTACTTCTATATAAAGAATAAAATTATATACTGTATATATATAATTCGTATTATGAAATGTAATTTTTATAATTATATTATTGTAATAAATATCATATATATTTTTTAATATTATATACAGGGTGATTCACTACCAGTGCGACAAACTTGCAGGAGGTGTAGGGGGCACAAAGACAAATCGGAATCACATAGCATTGCAGGGTCCGAAATGCCTTCTTCATGCGGTAGAGGATGTTGAACGGGAGGTCGCGTGAACAGCGATCCCGCTGGAAGTGAGCATTTGTGAACCGTTTCTGTTGAAGAAACCAAGTAGCAAAAGTTCTCCGGAGTGGATAATCCGCAGGCTCCAATGATTGGACGCATTGCAGATGGTATGAACTCATTTGGTTTGTTGACAGTATCCTCCATACAGTGGATTGGGAAATACCCAATCGTTGGCCTATCGCTCGAGTACTCGTACTCGGATTGCCTTCTGCAAGACGTAGGACATTCTCCTCATCGTCTGGCGTCCTCGTCGTTCGCTCTCGATTCATGATACCTCTCGTGAAACAACCAGTCTCATGTAACCTTCTCATCGTACGATTAAAATCGTATGATGAGGAGCACGCCTGTGCGGGAAACATTCCTGGTACAAGCGCAGAGCGGCGCGCCCATTACAGTCCGCAGCACCATACGCGAGGTACATGTCGGCCAGTTCAACGTTTGAATGCTCGTCCATCCTACTGCCTCGGGAACCGGTTCCCGAGGCAGTAGGATGGACGAGTATTCAAAAAAGGCAGTCCATCCTAATGCTGACTTCCAGCGGGATCGCTGTTCACGCGACCTCCCGTTCAACGTCCTCTACCGCATGACGAAGGCATTTCGGACCATGGAATGCTATGTGATTCCGATTCGTCTTCGTGCCCCCTACACCTCCTGCAAGTTTGTCGCACTGGTAGAGAATCACCCTGTGTATATATATATATATATACATATATATATATATATATGTATATTCTCTCTCTGTATATATATATATATATATATATATATATATATATATATATACAGAGAGAGAATCGGATCAAACAGGCAGAAAATTGAGTAGGGGTGCCGCAAAATAAAAAAAATTACTTAGGGGTGCCGCAAAATAAAATAAATTACTGTACTTAGGGGTGCCGCAAAATAAAATAAATTACTGTACTTAGGGGTGCCATTATTAAAAAAAAAAGGTTGAAAATAACTGGTTTAGGCACTAGAGGATGCTCTAGTTTAAATGGTACGCTACAACTTCGGCCATTTTGCTCGTTACAACTAGAGATGGATATTTGTACAAGAATACGTTATGTGAAACCTTATTTGTTGTACTAAAATTTTGATTTGATGTTAAAAGAATACCATAATATTAGGTGCTAAGAAAGCTACAGCATAAATATGCCAATTCAAATGATTTTTGTGAAGACATACTTGCATATGGATAGCAGAACCGTGCCGAAGGAATTTTTGATAATGTAAAACTACTGGCGACGTATTAATTGGAATAATAATGATATTAGAATTTATTTACTGTTATTACAATGCATGTTATTACTTTCTTCTGAAAGTATATGATGGGAGACAGAGTTAAACGTGTGTTTTTTCGAAAAAGTTGTAAGGCATTCTTCCCGTTTTGTTTAGTGTCGTTTCCCGCCATGTTGATTGGCGGTTTGTTGGTAGCTATTAGGCCGTTGAAGATGTGATGTGAAAAAAAAAAACCTAAAAAAAAAAAAAAAAAAAAAAAAAAGAGAGAAACGTAATCCGAATCATGACATGACATTGCTGTAAAATTTGTTCCGTTCTTTTGCCAGGTGAGAAATGATGTATCTCTTTCTTTGTATTCTGTAAGGTAACACAAATAAATGATCGAAACTTGCACTGCATGTTGCTGTCATTGGTCAACGCACCTTTTTTTCTGTTTTGTACTGCATCTATGCCTAACTAGTAAACTAAGGTATTGCCACATATATGCTAAATAAGCATATATATGTGCATTTGTGTGTATTTATATATGCATTTATCCAAACATAATATAGACAGTGAAGTGTTCATTCTGTTTTAGTGTTTATATATATATATTTAACATTGTGAAGTTATATATCTTGGAATATACGTACGCCGCACGAGTATTCTGGAGGAAATATGTGCATTGCAATCCAAGCATTGATTTGACTACTGCATCTGTGTTTCTGGTAATATTGTTAGCATCATATGTACGTATATGTGTGTGTATTTGTTTTCATTATATCGCATGTAGTTTACGTAATCGCAGTGATCGCGCTAAGCTGTTTTCAAGATTTTTATTAGTATTTGCCACTTTTTCCAGTAAGTGGGTTAACGGCGAAGTCATCAACCTCATCAGTCCCTCACAACGTTCTTTCAAGTGGTGATGTTAATTGTATGCCATTTCTTTATAATTGCACATTATTTGTGTAGTGGTGGAGCTTGAGATTTTTTTCTTTTAATTTCTGTTTCCGAATCACTTTTGTATGTTTCTAGTAATCAGATTTAACTCGAAATGGTGGCAGTTGTAGTATTTTGGACTTTTAAATTATTTTTGGATCTCTTTGGGTAAACTTGATTTTAGGGTCACCACCACTGAGAAATATTGAGAAATATAAGTATCCCCCCACTGAGAAATATTAAATTGCTCATTGGTAAACGTGGGCCCGGAATGGACCGGAACGCTGTTCTGGTATGTCACATGCGTTGTCACGTACATACTTTGGTTATAGGGTAGTTTATTAAGACCAGCGCATAAATTCGTGGGTTGGAGGTGTGGGGAATAGATATAAGATTACAGTTAATTAAATAAGTAAAACGCATGTGACAAGTTTTAACATATTCCTAGTATGATGCTATATATTTTCATCATTCTTCTGTTTCTTGGTGATTCCATTCTACTTCTGACTCTTGCTCTCTCTCAGGGCTCGTGCAGCATAAGCCCCAGGCGTCCTTGCACCATATAACTAATAATAATAATAATGATGACAAATTTCTCATTATAGTAACAGCAACTTCATTGTTGGTCTACTCTTTTTATTTTTCTGTCTCAATTTATGAATAACGCTTCGATTTTATAACTAGCTGAAGTTTTAAGATTTGAATAAATAGGAAGAATATAGATAATTTTTTCTTTATTTTTAATTGCTGCATTATTCTACTACGGGAAATACTGTCAGGTCATGGCAGCATCTGAGATGGGGTTATATTTGAATTGAATTTTAGTAGTAGTGCCATATGGATTGCCAATTGTATTCCATTTTGATTGAGTATCCTTAAGGATTTATTTCCCTCATTGGTCATCTCCTTTTTTGTTATTTCACTTTCATTTGAAACCATTCTTCATAGTAATTCTTAGTGCTTTTTGAGGTGTGTGTGGGTGAGAGAGAGAGTTTAGCATTTTGTTGCGTTCCACAAAGGAATGGAATTCAGGGACTTGTCAAGTACTTCAGGCTTAATCTCCAAGTTTGCAGATGATACAAAAGTGGTTGATGATAGTATGTTACTGCAAGAGGATCTAGAGAAGTTAGGCATATGGGCAGAGAAATGGTAATTGAATTTTAATATTGACAAATGAAAGGTACTGCATATGGTTAGCAGTAATCCTAGAGTATACCAAATGTGCAGTGCTACACTCAGGGTAGTGGGAAATGAAAAGGACATGGAGGTAATTGTGCAGTCAAGATATGAAGTTCTTTGACCAATGTAGATGGGCTGCCAGGATAGCTCATGAGGTTTTGTCAGTGATATATAGCAATTTTGCTGGCAGGGATAAGGAGGTGATTATTCCGTTGTATAAGGCAATGGTCAGGGCACATCTTGAGTACTGCATACAGATATGGAAGCCTCATTTTAGGAAGGACGTGGAGCTTCTGGGATGTGTATAGAGAAGGGCAACAAGATTGGCGAGTGGAACAAAGGGGATTCTCTTACCAAAAAAATCTTCAGTTCTGTAAATTGCAGTGTCTGGGGACTAGGCACCTGTGAGGTGATCTGATTGTGGTGTATATGGCTTCGAATTGAGCAAGCTCAGTGAATTTTACAATGAGATTCTTCCTCTTGCTCAGACCATACACATGAGGGGGGACAAATTCAAATTGAGGAAGGATGGTTGCAGAATAGATGTGCAGAAGTTTGCCTTTAGCCAGCGAGTGGTTGACTGCTGGAACAAAGTTCCATCTATTGTTGTTGTGGAAGTTTAAATAAATTCAAGGAAGAACCAGAGAACTGTTGGAGGGAATGAATAGGTGAAATGGGTGGTGTTTTTTTTTTTTTTTTTGGCTGATGCTGTATAAGCTTGCTTTCTTATATCATTTGCAAATACTAATTATAATACTTAATTAACCACTTCAGTATTAGTGCCTACCCTTCTGCATATGCCTGAACAGTGGGATCACTGATAGAAGGTGCTGGTTTTGCAAGGGATAGTTATTCTTTTGGCAACTGTAAAATGGTATATTCTATGCACTGAGGATAGGTATGTCTGCCAGGGACAGAATATAATATTTTGGAACAGGGTATCTTTTAGGGGCACATAAAAATGATATTGTTGTACATGGTAATGAAATTCATCATAGGCATTCTAGGATAATAGATATGAGCTGATTTTGAGAAAAAGTTGCAAGTTAAGGGTTAATTTCAAAGTATTTTTAAACTAAGTTTGATAGGAGGGCATTCATGATGAGATGTTAGTGAGTTATTTTATCCTGAAGAGATTAGGGATGGTTTGTGGTAGAATTTTTCTCTGCATTTTTAACAGAGGAGACTTTTTTTTTGAATTATCGATGGGATTCCCTCAAATAGATATTTGAGGGAATCCCGTCGATAATTCAAATTCCCCTCAATAATATTTTCCAGTGCCATTGAGATAATGCTATTTTGATTCAGAAAACTGCTTGTTTGATGTGAAGGTGTGGATGTGCATACTAATAGTTTCACAGCCATAAACAGATACCTCCATAGCCGAGTGGTCAGGAGCGGGAGTGCAGAGCCACACCGAGTAGATTCAAGCCCCTGACTGCTAAATACGGTTGATCTGCCAACCCGTACTAGACCAGCATGCCAGATTATAGTCCATTTCCTTCAACGTGAATTATTGAAGAGGCTTCCATCCTGCAGTGGGTTGATAATGGCTGCAGTTTACCTTTTTGTTATACTCTATGAATGTTATGAAAAGCAGAGTACACTGTGCATATCAGGCTTATTAATTGAATTACAGAGGGTATGCGGCATATACCCATGCATATATATATATATATATATATATATATATATATATCTCCAATATTTTAAATTAAATAAAACATAAACATAAAACATAAAAAAAAAAGTAATTCAATGATAGTATATATATATATATATATATATATATATGGCGTATTTACTTATGTATACAGCATATATATTAAAAATAATAAAACTATAAGTATTGTCTAAGAATCAAAGTCTAATAAATTTAATTTTTGGTAAATATTTTAATAATATTTGTTTTTTTCAAGTCTTTCAAAAACCAGAAGGTATATGCTATTCATCTAAAAAAAGAAAAAACAGAGGGTGTATTGCCTATACCCTCCACTACAGCCCTGAATGATTCTTGCATTGCTTCTACTGGACCATGTAGTAATCTGGAAAGGAAGAGGGCTATTACAAGGTGTGCTGTGTATTCACTTGCAACTAGTAATTATGGGGAAGTATTAAGAGGTCTTACTAAGAGCACAAACAGGTATACATACACTATCTTATGCATGTTTCTAGGAATGCAGTAATTTTGATGAAGGTTAAGTATTGGCCAACCATTCAGTGATCGGGTGGGTTTGACAGGTTCATGCATCTATAGTTTAGTTTACCCATTAGTCATTTTATTCATGATTTTGTTGATAACCTCTTATACCTTCCATCCTTTTCCCATTCCCCTTGCTTTTCTAGCTGTTGGTTGCCCTTGAGCTTTGGTTTAAGAAATATGCTGGTACTTTTTTTTTTGTTGCAGTCAATGTGATCAACTCTGAATGGTGGTGATGTAGTGCAAAAGAGTTGGTTGCAATTTTTCTGTTAGGTTTTTAAATAATGCAGGTGTTTGAATAATATCCTTACTTTGTGTTTTAAGAGCAGGAACAATTTTTTTGGATATATATGCCCATGTATAAATTAGAAATGCATATTTTTATTATAGAAAGTTTATTATTACAAAAGTAATTTTTCTCCCTGTGTGTAGATTATGCAATTTCTCTTCATTTGAAATGGCTGTTTAGCAGTAGAAGAAAAAAAAAATATTGTGTGTGAAACATGTTAGAACGATTAGAATAGATTGCTTGGAATTATGTTGGCAGATAGTGAGCAAACACCTTGAATTGGAGGACACTGATTTTGGAGAAGTAATTTTACAACAGAAATGCAAGCCATTCACATTTTTGAAGATAGTTCATACTTTTGAACTTTTTTTCTATTACATTACCATAACTATTAATAAATTTTTTTTTTTTTTCTGTGATTTGTACTGTGATGGCAGATTTTTATAACCTTTGACTGAAGGGCTAAGTTATCGGATGCTGACATTACAGGACTATCAGTAATATGGTATTACTGATATTGGGATGCAGAGAATACAATACACAGAAAGGACAGAGACAGGAAGTGGGGGTGTTGAGTTTAATGTTTGACACAGAAAAAGCCTAGCTTTTACTGTATTAGCAAAAAAAAAAAAAAAAAAAAAGTCTATAAATTCTGCTTCCTTGGTGTACTCTTCCCATTGCTAGAAGTTACAGGTGAAGTTGTCTCTTAAAACTTATCAGGCTGTCTACTGCAATCACTGGGGAATGCAGTTTATATTCCAGTGAATGACATGCCAATTACCAAATGTAAACTTTCTGAAGTCCATTTTTGTGGTTCTCTGCTAGTTTATACTAGTGGACTTGTTTCTAAAAACTATTGAATACTCTTGATTTGATTATCAGCAGTGATTCTTCATGCATTAAGAATCTGCAGATAAATGAACCACTAGGTGGCAGTGATCACAGTGTGCTGAAGTGGGATTTACTCAAAGAGGTAACTACCATTAGGGGTAAAGGGAAGGGTTATTGCTTCCGTAAAGGCGACTACGATGGACTGAGACAGTATTTAAATTCTATACAGTGGGACCAACTGATGATGTTACCAACAGCAAATTCAAAATGGGAAGCATTCAAAGAACTTATCTTGGAAGCTACTAGGCTTTACATACCAACTAAGAAATATTGTTCAAGGTTTAGGCCAAAATGGATGTCAGATGAACTAATGAGGCATATGGCAGAGAAGAAAAATGCATGGGATACTTACAAATTAACACATGACACAGAAGCCTATGATAGATACAAGTTGATATGCAACCAAGTTACAAAGGAGGTTAGGCAGGCGAAGGCAGATTACGAGAAATCTTTGGCAAGGGATGCAAAGAAAAACAGCAAAGAGTTCTTTACTTATGTAAACTCTAGAAGGAAGGGGATGAATCAGATTGGTCCACTTGATATTGATGGGTCAACTGTTGATGATCCTGCTCAGGTAGCTAACAAACTAAATGAATATTTTGCATCGACATTCACACATGAGGAGTTATTCAGCAAGGGGAATGCCAGAGGTGTATTCAACTCTAGCAGTAAGCTACAGAATCTTGAAATAACGGGGAGTAAAGTGGAGGAGAAACTGTTGAAGATAAACACAAGAAAGGCACCCAGGGTGGAATGGGATCTATCCAGTTATATTAAAGGAGGCAGCAAAGGAAGTAAGCAAACCCTTAGCCATAATTATGAGAGCTTCCTTGGACTCAGGGGAGGTACCCATAGACTGGAAATGTGCAAATGTGACCCCAATTCACAAAGGAGGATCAAAGGCTGACACAAGTAATTATAGACCTGTGAGCTTAACTTCTGTTCCAGGAAAATTAATGGAGGCACTGGTTAAAGAAGCACTGAAGATTTAGACAAGACTTCAGTTATAGCTCAGACACAGCATGGTTTTGTTAAGGGGAAGTCTTGCCTGACCAACTTGATTGGATACTATGATGCAGTCACAAAAGAACTGGATGCAGGGAATAACTTTGATATTATATACTTGGATCTTAGAAAGGCTTTTGATACTGTTGCACATGGAAGACTGCTACACAAATTGGAGCAGTGTGACATTGGAGGCAAATTGCTGCTATGGATAAAGGGGTGGTTGAGGGGGAGAAGACAGAGAGTGGTAATCAATGGACACTGCTCATCGTGGACTAATGTTATTAGTGGAGTCCCTCAGGGCTCAGTGTTGGGTCCATTATTGTTTTCTGTATTTATAAATGATATTGATGATGGTATATCAAGCTTAATGTCCAAGTTTGCAGATGATACAAAGGTTGGCAGGGTTGTCAAGGACACTACTAACACTATGCTGCTGCAACATGATCTGGAAAGGTTGAGCAGATGGGCTGAGAGGTGGCAAATGAAGTTTAACATTGACAAATGTAAAGTACTACACATGGGAAACAGCAACCCCAGAGCAACGTATCAACTCTGTGGTACTACACTGACAGTGGTAGAGAATGAAAGGGACTTGGGGGTGGTTGTGCAGGCAGATATGAAGTTCTCTGAGCAGTGCAGACAGGCTACAAGAGTAGCTCATGGAGTATTGTCAATGATATACAGGAATTTTTCCAGCAGGGATGAGGTGATTATTCCATTGTATAAGGCAATGGTCAGGCCACACCTAGAGTACTGTGTACAGGTCTGGAGGCCTCATTTCAAGAAGGATGTAGAGCTGCTGGAATGAGTACAGAGAAGGGCAACAAGATTAGTGAATGGAACAAAGGGGTGCTCTTACGAAGAAAGGCTTAAGTTTTGCAAATTACAGTGTCTGGAGACTAGGCACCAGCGAGGTGATCTGATAGAGGTGTATAAAGCCTTGAATGGTTTAAGCATGCTCAATGCTGATGGGATTCTTCCTCTAGCTCAGTAAAATCACCTGAGAGGGCATAAATTCAAATTGAGGAAAGACAGATGTAGGATAGACGTGCGGAAATTTGCCTTTAGCCAGCGGGTGGTTGGTTGGTGGAACAGACTCCCATCCCTTGTGGTGGAGGTTGATAGCCTAAATAAGTTTAAGGCTCAGCTGGACAGGTATTTTGAACGAACAGAGGGGTGAAGTGGAAGTGGGTTTTTTTTTTTTTTTTTGGCTGATGCTGCATAAGCTTGCTTTCTTGCATCAAATGCCTCTACTAATGCTAATGCTATATGTAGGTTTCACATGTAATCAGTGTTTACTGCCTTCATTTTGAATTCAAAGTTTAGTTTATTTTGGAAACAAGCAGAAGTTCTAAGAATTATTTTATACATAGTTAATCTGGCAATAGCATCCTGTAAGCTGACAGGGCCAATGGAAAAATATTTAATCATGTTGACTCACTGGTTGGGGATTTGTATTCGATTCTTTTTAAGCCTTCCTAATAGTGTCTTTAGTCTTGTAGATGAGATAAAAAAAAAATGACAATTGAGGTTTAATCCTTAATTATTATTCTGCAGTTCGTTAAAAAAATGAAATGTTTAAAATGAAATTTTAAATGAAATGTTAAATTTCAGCCTAAAACACTGATTGGATCCATCAGTGTTTTAGGCTGAAATCTGGGTAAAAATTATGTCACCGGAGAGGCCTTATGGGAAAAAATCTTTTAACCTTGGTGACTCATTGTTTTGGGGGATTAGTACTATAGTCACTTACTTTCATAGTAGTGTCTTAAGTCTTGTATTGCTGTTTTTTTGTCTCTATATTTTTCACTTTTTTTAAGCTGGGGGTGCTTATGAGACTGCAATATTGTTTACATTACTTTTTGTAGTGAAACACTGTTTTTCATCACAGTTGCATGTTTTCTACTATCCATAGGCTTCTCAAAGTTCACCTGTGGGAGTAGTAGTATGAAAAATTAGAAAACTTCCAGTAGTGTGTGTATGTGGCCATGAATAGTAACTTGGCTGACCTCAGCAAATTTTAATGTAGTGGATGTCACAAGATCCTTGGGGAAAAAAAGAAGGGTTTGAATGAAATGGTTCAATAAAATAACTCCATTCTGCCTTAGATTTTACCATTGACTATCTGGGGATGCTGTTGTCCCTCCAGTGATGTTGAAAATGTGTGGGCTGAGGCTCTTTAGAAACAACTTATTTGTCCATGTAGTTGAAGAAAAATAACTAAAATCATTTTTAATTGGATAACAATATCTACTAGGAATCCCTTATCCATTAACCCCATGCTTGTTGTGTATGGCAGGTGATATAGGAAGGGATAGAATTGCTGAAATACTAATATTTCAGCAATTTGTGCTCTTCATCTACTTATCCACACAGCTGAAACTGTTTTTGAAAATCTTTCCTTTTGATTTCTTCACTAAAAATACTAGAAATCTCTTAATTATTATTGTACAATTCAGAAAAATTCAGGAATTAATTTAAACCCAGTTATTGAGTGGTATCTGTTGTGTACAATTATTGACAGCAAGCTGGCTTTATTGTTTCATGCTTTCCTCCATTTGATAACACTCTGGTTTTGTGATCGTAAAGTGCCACCTGGAATCAAATTGTTGAAGCATGCAGGTTTTTAGATTTGCATTTTGCTCGCTGATTGGTCTAAAGGAAGTTTTAATTTCAAATATTAATGATTTTTAATATTAATCATAAATGAAATGTTAAAATATTAATTTTAAAAATGATTTTAATATAAAAATGGATTTTTCACAGTTGTTCAGAAAAGATTGAAAATAAAGGTGGCATCAAAAAAGCAAACAATTTTGAATTATTTCTTACTGAGCTTTTAAATGCATGTGCCTGGGGTCGAAGTGATGCTTTGGGCATAAAAAAAATTTAACTAATCACCTATTATATTTCTACATATGATTGGTTAAAATTTCTAGTTACTGCTGTGATTGGTATCCGAACCTGTTGGTTCCATAAACATATAGTACATAGTGTTTAGGGTCAAGTGGAACCACTGGTTTTCCAAAACTCTGTGAACTCGTGTGTTGTGTACAGTACCTTGTCAAGGCCAGATAGTGTGAGTGGCATTTGGTTTATATAGTGTAATGTAGGGTTATGTTGTTCATCTGGCCTCTTAGGTTAGGGGGCCCACGGAGTACCAGTCATCATCATCAGCCATTTTCAATCTACTGCAGGATGAAGGCCTCTCCAGCAACTTTCCAGTTCCTTCTGTTTTGAGCACTGGCCATCCATTTACTACCCAAAAACTCATGAATTTCATCTATCCATCTCCACCTTTGTCTTCCAGATTTTCTTCTAGCTCCTCTTGGGTACCATTCTGTTATTTTCTTAGTCCATCTGTTATTATGTCTTCGAGCTATGTGTCCTGCCCAAGACCATTTTAGTTCTTTAGTTTTGATAAGAATGTCCTTTACTTGAGTTTGCTACCTAATGCATGTGTGTCTCTTCTTATGTAACGATCTGATTCCCAATATAATTCGTTCCATTCTTCGCTGTGTAGTTCTCAGCTTCTCTTCCATTCTTTTGGTGAGTGCCCAAGTTTCACTTCCATAAGTCATTGTGGGGAGTATACATTGGTTCATTATTTTACGTTTCAGACAAACTGGGATATTGCTCTTCAGTATGTGACTATATTTCTTGAATGCTATCCATCCAAAATTTATTCTTCTCTTGATTGCCAGCCATTTATCATTATTACAGCTAATAACTTGTCCCAGATAAGTATATGACTCCACCTTTTCAATTACTGGTCCTTCAATCATTTGTGGCATACTTGTTCATCATTACTTTTGTTTTAGCCATATTCATCTTTAGTCCAAAATCCTTACTAACTGTGCATAACTGATTAAGATTTTCCTCTAATTCTTTGGGATCGTGGCTTATGACCACAATGTCATCTGCAAATCGTAAATGGTTTAGGTACTCTCCGTTCACATTGACTCCTTTCTGCGACCAGTCTAATCTTCTGAAAGCTTCCACAAGGGCAGCAGTAAACAGCTTCGGAGATATTGTGTCTCCTTGTCGAATTCCTTTCTCGATTTTAAATTTCCTACTGTCTTTGTCTAGTCTAATAAAGGAGGTAGCACTCTCATATATTTTCTTCAAAATCATAATACATGGAGTATCTATGCCTTGTCTTTCCAGTGCCTGAAACATTGCCTTATGCTGTACGGAGTCAAATGCCTTTTCATAATCCACAAATGCCAGGCATAATGGTGTTTTATATTCATTTGCTTGCTCCATTAGCTGTGATATTATGTGAAGGTGATCCATAGTTGAAAATCCTGTCCTAAAGCCATCTTGCTCTTTCGGTTGATTCTCATCAAGTATTCTTTCTAATCTGTTAGTAATGACCCTTGTGAACAACTTGTAGATGTGGGATAACAAGCTAATTAGTCTATAATTTCCAGTTTCTGATTTATCTCCTTTCTTATGCAGCAAAACTATGATTGCATTATTCCGCTGCTTAGGCGTCACACTTTTCTAATGCACTTTGCGAAGAGCCTTGCCAGTTTATGTGTTATGTCTCTTTCTCCCAATTTTAACAACTCTACAGTAACTTCATCTTCCCCCAGGGCTTTCTGATTCTTCATTTTCTTCATTCCTCATCAGGAACAATATCGGGTATGTCGTATGTGTTGCTACTTTGCAATCCATCTTCACCACTGCTGGCATCATTCCCTCGCTCCTTGTATAATTCTCTATAGTAGTCTTCTGCTATTTGAGTTATGCCTTCTCTGCTGTTTGTAAGTACACAATTGCTATTCTTCAGTTTCAGTATCATTTGTCTTTCTGTATTACTGTTCATGGCTGCTGATTTAAATCCTTTGTTTTCCCTTAATGTTTGTTCTACTTTTCTTGTGTTAAATCTTCTTATGTCCTCTCTGAGTCTCTTTCTAATGGCTTTGCATAACTCTGTATACTCAATTTTCTCTCTGTCAGTGTTTTTCTTGCTCTTCATTTGTCGTCTTCGGTTCATCATGACAAGTGTTTCTTGACTAATTTTTTCTTCTTTGGATTTCTTTTTCCCTATAGGTTACTTGGGCTTTATCACTTTCAGAAAGTTGTAGTATTCCTCGTCGATATCTTGGTCCTGAGCATTCTGCAGAAGCTCAAACTTGTTCTTAAGTTCCAGTACATACTGCTTTTTCTCCTCCTCTGTTATCTCAAAGACCTTTGTATTATTTACTCGAGTCAGTTTTTTCCTTTCCTTTCCTACATCTATATCAAGTGTACATCTTACCATTCTGTGATCACTTCCAACATTTACCTTATTCAGGACGGTAACATCATTCACAATATATCTTCTGTTAGTGAGGATGAAGTCGATTTCATTAGTAGTTAATCCATTTGGACTCTTCCATGTCCACTTTCTGTTCACCCTTTTCTTGAAAAAAAGTGTTCATTACTGACAGTCCTTGAGATTCTGCAAATTCCACAAGTCTTTCACCTCTTTTATTTCTTTCACCAATTCCAAAATTTCCTATAGTTTCTCTTTCTGCGCTGTTTTGCCTTTTTCCAACCTTAGCATTGAAGTCCCCCATAATAATAGTGTAGTGGGTTTTCTGCTCATCTAGAAGACTCAATTTCGGTGTACATTTTTTCAACCTCTTCATCATCATGGCTTGATGTTGGTGCATAAATCATTATAATCTTTAGCTTGTACCTTTTAGAAATCTTGAGTATTAGTCTTGACACCCTTGCTAATGTACTTTTGAATTCCAAAATGTTGTTTTTAAAATCTTTATGGACCAGAAACTGAACTCCACCTTCACTCCTTTCACTGTTTCCATTGGTGTACAGCAGATTTCCACTTGATAAACTGATAAGTGATTCATTTCTTCTTCTTGTTTCAGCCAAACCGATGATATTCCAATTCACATTTTCTAATTCCTTTTCCAGCTCTAATATCCTGTCTTAACTGATGAGTGATCTTACATTATAACAGGCCAAGTTCAGTTTCCGTGCATGGCAGCCTGGTCGTACCCAGAGATTCTTAGCACCCTTTGCTTCCACTCTGATCCTCTCGCTGCCGTAAGAGGGAGAGTGAAAGCTGCTGGGGACTGAGGGCCATTTCTTTTGTCGTGCTGTCGGGGTTGGAGGGATTGGTCTTTTCCTCTTCACGCTGACCAGGCGTCTTGAAGAGAACCACTCTACATGTTCTTTGCCACCTAAGTGACATAACAGGGCTTACCATCGAGAATGTGTGCACGAGTGGATTTTAGAGAGGCAGGCCAACCGGACTTCTCCTAAATCTTCTGTAATAGAGAGATATTGGATCCATCAGTGTTTTAGGCTGAGTGTCTGATAACACAGGACCAGTATGACCTCTAATTACCATATGAGGCTTGGGGAGCCAAGCCAGGTAGTACGGATTAGATGCTGTGGTGGGGCAAATCCTGGCATTGCTTGAGCTTGCCAGGGAGGACCAAAAAAAAAAAAAAAAAGTTTTCTTGGAAGAGAGTATGGGGTAACAGTTTGAAGGCAAAGAAGGTGGATGATAGCAAGGCTTCCACCAGAAAATTGAGGGAGAGAGGAGAAAGCTAATTGCTGCTATACACCTTCAGGTAAAACTGTCAGGTATGCCTGTACAGGTCTACCGGATGCCTATAGTGCATCCACAAGCTCTGGTAAACCTGTCACCATTCATTCAGTCGGCTGACCATGGCATCGACAGACAACATTTTAGCAATAGTTGCCTTATTATTTGCAATGAAGTGTTTTAAATGTAAAATAAAACGTAATACAGTAAACCCCCGCTATTCGTGGTATCTGTATTCGCGTATTCGCGATCGCCGATTTAATATAAAATGAAACCTAAAAAAAATGTGAATTTTAAAGTGCCGTGAACATTTTCCGCCATAAAAAACATGGGCGTGGCTAAAATTATCTTTCCTGGTCAAAACAGCGCTCAGTGGGTGGGGGGTGAGGTGTGACAAAATCGCGAGCGTGGATGTTTCTCGCTAATCCTTGTTCAGTATGTGTTATGCGCTTGCCATGGGAGGTTTCGTCGTTTGTTTTTAATTTATACGCTTATAAATTGAATAAATTTATCAATAAATTTAACAATTTATAAATTGATATGCTTACAAAAGTGATAAATCTACCGTTTTGCAGTGTAAAACAGACTTTTTCGAGTGTGTTAACGGAAGAAAGTGACTTTATTGTGGACAAGATCTTTCTAACCCCTACAAAAATATGGCTACGAATAACAAGAGAAATGTGAAAATATCAAAGAAGGTGATGACATTAGCGAATAAAATTGAGTTATTACATAAAATTTCTAATGGTGAAAGTGTCTCCTCAGTGGCAAAACATAAAATCAATGAGTCAACGGTACGATCAATCAAGAAATTGGAAGAAAAAATCCGCCGTAGTGTCCGTGAAAATGCGCTAATTGCTTTAAAAATTTGTTCTGTAACTCGTGATGTTAAATTAGAAAAAATGGAAAAGGCTTTAAATATGTGGATAGAAGAACGAACTCAAAATAAAATTCCGTTAAGTTCACTCATCATTCGTGAAAAGGCAAAACTCCTTTATCAACACTTTAGCGAAACTGGTGATAGCACTGGCAGGATAAGTTTTTTAGCTAGCAAAGGCGCTGGTTTGAAAGATTTGTTTGAAATTTCTAATAAATATTACATTTAATATTAAATTGTTTCTTATTTTCATTTCGATGCCATATGCTTGCATTTCACTATGTACTGTCTATGTACATAGTCATATTATGAAGGTACATATAATACATACATAGACAAAATTTTAGACTAGTTTTTCTTATATATTTCATACTTTGGAACGGAACCCCTTTATTACTATGGGTGCCATAACTCAGTATTCGCGTTTTCGGTATTTGCGACATTTCTCAGGAACGTAACCCCCGCGAATAGCGGGGGTTTATTGTATATGGTGCAAAGAATGGTTGAAAAAAAGAAAAGTTTATTCACATGAGAACTAGTTAAGCGAATTTCAGTAATTCTCCGAAAAATCCCCCACATTTATTAAAATTTAATAAAATAATCTAGTAATGAATTTTATTATTGTTGTTATTATAAATTTTATTTATTGATATTCTGATGTTAAAATTTACTTCTAATCCAGGCAAATTTTTTATTAATCAGCGAAAAAATTAATAGTGAATTTTTTTTTCATAGAATTGATGTCAATATTTCTTCGTTTCTAAGACGCCATGGATTGTAAGACGCACCTTAATTTCAGTACCTTAATTTCAGAAAAAAAGCTTTGATTCTAAGAAAAAAAAAATAAGTAAAATAAAACACTGAAATAAATCTAACAAATATTATTATTATAATAGAATTCAATTTACTACCAACAATAGTACTGGTATTTATCAGTAGGTATGTTATTCATCACTTCCTTCTGAGCCGTCGATATCTGCATCTGAATTAATATCAGAGTCCATTTCACATTCAGGGTCAGATTCTTCTGAGCCGTCGTTATCTTCATTGTTCCATAATATATCATCTTCTGAACCATCGAAAGTGTTGGTGACGCAACATTTTTTAAACGAGTGCTTTACTATTCTTTCTGGGATCAGCTTCCAAGCTGTTGATACCCATTCTGCCAATTTTGATGCCGGCGCTTTCTTAATTTTTCCAGGTGTCACTGGAAGGTTGTCGGTCAACAGCCAGGATTCATATTCCTTTCTCAAGTAATCCTTAAATGGTTTGTTGACTGAAACGTGGAGTGGCTGCAGTTGGCTAGTCATGCCACCAGGAATCACAACCAAGTCACCACATTTTTGCACGATTTTATTTTTGACACGTTTGGACAAATGTCCACGAAATGCATCAAGTACTAGCATGCTAGGTGGGTTACAAAGACTTCCAGGATGTCTATTCCACACAACATTTAGCCAGTCTTCCATAAGCTTTGCCAACATCCATCCATTTTTTTGTGCATGCACAATAACATCTTTGGGGAAAATTTCATTCTTCGGTATGTTTTTTCTATTTAAAATTAAATATGGTGGCAACTTTCGGCCATCAGCGGTGATGCATAGCATCACAGTGATACACTGCTTTTCTTAGCCCGTGCTTATGATCTTGATTTCTTTAGCACCTTTAGTGTTGACTGTGTAATTTCGAGGCATATCAAAGAAGACTGGGGTTTCATCAGCATTTCCAATTTGACTAAACTCAGTTTCTTTTTTTCCTTAATTTCATCACTTGTCGCTGAAAGTTAATCAGCTTCTGTTGAAAGTCTGCAGGAATTTTTTGACAGATAGATGTCCGGCGCCTTAATGATAATCCACTACGATGCATGAGTCTGTCCCACCAGCCGCGACTGCCTTTAAAAATTATTTTCTCTATTACGAGGGACTTGGCAATTTCTTTGGCTTTCAACTGTATGGCTTGTCAAGTTATGGGTAATCCTTTTGTGCGTGTCTCTGTTACAAAACGTATCATAGCTTTATCCACTTGTGAAATCGTCCCTTGTTAGGCTCTGTAAAGCACTTAGTTGTTGCTTTGCACGAAAATATGGAATTGCGATCATTTCTCCAACAATGAACATTTACTTCACTAATGTCAAAATGTCGACCCGCAGCTCTATTTCCATGTTCTTTTGCATACACAATAACTTTTCGTTTCATTGCAGCTTCGTAGTGCAACCTTTCTGACATTTTAATGTGCAATAAGGGATCAAAAACGAAAATACAGTAACTCCACTTCTTACGTACTTTCGAAGATACAAACAAAACTTCCTAGTTTTCGCTGATGAGCTCCACTATAATGAAATAATGGTGGCTTCACATTTCAAAAGCACATGAAATCACCCATGCCACTTTATTCTCCAATGGAATTGGAGAATGTGTTAACAGTCAAACTTGGAGGCGGGGTTTCCACGTAAAAACAAAACGTGGTGCTGTGAAAAGCGCTGGAAAATTCGAAAAAAAACTAATTGTAAGACGCTATTGATTCTAAGACGCACCCCATTTTTAGAGATGTTTATAGGGGTAAAAAGTGTTTTAGAATCGAAGAAATACAGTAATTATCATGAAAAATTGTCATATTGATGTAACTGCCTTATTCTGGCAGTGCGCCTGCCATGTTGCTACTCACACTCTGGTTTGCCTGCACGGGCCACTCCAGTTCAGGGCAAATCATATGATTTTTCATATTTCCTCTGGTCGCCTGTGCAGGTCAAAATAACTGTGCAGTTTTATCATCTACATGCTCTGGTAGACCTGTACAAGTGTGCCTGCGCAGGCATACCTGACAAGTTTACTTGAAGGTATGTAGCGGCCATAAGGAAGCTAGGAATTGTAGTAGGAGAGGTAGGGAATTGGGGTGGATATCCTCCCTATAGTGGAGCCATGCCACTTGCAGGAGTGAAAGAAGGGAGAAACATAGTACTGGGGCAAGAGTCTCAGTTGGGGATGGGGACACTCTGCTTCATTATAGACCCTGGGGTTGAATCTGAAGCATCATGCAGCAAACCTGCTGGCTGCAAATATCCCACACTAGGACACTGTCCTACCCATGTGCAGGAATGCTTTGTATTCTGTTTGGGAGGGGAGATCTCATGG
Source organism: Mastigoproctus giganteus (assembly GCF_048544385.1). Taxonomy (NCBI): domain Eukaryota; kingdom Metazoa; phylum Arthropoda; class Arachnida; order Uropygi; family Thelyphonidae; genus Mastigoproctus; species Mastigoproctus giganteus. The sequence continues at coordinate 116,140,830 of NC_143582.1, read as the reverse complement.
AGGTATGAGGCTATGGTTTTCGGGGCTTATTTCATAATGAATTTCCTCTTAGCTATTTAGTTGTAGGTCATTTGGAGTGTTGGGGATATCGGTAATTTCACTAGGGTTGGTTTTGGTATTATTGGTGCATTGGCAACAAAGGCTATGATGTGCCAGTAAATTCAGTAGTTGCTGGGATATTGACTAAATTCAATTTGCTGGATAGGTGGAGTTATCTGTCTTCTGCTGGGTGATTGGTGTGGTCATTGGGTGACTAGAATGTGCTGAGTACCTGCGGCTTCCGTAGCTGAGTGGTCAGGAGCGGCAGTGCAGTCGCACACGCTCTTTGAGTAGACCGGGGTTCAAGCCCCTGACTGCTAAATACAGTTGATCTGCCAACCCGCACTAGACCAGCGTGGCAGATTGTGGTCCATTTCCCTGAGCATGAATTGTTGAGGCTTCCATCCTGCAGTGGGTTGATATTGGCTGCAGTTAACTTTTAACTTCACTATAAAATAACAGCTTCTTAAGCTGTTATTTTATAGTGAAGATTTCCTGTGCATAAGCTGTTAGCTGTTTATATTTTTCACTGTCTGTCAGTAGCTGGTATTCTTTTCTTCTTGGTAATGGCCCTACTTTTGATGCAAACTGAATTCTTGGTAGGTAATAGTTGCATTCCAAGCACAACTCAAATCACTGAATAGTGTTTTCAAATACGGTGTGCACCGCTTATTGTGATCGTGGATAATGTTATCATTTGTATTATCACCTTTACGAAGTCCTGATCAGGCGTATACTTAGACATAGGAAAAACACTGTTTATTATAATCAGTGCTTCACTTTTTGTCTTATCACAGTTTCACATGTGCAGTATCGGTGATTATGTAAATCCCGATTTGTTTTTAAACTCTGGCATGTCGCTTGCCCAGTTTTACATTTTTTTGTTTTGTACAGTTTGTATGGTTCAGTGCAGTTACTCCATGAAAGAGGAAGTACTGTATCTGTACTCCTCTCAGTCTGACTATTTAAAAGTAGAGCATTAAACCTCTTCTAATTCTTGATTTTAATATTTTCTTTATTTGTTGTTATGGTCTGTATGGATTTCCAATAAACATTATGACAGTTTCATTTTAATTGACGACTTTCTCGAAAAATAGTGGACAGTCAAATTAAAATATTTTATATTGCTTATTTTAATGTTTTCTTTCTGTTCACTTCCTGCTGACCGGGCTAGCCAGTGGGTAAAGTGCCTGCCTGGCAACCCAAAGGTTGTGGGTTCGAATCCCGCCTCGGGCTTGGATCAAAAGTACTGCAAAAACCTTGGGAGGTGCATTATGGCCACAGAAGCTGATGCACCAACAACTACCAAAAAAAAAAAAAAAAAAATTCTGTTCACTTCCACCTTTTTTCCATCTGCATCAATAAAGAGCTCTGAACAGCTGAGTCCTGTAAGTAGGTTATCACAGTAAGCAAGCAGCATCCAGTCTTAAAGTTAAAATCTGGAGCCTGTCATGCAGCACCATACCACTTGTGATAGAAACGGGGTTGTACTATTACAGGGCATAAATTTCTTATTTATGCCAGATTTGCTTTACTCATGGCTCATTTCAGTAACTTGTTCAGCAGTATTCTTATAAATTTGTAACTTCCTGGCATGGTTTTTCTTTTTATTTATTTATTTTTTTTGTGTAATTTGAGTTCTGCTTGTGGTCTCACAGATTGTACTGTAATGTTTTATGTAATATTTCTGCATGCATAATAACATGTAATTAATTTTTAAATTTCTAATTCTTCTTATGTGCATTTGTTTCTTTCATTTCTTATTGATTGGTGAGACTTAAGTTTTAGTGAAATTGATAAAAATTCAAAATGTTTAATTTTTTTCACTTTTTATGTAACACTTTCTGTAGGAAGGAATATAGTAAAACTAAATAAAGTTTTATATGTTATTGTTTTGTAATTTTATATAGTTGAAAATATATTCATTCTCTACCAAATATTTTTAAATAAAAAATCTGTAAACATATGTTAAAAATCAAAAATATGACTGTGCTGGATAAGGGTTAATACTGATAAATGCGAGGTACTCTGTGGGTAGCATTAAATCCAGAATAACTTTCCATTTGCATACCAGTATAACGTAATTTGGTTTATAGCTTGCTGTGATTTTTTTTATTTGTATTTTATTTTTTATATGAAAACCCCAAACATGAAATGTATTGGAACCCACAATACTTGCATGGTTGAAGGTTGAGAAGTTGTATTTTAGCATTAGACTTGAATTTATGTAGATTGTAATTTTTGGTAAATACATATGGAGGTTGAAACCAAATTTTCAATAGTTAATAATGAATAACAACTATGAATGACATGAAGTTTTCTGAGCATTGCATTCAGGCTGCTAGAAAGGTTCATGGGGTTCTGTCAGTGATATATGGGAACTTAACTAGAGACCAAGGCAAATAATTTGTGTAATAATGCAATGGTTAGGCAACATCTTGAAAGCTTGTGTGTTGGTTTGAAAACCCCATTTTGGGAAAGATGTAGATGTGTTGGAAAGGGTGCAGAGACAAGAAAAATTAGGTTTGGGTTACCTTTTTTTGGTTATGCAAATTACAATGACTGGAAACTTGAGGTATCTGCATAAAAAATTAATTAAAAGTTTGAGTAAACTAATTGCTGATGGTATCTTTACTCTTTCAGATTGCATGCACATAATGGGATTGGTTGTAGAATAGATGTGCAAAGATTTGCATTCAGCCAGAGTGATTGGTGGAATAAATTTTACCTAATGTTCAGGTGAATTAGCATTAGAAGAGATGGGGCCAGAAGAAGCTGCAAAGTTTTTCCTATTCTTAAGTTGATGCTAAATAAGCTTGCACCTTTGCATCATTTTGCCATTAGTAATTTTTTGCTGTTTTCTTATTATAAGTTAAATTTCTATCAAATTTAGTCTTGTATATTAGCATTAGCATTAGAGGCACATGATGCAAGAAAGCAAGCTTATACAGCATCAGCCAAAAAAAAAAAAAAAAAAACCCCTTTCCATTTCACTGATCCATTCATTCCAAATGTTTGTCTAGTTCTACCTTGAATTTATCTTCTACCTTCTACAAGGCAACTGCTCACATCTGCTGAATATCGACTTGGCACACCCAGAGTCCTGAGCTGGATATCATCATTCTTCGCTTTCTTGGTGATTCCCTTCTACCTCTGACTCTCTCTATCACTTGCTCGCTCAGGGTAATTCAGAATTTTTTTTTTTTTTTTTTTTTGGCTGGTGCACCATAAGCCTCAGGCTTCCTTGCACCATATGGCTAATAATAACAACAGATCGAAGTTTGTTCTAGCAATCAACTACCTGCTGGCTAAAGGCAAACTCTCACACATCTATACTACAACTGTCTTTGCTCAGTTTGAATCTATGCCCCCCCCCTCCGGTTTGTAATCTGAGCAAGAGGAAGAATGCCCTAAGCACTAAGCCTGCTCAATCCATTCAAGGCCTTATACACCTTGATCAGATCACCTCGCAAGTGCCTTTATCCTTTATCTGTAAGTCTCCAGAAGCTGCAATTTCCGGAACTTAAGCCTTTCTTTAAAAGAGCACCCCTATGTTCCCTTCACCAGTCTCGTTGCCCTTCTCTGTACTCATTCTAGCAACTCTACATCCTTCCTAAAATGATGCTTCCAGACCTGTACACAGTACTCAAGGTGTGGCCTGACTATTGCATTGTATATCGACTTGGCACACCCAGAGTCCTGAGCTGGATATCATCATTCTTCGCTTTCTTGGTGATTCCCTTCTACCTCTGACTCTCTCTATCACTTGCTCGCTCAGGGTAATTCAGAATTTTTTTTTTTTTTTTTTTTGGCTGGTGCACCATAAGCCTCAGGCTTCCTTGCACCATATGGCTAATAATAATAATAATAACAACAGATCGAAGTTTGTTCTAGCAATCAACTACCTGCTGGCTAAAGGCAAACTCTCACACATCAATACTACAACTGTCTTTGCTCAGTTTGAATCTATGCCCCCCCTCCAGTTTGTAATCTGAGCAAGAGGAAGAATGCCCTAAGCACTAAGCCTGCTCAATCCATTCAAGGCCTTATACACCTTGATCAGATCACCTCGCAAGTGCCTTTATCCTTTATCTGTAAGTCTCCAGAAGCTGCAATTTGCGGAACTTAAGCCTTTCTTTAAAAGAGCACCCCTATGTTCCCTTCACCAGTCTCGTTGCCCTTCTCTGTACTCATTCTAGCAACTCTACATCCTTCCTAAAATGATGCTTCCAGACCTGTACACAGTACTCAAGGTGTGGCCTAACTATTGCATTGTACAAAGGGATAATCACTTCCTTATCCCTGCTCGCAAAATTCCTATCATTGACAAGACCACCCCCATGACTTACTTTGGCAGCCTGTCTGCATTGCTCAGGAAACTTCATATCTGACTGCACAATTACCCCAAGGTCTCTTTTATTCTCCACTACTCTGAGTGTAACACCACATAGTTGGTACATTTCTCTGGGGTTACTGCTACCCATATGCAGTACTTTTCATTTGTAAATGTTAAACTTCAGTTGCCATTTCTCAGCTCATCTACCCAACTTTTCCAGATCATGTTGCAGCAGCGTACTGTCATTAACAAACCTGCCAACCTTTGTATCGTTTGTGAACTTTTATATTAAGCTTGATATACCTTCATCAATATCATTGATAAATATACAAAGCAACAATCGGCCCAACACTGAACCCTGAGGGACACGACTAATAACATTAGTTCACGTGGAGCAGTAAACATTGACCACCACTCTTGTCTTCTCCCACCCAACAATCCTCCTATCCATTGTAGCAACTTGCCCTTAATGCCATACTGCTCCAATTTGTACAGTAGTCTTCCATGTGCAACAATATTAAAAGCTTTCCTGAAATCCAAATATGTTATATCAAAATTATTTTTTGCATCCAGTTCCTTCGTGACCATATCATAGTATCCAATCAAATCAGTCAGACAAAACTTCTTCCCCTTGACAAACCCATGCTGTGTTTGAATTATTGCTGCAGTCTTGTCTTAAATGATCCTGCAATGCTTCTTTAACCAGTGACTCCATTATTTTCCCTGGAACAGAAGTCAGACTAATATGTCTGTAATTACTTGTGACCCGTTGATCCCCCTTTATGAATTGAAGATACATTTTTTTTTTTTTTTTTTTTTTTTTTTTATGTAAACCCCAAACACGAGAGGTATTAGAACCTATAGTACTTAGTACCGTGCTTGGGTTGGAGGTTGAGAAGACGAAACAAGATATTTGTTGATATTGGACTTGAACTTCTGTAGACTAATTTTCAAAAAATACTTATGAAGGAAGGTTGTTCCAGAAAACGGCAGTTGAATGAATAAACGAAGATGAAAAGTTGGTTCCGTGAGTTTGAAGTTGGACAGTAAATGGATGTTGGCTGGTGGCGGCACATGTTCGGACTGTTTTGAAAGAGAGAGCGGGAATTATAGAAGCCAATTCAGAAGAACAGTGCCCATGGAAGTATCTGTAGAAGATGCATGCAGCAGAAACAGTACGTCTATGAGACAGCGAGTGGAGAGACTCTGTTAGAGATGAATCATTAATTAACCTAACTGCCTTCTTCTGAATGGAATCAAGAAGCCTGAGAGAGGTTTTGGGGGCACCACCCCAGATGTGGGAACAATATTCCATGGCAGGGCGGATTTGCGATTTATACAGAGTGAGCAGCTGTTTGGAAGAAAAGTAACGCCGAGAGCGAAAGAGAAAACCAAGTTTTTTTAGATGCGGAGGAAGCAATATTTGTAATGTGCTTGTGCCAAGAGAGAGATTAGAAGTCAGGGTAATCCCCAAAAGAGATATATCATTTTGCCTAGAAATCAGAGTGCCACCAAAGATAAGCATAAGAGCAGAAGAATCCTTTTTGTGAGATATAAGACAAAACTGAGTTTTAAAAGTGTTGAATTCAACTAAGTTGTCTTTGCCCCACCAGAGAATTACTTGAAGATCTGCATTTAAGGAATTGGTAGCAGATTTTCAAGAAGTTGAAACTGATTGAGCAGGACAAGGTTTCTCAAAATGGAAAATGGAATGCAATGTGCTATCATCGGCAAAACTATGGATAGGATTTCCAGTTCAATGGAAGGATTTCAATAGGATTTCAATGGAAGAAGATCATTAATATACAAGAGGTAAAGAGTGGGGGAAAGAACTGAACCTTGGGGGACACCGACATTAGTGGAGAAGTTAGAAGACAGAGAGCTATCTACCATCACCCTCAGTGAGTGATCACAGAAAAAAACTGGATAACCAATTATTAAAAACAGTTGGCAAACCATAAGATGGAAGCTTGTTTAGAAGACCTTTATGCCAAACACGATCGAAAACCTTTGAGATGTCAAGAGCAACTACTTGTGTTTCACCGAACCTTTCCATTGAATTAGTCCATAAATGGGTAACATAAGCCAGAATATCACCAGTGGATCGACACTGACGGAATCCATACTGGCGATCGTCGATCAGATGGAAGGTTTCTAGGTAGTTTAAGAGTTGGCGGTTAATTGATTTCTCCATTACTTTAGAAAGAGTAGAAGTAATTGCAATAGGATGATAATTGGATGGGAGGGATTTGTCACCCTTTTTAGGAACTGACTGGATATGAGCAAATTTCCAAGCAGAAGGAAAAACACCTTTGGAATAAGAAAGTGAAAAAAGGTAGCAAAGAATAGGAGTAAGTTCAGCAGCACAGGTTTTGAGAACAAGTGGAGAAATATCATTTGGACCTGGAGCTTTCTTAGCATCAAGATTCGTCAAAATCCTTCTGACATCCTTTTGACGGAGGACCACAGGAGGCATTGAATGGAGCGTGTTTTACCAAGATCATTAATACATGAGTTGGAAGAAAAATGGGATGCTAGCAGGTCAGCTTTATCCTTGGCTGAAGTGACAACAGAACCATCTGGTTCGGACAGAGGTGGGAGCAGAGATGGGCAAAAGTTGCAGCCAATAGCTTTGGCAGGAGACCAGAATGCTCGGCTACCATTAGGGCAAGAAGCAAGTTTTCTACTCTTAGCCTGTTCAAACTCTAGTTTGGACTGATTAATAACTGCTTTACAATTGTTGCGAGCTTTGGTGTAGGCGGAAAATGAAACTGGAGAATTAGAAACAAGCCAATTATGATATGCAACATTCTTCTCTTGAACAGCCTTAGCATATTTATTGGAAAACTAAGGTTTAGATAAAGGAAGAGATTTTAAAGTGGAGTGTGGCATAAATGATTCCATTCCTGCAAGAATAATTTCACTGACACGATCTGAGCAAACGTTGACATTAGGAGTTTTGAAATAGTAATCCGACCAAGGAAAAGAAGAAAAGAAGTCTCGCAGGTCATCCCATTTTGCATTCTTATTTATTTATTTTTTTTTTTATGTGAACCCCAAACACGAGAGGTATTAGGACCTATAGTACTTAGTACCGTGCTTGGGTTTGAGGTTAAGAAGACGAAAGAAGATATTTGTTGACATTGGACTTGAACTTCTGTAGATTGTAATTTTCAGGAAATATGTATGAAGGAAGGCTGTTCCAGAAAACGGCAGTTGAATGAATAAATGAGGAAGATGAAAAGTTGGTTCTGTGGGTTTGAAGTTGGACAGTAAATGGATGTTGGCTGGTGGCGGCACGTGTTCTGACTGTTTTGAAAGAGAGAGCAGGAATTATAGAAGCCAATTCAGAAGAACAGTGCCCATGGAAGTATCTGTAGAAGAGGCATGCAGCAGAAACAGTGCGTCTATGAGAAAGCGGGTGGAGAGACTCTGTTAGAGATGAATCATTAATTAACCTAACTGCCCTCTTCTGAATGGAATCAAGAAGCCTGAGAGAGGTTTTGGGGGCACCACCCCAGATATGGGAACAATATTCCATGGCAGGGCGAATTTGCGATTTATACAGAGTGAGCAGCTGTTTGGAAGAAAAGTAACGCCGAGAGCGAAAGAGAAAACCAAGTTTTTTAGATGCAGAGGAAGCAATATTTGTAATGTGCTTGTGCCAAGAGAGATTAGAAGTCAGGGTAATCCCCAAAAGAGATATATCCTTTTGCCTAGAAATCGGAGTGTCACTAAAGATAAGCATAGGAGCAGAAGAATTCTTTTTGCGAGATATAAGACAAGACTGAGTTTTAGAAGGGTTGAAATCAACTAAGTTGTCTTTGCCCCACTGGAGAATTACCTGAAGATCGGAATTTAAGGAATTGGTAGCAGATTTTCGAGAAGTTGAAGCTGATTGAGCAGGACAAGGTTTCTCAAAATGGAAAGTGGAATGCAATGTGCTATCATCGGATTAGGATAGGATTTCCAGTCAATGGAAGAAGGTCATTGATATACAAGAGGAAAAGAGTGGGGGAAAGAACTGAACCTTGGGGGACACTAGCATTAGTGGAGAAGTTAGAAGACAGAGAGCCATCTACCATCACCCTCAATGAGCGATCAGAGAGAAAACTGGATAACCAATTACTAAAAACAGTTGGCAAACCATAAGATGGAAGCTTGTTTAGAAGACCTTTATGCCAAACACGATCAAAAGCCTTTGAGATGTCAAGAGCAACTACTTGTGTTTCACCGAAACTTTCCATTGAATTAGTCCATAAATGGGTAACATAAGACAGAATATCTCCAGTGGATCGACACTGACGGAATCCATACTAGTGATCGTTGATCAGATGGAAGGTTTCTAGGTAGTTTAAGAGTTGGCGGTTAATTGATTTCTCCATTACTTTAGAAAGAGTAGAAGTAATTGCAATGGGACGATAATTGGATGGGAGGGATTTGTCACCCTTTTTAGGAACTGGCTGGATATGAGCAAATTTCCAAGCAGAAGGAAAAACACCTTTGGAATAAGAAAGTGAAAAAAGGCGGCAAAGAATAGGAGTAAGTTCAGGAGCACAGGTTTTGAGAACAAGTGGAGAAATACCATCAGGACCTGGAGCTTTCTTAGCATCAAGATTCATCAAAATCCTTCTGATATCCTTTTGACGGAAGACCACAGGAGGCATTGAATGGAGCGTGTTGGGAATGGTGGGAGGTGTTTTACCAAGATCATTAATACATGAGCTGGAAGAAAAATGGGATGCTAGAAGGTCAGCTTTATCCTTGGCTGAAGTGGCAACAGAACCATCTGGTTTGGACAGAGGCGGGAGTAAAGATGGGCAAAAGTTGCGGCCAATAGCTTTGGCAAGAGACCAGAATGCTCGGCTACCATTAGGGCAAGAAGCAAGTTTTCTACTCTTAGCCTGTTCAAACTCTAGTTTGGACTGGTTAATAACTGCTTTACAACTGTTGCGAGCTTTGGTGTAGGCAGAAAATGAAACTGAAGAATTAGAAACAAGCCAATTACGATATGCAACATTCTTCTCTTGGACAGCCTTAGCACATTTATTGGAAAACCAAGGTTTAGATAAAGGACGAGATTTTAAAGTGGAGTGTGGGATAAAGGATTCCATTCCTGCAAGAATAATTTCACTGACACGATCTGTGCAAACGTTGACATCAGAAGTTTTGAAACAGTAATCCGACCAAGGAAAAGAAGAAAAGAAGTCTCGCAGGTCATCCCATTTTGCATTCTTGTAATGCCAAACAACACGTGGTTGGGAATAGCCATGAGATAAAGGTTCCATTGGAGAAGAGACAATCACCAAGTTGTGATCTGAAGTGCCTAAAGGACCTCTCACTTCGACCGTGTACTTAGAAGGGTTGTTTGTGAGAAAAAGATCAAGCGTATTGGCTGTATGATTAGGATTGTCCGGTATTCTTGTAGGTAAATGAACAATCTGTGCTAGGTCATTAATAATTGCAAAAGCCTCAGCATCTCGACCTGCTGGGTCAGTGTGACTAGAAAACGGAAGCCAGCTGGAGTTGTGAACATTAAAATCACCAAAGAAAATTACTTCGCTGTTAGGAAAGTTGGACTGGAGAAAGTCAAGTTGCAAAGAGAGGAAGTCAAAGAGCTCCAAGTGATTAGTGGAGTTGGGAGAACGGTAGAGACAACAGATGAATTTGACACAATGAGGTAGAGAGATTTTAAGCCAGAGAAGATCAAAGAGAGGAGATTCCAAATTGCCAAGTCTCTGACAGGGAATATCAGAACGGACATATGCACAAGTACCACCTTTGAGGCGAAAGGAATCATACAGCGAATAATTTGGGCATCTGAGATGAGCAGTAGATGAATCAACCGATAACTGAGATTCTGTCAGAAAAAGTACATGGGGTTTGGCAGACTGCAAGTGGAAATGGACATCGTTGAGATTAGAATTGAGACCACGTATATTTGTGAAATGAATTAGGAAGTGCTTGGGTGGTTTAGAGCTTTTCGCAGATAAGCTTGCTCTATTAGTTTGACAATTCATGGTGTATTCAATAGTAAGAAAAAGTGGGTGGGACATGCTGTATGAAGTAATGAAATTTTTGGATATGTCGTACACACGGTAAGAATATACCCACATCCTTGACATAACGTGGCCTCAACAATGCTCCCCGCATACACACTACTCGGACTCCCTCCAGTCACTATCTGGCTGATCCGGAAGCCTCCTAGAGAGTTACCAATAGGTTCGGTCCGGTGTACTAACTAGTGGCCGGCCTGCGAACACCGTTTTAGAGCTGTACCCCCGAAATATAAGGAATATTGGATCTTGCCACGATATTCATCATAACCTCAAAAGTCGTCAATCATACTGCATGATGGAAGAGATAGGGAAGGGTTGACCAGAACTTAGCTCTAGAGACTAAACATGGGTTCCACCACTTCAACCCTCTTATTAGCAAAGTGGTGGTATTGCACTGGTTGATGAGAGTCATCTACCACCTAGTACTTCCTGGTAACATAGAGGGGCGGCATTCCTCCATGTGGTGTGGGTGCCACACCTTGACTCCTGCTTATGTTGGTTCACACCTGGCCGGTCGCCCACCATGTACTTGCGCATGGAGGTTATACCCAGGATTACTAACAGTTCCACCATCTTGAAGCAGAGGATTTGGCTGTCACAGACCATCCGGACTTCGCCGAAATTGGGTCCACTTGACTTGAGTGTTATCCGAATATCAGCTGCATCAGCGTTTTAGACTTCCAGGTAGCAAGTACAGCTTGTCTGGCATGTCTGAGAGAATGTCTGTGACAAACTCAAGGACTGACATTTGCACATCTCCAGTCTGTGGGGACTTACCCCGAGTCCAAGGATGCTCTCATAATTATGGCTTAGCGTTTGTTTACTTCCTTTGCTGCCTCCTTTAATATAACTGGATAGATCCCATCCACCCCAGGTGCCTTATGTTTAACTTCAACAATTTCTTGTCCATTTTGCTCTCAATCATTACAAAATCATTTAACTCCCTGTTAGTTTGATAAACATTTGGCCCTCTCCTCCTTGAATAACACCATGTGAATGTAGATGCAAAATACTCATTTAGTTCGGCAGCTATCTGTGAATGATCATCTACAGTCAAACTATTGATATCAAGTGCAGCAATCAGATTCATCTCCTTCCTTTTAGAGTTTATTTAAGTAAAGAAGTCAGGGGCTCACTCTGGTGTGTATGGGCTTGGCAAACCCAGGGTCCTGAGTTGGATATCACCATTCTCTTTTTTGTTTTCTTGGTGATTTCCCCTCTCTCTCAGGGTAATGTGAGAATTTTTTTTGGCTGGTGGAGCATAAGCCCCAGGCTTCCTTGCACCATATGGCTAATAATAATAATAAAAAGTATTTGCTGTTTTTTTTGCATCCTTTGCAAAAGATTTTTTAAAATTTGTCTTCGCTTGCCTAACATCCTTTGACTTCATTACAAGACCAGCTTGTATCTACCATAGGCTTCTGTGTCACCTGACAATTTGTTTATCCCATGCGTTTTTCTTCTCTGCCACGAGTCTCATTAGTTCATCTGACATCCATTTGGGCCTGAACATAGAGCAGTATTTCTTAGTTGGAACAAAAAGCCTAGTAGCCTAAAAGATTTCTTCCTTGAATGCTTCCCATTTAGAATTTGCTGTTGGTAACATCATCATCAGTTGGTCCCACTGTATAGAACCTAAAAAACGTCTGAGACCACTGTAGTCATCTTTATGAAAGCAAAAACCCTTCCCTTTACCCCTGATGGTAGTTACCTCTTTGAATAAATCCCACATCAGCGCACTGTGATCACTGATACCTAGTGGTTCCTTTATCTGTAAATTTTTAAATCATGAATAATCACTGCTGATAATCAGATCAAGAGTGTTACTCCCTCTTGTTGATAATGCTGATAATCAGATCAAGAGTGTTACTCCCTCTTGTTGCCTCTCTAACATGCTGCTATAACTGGTACCATTTTTAGCTATTTAAAATCAGTAAGCCATGTTTTTGACACGAATGTGATTTATATTTCACCACTTTAATCATCTTGCTGAGCCTTATAATCACTTTAATCATCTGGCTGAGCCTTATACACTCAGTCAGATTTTATCCGACAATGATCACGCGTCTGCTATTTTTAGCTATTTAAAATCAGTAAACCTTTTTACCCGTATTTAAAATTTACCTTTTATTGTTATTTATTTATTGATATATCTTTTAAACCTATTATACCTATGTCATTATTTATCTTAACATGGTGATCTAATTTATTAGGTCACCAAAAGCTTAAATTTTTTATATTTGACCTGGTTTTGGCACATTATATCCATAGTTGCTAATGTGCCAATAAAATCCAAAAAGAAAGAAACAAATCTTTCCATCCTTTTTCAAAGATTTCTGATAATCTGCCTTCTCTTGCCTAACCTGCTTTGTGACTTGATTACAGACTACCTTATATCTACCATAGGCTTCTGTGTCCCCTGATAATTTATATGCATTCCATGCATTTTTCTTCTCTGCCACGAGTCTCATTAGTTCATCTGACATCCATTTGGGCCTAATCCTTGAACAGTATTTCTTAGTTGGTATTAAAAAGCTTAGTAGTTTCCGAGATTAATTGGCCCCGGGTGCCAAGCGTTCCGTGGCCAAGCGATTTGTAGTGCATTTCTAAAAGCGATTTCTGCAAAGAGTATTTGAGCAAACAGATTCTATTTTTTGTTTCAAAAACCGTTTTCTTGATTTCTTTGTATATCCGAGTAGCACTTTCACTCTACAAGAAGTAGGGAAAGGCCCAGAAAGGGAATCCACCTTTCTGTTTTTTTCTATAAATACTAATTACTAATCCAGCCGCTTGGTCACCTCGTGGCACTGCTCCTGCCTCCCCGTGGCGGGGCCGGTAACCTGGGTGGAAAAGATAATCCCCCAGGGCCAAAAGGAGCCATCATGGATTCTACAAATTTTCCACCCTTAGAGCCTTCAAGCTCAAGACCAGAATATGGTAATGAAGACAAGGAAAATAGCCAACCCAAAAGGCTTCGAACAGAAACACACTGTTCAGACATTCCCAATTTTTTGGTGATGCACTCTCTGTCTACCCAGCCTGTGGGTAAGTTATCTCCGTTCGTGATTCAAAGACATCTAGAATCTATTGCAGGATCACCAAAAATGGTAAAGCGACTCCAATCCGGAGATCTCCTGATTGAAACAGCCACCACAAAACATTCGGAGTGGCTATTAAAGACAACGACATTTGGTGGGTTGCCAGTATCTGTTACTCCCCACAATACCTTAAATTCATCAAAGGGTGTCATCACAGAATGGGACTTAATTACTTTGTCTGAGGATGAATTAGTACAAGAACTTATCAACCAAAAGGTAATCAGCGCTAAAAGAATAATGACAAAAAAAGATGGAAATCTCATTCCAACTCGTTCCATCATTTTAACTTTTAGTACTCCTGATTTGCCATCCTCAGTAAAAGCTGGATATTTAAACTGCCGAATTCGTCCATACATCCCAAATCCTCTTTGCTGTTTTAAATGCCAGAAATATGGCCATTCACAGCAGGCATGCAGAGGTGACGCCATCTGTCCTATTTGTGGAGCAAAGGATCATACGCAGGCAGATTGTCCAGCCGCAATTCCCATCTGCCCCAACTGCAAAGGCAATCACCCCGCATTTTCTAAAACATGTGAAATGTGGAAAACAGGTAGGAATATTCAAAAATATAAAGTAGAACACAAAGTCACATATCCTGAGGCACGCAGACAAATAATGCTGACCATGCCAAGTCCATCTTATGCCTCTCGAACCCGAAGTTTTCATACAGCTGCAATTCAAACAGATGTGTCGATACCGCCGAACGTCTCGCTAGCTAATTGGGTTAAAGCAACCATATCAACCACAGGAAAAGAAAATTCTAAAACGAAAACCAGCAATGCCACCAACACCCCAATTAGTATCCCAAATGATACTGAGACAGTCTCAAATGACACAGAAAAATTCCCAATTGAGACTCGGACAGTTCCGCATAACAAAGAAAAACTTAAAACTGCTAAAGATAAGAATAAACCTGAATCATCAGCCAGTAGTATGGAAGTAGATGTAAACCCAGATCATGAAGAACCCATACTAGAACTTCACGCAAATGACACGATGGATACTGGACGCCCTACTTTCCCGAAAAAAGACCGAAAAAAATCCTCTTCAAACAAAAAACAGTCAGATGATTCATCCTCAACTAAACCAAAATGAACCACAACATCTTACAATGGAATTGCAGAGGCTTTCGTTCCAACACAGACGATGTTCAATACCTAATTAACCAATATTCTCCGGTTGCCTTTTGTTTACAGGAAACTTACCTAACCACACAAATTTCTCCTTCGATAAAGAACTATTGGATTTATCGAAGAGATCGAAATACTGCTAACGCTGCCCATGGTGGTGTGGCAATACTAGTAAATTCAAAGATCCCATCTAAACATATCCCACTCCAAACTGAAATAGAAGCTGTTGCTGTTCGTATAACTCTCCATGGTACAATAACACTAGTCTCAATCTATCTACCACCAAACTGTACTTGCTCTTTAAAAGATCTTGAAGACCTCTTTATACAGATACCTCCACCTTTCTGTATATTAGGGGACTTTAACGGGCACCACCCATTATGGGGCTCTACTAAATTGGATAGACGAGGTAGACTAATTGAAAGTTTTTTGGAGACACTAAATCTCACTGTACTCAATACAGGTGCACCGACACACGTACAGCTCCCAGCAGGACACACTTCAGCAATAGATCTCTCAATTTGTTCACCAGTACTAGTCCCAACCGTAGAGTGGTATGTAATAAATGATCCCATGGGCAGTGACCATTTCCCAATAGTATGCAACTTTCTGAAAGCAAAGACTCCTTCATTTCAACCCTGCAGAAAGTGGAAATTTGTCCGAGCAGACTGGGCAAAATTTCAGTCATCAATTGACCTTGATGAAGAAAAAATCCGCCTCCAGCATATTGATGAGGTGACAGAATACATCACGTCGCATCTTCTAAATGTGGCTAAAGACACGATACCACTATCAAATCCGCCGGGCCGAAAGCACTATAATTACTGGTGGAATGACAAATGCACCACAGCAAAGAGAGCAAAAAATAAAGCCTGGAATTTGTTTCGGCAGTGCCCAAGCACAGTCAATCTCATTAATTATAAGAAATTAAGGGCAAAAGCACGCTTTATACAAAAGCAAGCAAAGAAAGAATCCTGGACCCGTTTTGCATCCACTTTTCACAGAAATACTGATCCCAAAATAATATGGAAAAGAATTAGACAGCTATCTGGTAAGTTTCCTACCATACCTTCTCCAATCCTCTCCTGGAATGGGCAAGATATATCTAATCCTGTAGATATAGCCAATGCTTTGGGCAATATTTTTGCAGAAATCTCAGCAACATCAGCATATACTAGCTCATTCCAAAGAATTAAAAACACTAAAGAAAAGCATGGTATTAATTTTGAAACTTCAAACCTTCTCCCATATAATAAACCTCTGCAATACTCTGAACTATTACATGTCATTAGAACAGCCCGCAATGGTGCTGCTGGACCAGATGGGATTTATTATGTCATGTTACAACATCTTAATGACAAAGCTTTGCGCCTCCTCCTAGTCTTTTACAATCGTATATTTCTAGAAAATGTTTTTCCAGTTTCTTGGCATCACTCTACAGTTTTGGCATTCCTAAAACCTGGAAAAGATCCATCCAACCCATATAGCTATAGACCCATATCTCTCTCAAGCTGCCTCAGTAAAATCCTTGAAAAAATTATCCACAGAAGACTCATCTGGATCATCGAGTCGGAACAGCTAATGAGCCGTAGTCAATATGGCTTTCGTCAAAACAGGTCATGCTTAGACCTTATGGTCAAGGCTGAATTTGCCATCCGTAATGCTTTTGTCAAACATGAACATCTAGTAATGGTTTCAATAGACATAGAGAAGGCATTTGATACCACCTGGAGGCATGGTATACTTAGTGATCTGTACTTTCTCGGACTACGTGGCAACCTTCCTGTGTTTATTAAGAACTTTCTACATACTAGATCATTTCAAGTCCGATACCAACATGCCCTCTCTTCAACTTTCATTCAGGAAGAAGGTGTTCCACAGGGATCAGTATTGAGTGCCACTCTTTTTGCTATTAGAATTGATTCTATCACCAAACAGCTTCCAAACACAATTGAGACATATCTATATGCAGATGACCTTTCCTTCTCCTGCCATTCCCAAAACATGACATCTATTGAAAGACAGCTTCAAATTTCACTAAATAAAATACAACAATGGGCCAGCCTCAACGGCTACCGACTCTCTCAGCAGAAAACAACTGCAATTCATTTTTGCAGACAACGAAAACTTCATCCGGATCCTGAACTTCAAATTTCCAATGTCTCCATCCCAATCGCTACTAACATCAGATTTCTAGGATTAATCTTTGACCACAAATTAAATTTCCTAGATCATATTAAAAATGTACGGACTTCCTGTCTGAAAAAGATAAACATACTCAGAGCGTTATCTGCCCGAACGTGGGGTGCAGATCGTACCTCCCTGCTTCGGTTGTACAAGGCATTAATCAGATCCCGTCTCGATTATGGTGCTCCAATCTATGATTCTGCCAGAAAGAGTGCATTATGCTGGCTTGATCCTATTCAACACAGTGCTTTGAGAATTGCAATTGGTGCATTCAGAACGTCGCCAGCACATAGTCTCTACATAGAAGCTCATGAGCCCCCACTAACTTTACGCAGGAAAACACTGTTATTGAAATATGCTGTCAAGATACAAAGTTGTGCCTCTCATCCCGTTCAGTCATACCTTTTAAACCCACCATTAGAAAACCTATACAGAAACAAACCCAGCATAGTTAAACCAGTTGGTCTTCGCCTTCTTGAACTGGTTCAGGTTTGGAATATTTCCATCCGGAAAGTACAGCAGATACCAACGTTTGCTCAACCACCATGGGCTCCTCCTCCTCTTCCAACATGTGACACTTACCTCTGCCAATGGAGAAAGAATACTTTGCAAGCAACAAACTTCAAACAAATTCATGATGTTCACATTCAAAGATATATTGATTTCTACCAAATTTATACAGATGGCTCTTAATCTAATTCAAATGTTGGAGCAGCTGCAGTGTTTCCAAATACAGTTGTATCAGTATCCCTTCCATCAGATTTTAGTATATTTTCTGCTGAATTGTATGCAATAAAACTTGCTTTAGAAAATCTCTATTCTGACTGTTCTTTAAAATCTGTTATTTATACTGATTCCCCAGCTCAATCATATCACTAAGTAATTGCGAAGATAAAGTTCACCCTGTTCTAGATGAAATCAGAAGCTTGTTACTACAAATCAAAAAACGTCAACAACTGGTTGCTTTTTGTTGGATACCCGCCCATTCCGGTATTTTAGGCAATGAACTGGCTGATAAAGCTGCAAAAAATCCAACTACCTTTGATTTAACCAACATCCCTGTTCCAGCATCAGATTATGCACTAACCGTTCATGCTGCTTGCCTATCACAATGGACAGCACTCTGGCACTCTCAGACTAATAATAAACTCTTTCAGTTTAAACATGATCCGAAAATTTGGCGTTCCAGTGTCCGTACATCGAGACGAGAAGAAGTAGTCCTTTCAAGGGCAAGAATAGGTCATACTCATCTGACACATCTTTATTTACTCACAGGAGGTGATCCACCACAGTGTACACATTGCTCTAACATCTTGACTGTTAGACATATTCTCATTGGCTGCCCCTACTATAAACAACACAGAGCTTCATCCTTGATCTCACTGATAAATAATCGTAAACCAATAACTCTTGAAAATCTCATTGGTGATAAGGCAAACATTTCTGATTTTTTTTGACTTCCTCAAGCAAACTGGACTTTTTAATAATTTCTGATTTAAAATTTTCTTTTGATTTTATGGAAATTCCTCATCTCTTAAAATAATAAGTGAATAGGCACATTATAGCCATAGATGCTTATGTGCCATTAAGCCTCCATAACAACAACAACAACAACCAAGATTAATTGCTTGAATGCTTCCCATTTAGAATTTGCTGTTGGTAACATCATCAGTTGGTCCCACTGTATAGAATTTAAAAACTGTCTGAGACCACTGTATTCACCTTTACGAAAGCAAAAACCCTTCCCTTTACCCCTGATGGCAGTTACATCTTTGAGTACATCTCTGCCACTTAAATGGTTCCTTTATATGCAGATTCATAATGCAAATTCATAAATATTACTCTCTCCATTTGCCTCTCAAACATGCCGCTGTAGAAAACAATCATTCAATAAATCTACAAACCTCTTGCTTGTGTGGAGTGTCCAACCCACAAGTTCCAGTCAATATCTGGGAAGTTAAAATCCCCCATTATAAGACATACTGATTTACTGGCCCCGTTTCTCAGTATAGTTGTTTGTTGTACTGATCAGAGTCATTAGGCCTAACACACTCCTACTCTCATTTTTGTTTTCCCAGTGCTTATGTCATACCAAACTGACTCAACATTGCACTGTCCATCCATGTCAACTTGATGCACTTCCTTTGTTCACACAAATTAACTCGTGCACTGTAAAAACTGATTGAACCACATCTACATCTAAAGTGTTTTATCATAGAGATGCTACGCATGACAGGTGGAGCCATTGGCTCGTGGAGACGTACATACTCATTTTATTATATGCAGTAAATCCTTGCTAATCTGGTTACAGTTAATCCGGATCGAAATATAAAAAATTCTGTTTACAGTTAAGTACTTCGAAAGACACACGAGATTTAGGAAGATGAGTCACTTTGACTGTTTGCTGATTGCGCAAAAGAGCAGGGAGCAATTTTCAGCACTTCTTTGTGCCATTGCAGGTGGAGCTCATCTTTTGCTAAAAGTCTTGTGATGGCAAGGCTAAGAATCCAAGGGCATTAAAAGACTGTATGCACATATTGCCTGTTGTCTACTACAACTTGCAAAATGCTTGGTTCACATTAGAAATTACAAAGAATTGGTTCCATAATCACTTCGTACCCGAAGTTAAGAGGTACCAGAAAGAAGTGTTAATTTTCAGATTAAAGCACTTCTAATCCTTGAAAATTCCCCCGCACATCCAGATATCGAAAATATGTCCAGTAAGGATGGTGAAATAAAGTGTTTGGCTTTGTCACCAAACACAACTGCCGTAATACAGCCCACGGGCCAAGGCATAATTATGGCCTGTAAGAGGCTCTATAAGCACAAGTTCCTTGATGAGGTGATGGTAGTGTTGGAAGACAGAATGGATGAAGATAATGACATAAGAGGAAGAAGAACTCTGAAAAATATAAAATCACACAATATCAAGTCTATCTTCAACTGGCCGATGCATGGAGGGACACTAAAAAGAAACTTTAGTAAATGGCTGAAAGCAAATTTTTGTTCATCTATTCTGCAGCCATCCTCTTTCAATTTAAGGTTATGCTTCCTTAAGCCTAAGAAAGAGAATGCCATCATCATTAAATTTAATTAATCCATTAAAGCAGTGGTTCTTAACCTGGGGTACATGTACCCCCTAGGGATACTTGAAAGTCTTTCAGGGGGTACGCAGGTCTTGATATGTAAACATATGTAAAATACAATATTTCTTGTAATAAACAAAAAAAAATTCACCCCTTATGTATTTAACGATACGAAATATATTTAAATTATTTTACTTACGTTTTTACAACAAATAATTGTTGAACTTTAAATTTTAATGTTTTAATTTCCGCCTGTCCTCTCCATCGTAGGCCTGTGTGTGATTTTCCAAGAAACAATAACTCCATTTATCAGAGGAGCCATGAATCTTTTAATTCCATTTGTGACAACTTATATGTGCGAAGCAGGATTTTCAACACTTTTCATTAAAAACGAAGAAACGAAATAGGCTTCTTGTGGAACACGATATGCGTGTTTCTTTATTGAAGACAGTTCCCCAGTTCACCGTTTTAACAATGAACAAACAGCAACAATGCTCACATTAAACTTCTGGTTTTATTTTTTCTATTTTCCTTTTTATTTATTTTATTTGTATACATTATTTATGCTTGTTAAATATTTAAATTACTAAAATATTGTACAAATAAGTAAATAAAGATATTTTATAATGGGGGTACGCAATTGATGTTAAATTTGACAAGGGGTACATAGGTAGAAAGAGGTTAAGAACCACTGCATTAGCCTTTAACTTTGCATAGTTTCCAAGCTGTGCAGTATGCAGAACTGAAGTTATTTGTGATAAGAGTACTTCTTTGTGTTCATGACTAATCTGGATGCTCTTCTTTGCACCTTTTCAAGGAGATCCACATTTTACTTGAAGTAATGGAATCCATGTTTAGTCTCCAGAGCAAATCTTGGCTACCTCCCATCTCCTCCATTATGCACTGTGGTTGTTGGAGGTTGTTATGCATCATGGTGATATCCAATCTTCCTTACATTTTGAGGTTATAACTCTAAAGTGGTGTTCACAGGCCGGCTGCTAGATAGTCCACTTGACCAAACATATTGGTAACTCTCTAGGAGGCTTCCAAATCAACTAGTGTACAATCTCACTAGCTGACTGCTTCTGCTCTGCCAGATAGTGACTGGAGAGAGTCTGAGTAGTGTGTATGTGTGGAATTGTCGAGGCCATATTATGTCAAGGAGCTGGGTATATTCTTGCTGTGTCTATGCCGTATCCAAAAGTTTTATTACTTCATACATGTCCTCTCCATCTTTTCTGACTGCTGAATACATCGTGAATAGACAAAATAATAGAACAAAGTTATTTGTGAAACGATCTAAACCTCCCAAACACTTCTCATTCATTTCACAGATATACGTGTTCTCGGTTCCAATCTCAGTGATGTCCATTTCCACTTACAATCTGCCAAGCTCCACATACATTTTCTAACAGAATGCCAATTATCAATTGATTCAACCACTGTTCATTTCAGTTGGCTTAATTATTTGCTGTACGATACCTTTTGCTTCTAAGGTGGTACTTGTGTATATATCTGCTCTAATATTCCCTGTCAGAGACTTAGTAATTTGGTATCTCTTCTTTTCGATCTCTGACTTAAAATCTCTTTACTCCATTCTGTCAAATTCATTTGTTGCCTCATTTGTTCTCCCAACTCCACTAATCACTAGGAATGCTTTGAATGCCTCTCTTTGAAACTTGACTTTCTCCAGTCCAATCTTCCTTAAAGTGAGGAAATTTTTCATGGAAATTTTATCATTCACAACTACAGTTGGAATCTGTTTCACACAGACCCAGCTGGTTGATATTAGCATTAGTTGAGGCATATGATGCAAGAAATCAAGCTTATACAGCATCAGCCAAAAAAAAAAAAAAAAAAATAATCCCAACCCTTCTCATTTCACCCATGCAGTCACTCCAAATGTTTCTAGTTCAGTCCTAAATTTCTTTAAGCTATCAACTTCCACAACAACAGATGTAAGTCTGTTCCAGCAATCAACACTCAACTACCTGATGGCTAAAGGCAAACTTCTGCACATCTATTCTACAACTGTCTTTCCTCAATTCAAATCAATGCCCCCTCAGGTTCTTAATTTGAGCAAGCGGATGTATCCCATCAGCATTGAGCTTGCTCAAACCATTCAAGGCTTTGTACACCTCAATCAGATTACTTCTCAGGTGCCTAGTCTCCAGATGCTACAACATTGCAGAATTTAAGCCTCTCTTGATAAGAGCACCCCTTCGTCCATCTCACCAATCTTGATGCCCTTCTCTGTACTCGTTCCAGCAGCTCTACATCCTTCTTAATAAAATGAGGCCTCCAGACCTGTACGCAGTACTCAAGGTGTGGCCTGACCATTTCTTTATACAAAGGGATAATCTTCTCCTTGTCTCTGCTAGTAAAATTCCTATATATCATTGACAAAATGACCTGCTCCAAGAAGCCTGTCTGCACTGCTCAGAGAACATCATTTCTGACTGCACTATTACCCCCAGATCTTTTTCATTCTCCACCTCCCTGAGTGTAGTACCACACAGTTGGTACATTTCTCTTTGGTTACTGTTACCCATATGCAGTACTTTGCATTTGTCAATGTTAAACTTCAGTTGCCACTTCTCAGCCCATCTGCCTAACTTTTCTAGATCCTGTTGCAGTAGCATATTGTCTTTACTGTCATTAACAACTGTGCCAACCTTTGTATCATCTGCAAACTTGAATATTAAGCCTGATATATCTTCATCGATATCATTGATAAATACACAAAACAACAATGGACCCAGCACTGAACCCGGGGGGGGGGGGACTCTGCTAATAACATTAATCCATGTAGAACAGTGTCCATTTATTACCACTCTCTGCTGTCTCCCACTCAACCATCCCTTTATCCATTGCAGCAACTTGCCTTTAATATCATACTGCTCCAATTTGTACAGCAGTCTTCCATGTGCAACAGTAACAAAAGCTTTCCTGAAATCCAAGTATCAAAATTAAAAGATATCCAGGATATCAAAATTAAAAGATTCTTTAACCAGTGTCTCCATTATTTTTTTCCCCAGAACAGAAGTTAAACTAATAAGTATATAATTATTTGTGTCAGGGGGATACATTTGTGAATGGGGGATACAGTTGCACATCTCCAGTCCATGGGGATCTCATCTGAATCTAAGGATGATCTCATAATTATGTGTAAGGGTTTGCTTACTTCCCTTGCTGCGTCCTCCAATATAACTGGAGAGATTCCATCTGCCCCAGGTGCCTTTTTTATGTTTAACTTCAATAATTTCTCCTGCACTTTGTTCTCCGTTATTACAAAATCATTTAGCTCCATGTTAGAGTTTGATAAACATCTGGTTGTCTCCTCCTTGAATAATTCCTCATGTGTGAATGTAGCTGGAAAATACTCATTTAGTTTGGCAGCTATCCGAAAATGATCATCTACAGTCAAACCATTGATATCAAGTGGACCAATCTGATTGACCTCTTCCTTCTAGAGTTTACATAAGTAAAAAGTCTATGTTTTTCTTTGCATCCTTTGCCAAGGATTTCAGCCTTCGCTTGCCTAACCTCCTTTGTGACTTGATTACAGACTAGCTTAAATCTGCCATAGGCTTCTGTGTCACCTAATAATTTATGTGAATCCCATGCATTTTTGTTCTCTGCCCCCGAGCCTCATTAGTTTATCTGACATACATTTAGGCCTAAACCTTGAGCAGTATTTCTTAGTTGGTATGAAAAGCCTAGTAGCTTCCAAGTTTAATTGTTTGAATGCTTCCCATTTAGAATTCACTGTTTTTAACATCATTAGTTAATCCCACTGTATAGAATTTAAAACCT
The DNA here is from genome assembly GCF_048544385.1 of Mastigoproctus giganteus. NCBI lineage: Eukaryota > Metazoa > Arthropoda > Arachnida > Uropygi > Thelyphonidae > Mastigoproctus > Mastigoproctus giganteus. The sequence goes on along the minus strand of NC_143582.1, from coordinate 116,117,079 downwards.
GTCTGAGACCACTGTATTCACCTTCATGAAAGCAAAAACCCTTCCCTTTACCCTTAATGGTAGTTATGTAAATCTTTAAGAAATCCCACATCACTGTGATCACTGTCACCTAGTAGTTGCTTTATCTGCAAATTCTTAATACATGAATAATCACTGCTGATAATCAGATCAAGTGTATTACTCCCTCTGGTTGTCCCTCGAACATGTTGCTGTAGAAAACAATCCTCCAATAAACTCAACAGTAACAAAAGATCCAGTCACAAAAGTCTTGCTAGCGTGCGAGTGACCAACCCACAAGTTCCAGTCAATATCTGGAAAATTAAAATCCCTCATTACAAGACATTTGGATTTACTGGTTTACTCTATTTATCTGCAAAACTGTTCGTTGTTCTCATCAGTGTCATTAGGCTTATAATACACTCCTACTCTCATTTTTTCTTTCCCAGCATTTATATCACACCAAACTGACTCAACATTGCACTGTCCTCCCATGTCAACTGGATGCACTTCTTTAGATTTTGTGTTTCTTAATTAATAGCATAACCCCTCCTCCCTTCCTACCCTGTCTATGTTTTCTGTACACATTGTACTCCCCAAATTCCAATTCTGCACTGCTTATATTCATGTGACACCATGTCTATGATATCCCAACAATATCTGCCTTTGATGTCTTGACTAGCACTTCAAGCTCATCAAATATATTAACTATACTTCTAGCATTGGTGTACATGCAAGTATACACGCACCTGTTCCTACCCCAAGCCACCCTAACATAGCAGCCACCCTAACATAGTCCATGTAATTTACTTATTCCATGATGATTCCCAGCAGCTCTTGAAATCCCCAGCAACTTGCTCTCCTGGCTGCTGCTCATTACAGTAGAAGCAGTGCAAGAATCGGTTTTGCCTATGCCTGTGGCTACTGTTAATCTTTTGGTCTGTGAATCTCCCGAAACTAGCAGTTTTCTGAGGATTTTACAATTACCAGTGGCCGTGCGCTGATAGTTTATTTACTACCAGAGTACCAGACAATCCCAACAACACCACCAACATTCTTGATCATTTTCTCACAAACAACCCTTCCAGGTCCATACTCTAGGCACCTCAGATCACACCTTGGTGATGAACTCTTCTCAAATGGAGCCTTTCTTTCATGACTATTCTCAACCTCATGTTGTATGGCATTATAGAAGAATCTAAAATGGGATGATTGCACATTTATGTTCTTTTCTTTGGTTGGGTTACGTATTAAGCCTTCTGATGTCAGTGTTTGTTTAGATTGTCTTAGTGAAACTATTCTTGTAGGGATGAAATTCTTTATTCCATACTCTTCCTTAAAATCTCATCCTTTATTTAAATGTGTTTATGCTGTTCAAGATAAAAAATGTTGCATGTTGGGATTGGCCTGCATCCAAATCTCCAGGTTCATTTTCTACCGACACCAAAGCTCACAACAATTGTAAATCAGTTATTAATCAGTCCGAAGTAGATTTTGAACAGGCTAAGAATAGAAAATTTACTTGTTGTCCAAATGGTAGTTGAGCATTCTGGTCTCTTGTGAAAGATATTGGCCGCAACTTTGGCCCATCTCTGTCCGGTTTTAACAAAGGTTTCCAACTTTATTGAAACTGGACAGTTCCATTGCCATTTCAGCTAAAGGTAAAGCTGACCTGCTAGTATCCTACTTTATTTCTAGCTCTTCTATTGATGATCTTGGTAAATCACATCCTACCATTTCCAGTATACTTAATTCAGTGCCGCCTGTGGTCTTATGTCAAAAGGATGTGAGAAGAATTTTGAATACTCTTGATGCCAAGAAAGCACCAGATCCTGATGCTGTTTCTCTACTTTTCAAAAAACCTGAGCTTGCTCTTTCCTGTTCTGTGTTGTCTTCTTATGCTTTCTTATTTTACCAGTGTTTTCCGTTTGCTTGGAAATTTGCTCATATTCCTAAAAAAAAAAAAAAAGGGTGACAAGTCCCTCCCATCCAATTATCCTCCCATTTCACGTAATTCTACTCTTTTAAACTAATGGAGAAATCCATTAACTGCCAACTTGTAATCTATCTAGAAATAGATATCTTCCATCTGATCAATGATCGTGAATATTGATTCCTTCAGTGTTGCTATACTGGCTTATGTTACCCATCTGTGGAGAGATACTGTGGAAAGTTTATTGAAATTCAAGCAGTTGCTGTTGACATTTCAAGGGTTTTTGATCACATTTGGCTTAAAGGCCTTCTAAATAAGCTTCCATCTTATGGTTTGCCAACTGTTTTTTTGTAATTGGGTATTGAGTTTTCTCTTGACCTCTCGCTGCTGCGGGTGATGGTAGATGACTCTCTGTCTTCTAATGAATCCTCTTGTATATTAATGACCTTCCATTGACCAGGTCATTCCAATTCCCTAAATACTGATCTCCAAGTAATTCTCCCATGGGACAAAGATAACTTAGTTGATTTCAATTCTTCTAAAACTCAATTCTGTCTTATATCTTGCAGAAAGGTTTTTTTCTTCTGCTCCTATGTTTATCTTCGATGACACTCCAATTTCTAGACAAGTCACATATCTCTGTTAGGGATAACCCTGACTTCCAGAGGCGAATTTACTGTGAAGCTAATGATGCTTCAGCTTTCAGGGGCCCCTTACAAGGTCCTGGGAGAAGCCCTAGCAATGTGGTCAAACGGTCATACGTTTTTATAAAATTTTCAAAAGTAAGTTAGTTTAGCTATAATCGGTTAAGACTGCTGTCTCTTTCCACTCCGACTTCCCCTCTGTAACACTTCTGTCTGTGACTTTATTCAACAAAGTGAAATAAGTTTTGGACGATTGCAACCTGCCATTGAGCAACATTCTTGGTCAGTTGTATGACAGAGCAGCTGTTATGAAAGGTAAGGATAAAGGGCTGCATGCACTTTAAAAACATAACTACGCAGAATATGGGCTGTGTGCAGCTCATTCCCTTAACCTTGTCTGAGAAAAAGCTGCCTTCACAGCACCAGAAGTTGACTCTTTTGGTATTTTGCAATAGTTATGTTTCTTTTTGGGTTTGCCTCATAGATGGTGTATTTTAAACGTGTCATCTTGTATTTTTCTTTAAAGAGTAAGTGTAAGGAGATGGACTGTCCATTATAAAGCTGTTCAACCAGCTGTTGCATCTTGGGTGCAACAGCATTTTAAGTACTCTAAAATATATTTTCGAAGACCCAGAAGAGAAACCCGAACACAAATGAAATGCAAAAAGTTTATTTGAAAAGTTCATAAAGCTTGAATATGCCATTTTAACTGCAATTTGGAAAGATGTTTTGGAATGTTTCAATAAAACAAGTGAGAAATTACAGACTCATGATTAGGATGTATATGAAGGGTACCTTCTTTTGTCACCTTTAACACGTTAATGCTGGGGCGACCCTCCGGTGGATCCCTGCTCTCATGTCTGCAGGGCAAATTGACCCACCAGTGGGTCACTGCAGCTAATTATCATCGGACGTTGCGACCCACGGGTGTCTCGTTGTGCTACGAGTCTTGTATTCAGTTTTGGCATTAAGCACCCGGTGTTTAGGCATTTTATCGGATTCACCAGTTCTCCATATATATTTATCTACCAAGTGTCAGCCCAGGATCAATATTTTTTATTTATTGAGGTTTTTGTGGGGTATATAAAATCATAGTAGTTGGAATAGAAAAAGGAACCAACATTGACAGTTTTTATTTCAAATATAATTATTTTTGTTTACAGTGAATTATGTTGAAGCATTCTAGACACAAAGCGGGTTGATTTTCACAATCTTGACAAAATGTTTTAACTTTTTTTGCCTTGCGGTCTGCTTCTGTCTTTCCTTTTTCAGAAATTTTCTTGTAACACTCCCTGCAATGTTTCCTAACTTTCCTTGCTTGACATTCCATTTTACAAAAAGTATGAATTCTGCCAGGTGCCTTTGTTACTTTTGTAGTAGTCTCGCTATTCAATAAACTGTATATTATACTTTCTCCGAATTGAAGGATGGATAGACAATTATTAGTCCCAAATTTCCTCTGTACCACCCATGCATTGACTAGCATGGTACCAAAGATGATCCACACTGCAGCTTTTTTATACCATTTTACGGCTTTACTCAGGCTACTATAATACGACGCCATTTGGTCAGATATATTCACTCCCTTCTTTGCTTGTTGTAGCTGATAATAACATTGGGTTTCTTGATTTTTTTCTCCCTTTCTATTGTTCTTTCCTGTCTCAATAATTTTACACTGATGAGTTTTGCATGTTGTTAGCATCATTACTGGTCTTTTATCGATCCATTTCATGATTTTCACTCCTTTGTTATTCTCAAGAGCGATTGTCTTCACATTTCATTTTTTCCCCTGTAATATTCCTTGGTATTCCTTTTCGATTGCTTCTTAAAGTGCCATAGAGAAAGGTTTTCTTTTCTAATAACTCTTGTGCTAGAGGGAAACTGGTGTAAAAATTATCTGAATAAAGAACACGTGCTTCATTGAGCAGATTAGCCATCAGTTTCATTGAGACGGATAAATAGAGATTGCATGAGTATATCCCTCGGGCAAACATAATTTATGAAATTTGATCCCATATTTATGAGATTTGTTAGGGATATACTAGCGAAAGAGTAGCCTTCCATGCCAAGGCATCAAACTTTCATCAATAACCAATTTTTTTCCTGGCTTTAACACACTTTGAAAATTCCTATTGGCTTTATCTAATAAAAATCTGATTTTGTTGAGATGTTCTTGTCCATTGGCAGTTTCATTGTCAGAGAAATGTCAGTATTTCAGCAGATCTAGGAAACAATCTCTACTCAGATTTTCTAATTTCTTATTAGAGTATAAATCTTTTTTTGACCAGTATAATCTTATATCTGGGACATGAACAATTCCCATTATCAATAATATTCCAAGAAAATTTTCCATTTCTGGTTCAGTGGTTGGTCTCCAATCAGCTTTCTTCTTTTTGGGTGTTCATATATTACTAGCAGCTGATGACAAACAGTACTGTGCATATCTGTTGGTTCCAGTCACCATCATCTGAAGGATATTGTCAGTTAAAAACAGATTGTATATGTTTTAAGGTTGGTTCAAATCAACATCAACATGGATTTCAGCATCTTTATTATATTCATTAATTGAAATTTTAGTTTTTCCTACCCCTTGTCAAATAACATTTTCAGACTTTAGATGCATTGGAGATTACTTGAGAATTTTTGGTCATTATTTTTTATCACTGATTTCATGATATTCATCACTTTCATCAGATTCTTCTCTGAGGTTTGGATCTTATCATCACCATCACTGTAATTGGAATATATGTCTAAATCATCTAATTCTGACCCGTTGTCAGATTCATCACTAAAGAAATATTGTGGCTTTTCTTTTGTCTGCAAGTCCAACTCTGTTCTCGATGTCCCTGGATGATTTTCATTATGTTTTTGGGCACCTTTTTCTTTCAAAAGAGGTACATCTGAATCATCATTATCACTTATATTCATCAAACATTTGTCTTTAGCTGGTTTTCTGTAAAAAGAGGAGGAGTTCATTTCAAAACTTCTTACAAATAGGTATCTATAAATACAATAAACGAAAATTCAAAATATCTGAAGAGTTTACCCCAATCTCTGGATTATAGTGATAAATGGAAATGTTCTCCACATGTGCACGTATTTGAAATGAAGTCAGTATGGAGGCAATAACTATTGTCAGTCTCATAGAGTACGAACAAATTGGAAAACAGTGCTCGTGGTGGTATCAGGAAGTAATTCGAGCTTGGCATTGGCAACTCACTGGCGCTTATCCTCATTCATTGATGATACTTAGTTCCACAGGGCGGGGCGAACTATCGGTGGATTGTTATCACACAAGACAAATTTTCACAAAAGAAAAATGACAGCCCGTTTTTCTTGCACATACTGTGTTATTTGTCACTTAAATGAACTGAAAAAAACACAGTCGTCATTTTGGAAATAAAAGTCGTGAGTCTGTCTCATAGGCTTCATGTTAAATAAACGCCCCAGTGGGAACGTGTTAAATTTATTTCTTAAAGAACTGAGAGAAAATTCGGATAAAAAATGAATGGAATATGAAACAAAAGCAATAAAAATGAGCGATGAAATCAATAGAAATTATTCTGACATCGAGAAGTAAATTGTAACAGAAAAATTTTCAGGTTGTACAAAAAGCATTAAGAGAAAGAGATAAGTTTCGAATATAGGTAATGAATAACCTCTTGGATTGTTTGATAATCCAATTAATGAAGAAGAGAGAATCATATGAGCACATTGGAAAAAGATTTAAATTTCATGCTGATTTGATACCAAATACTGACCGATGAAGATAATATAAAACTCATAATGCACCACTACAATGAGGGCATTGAAGACAAACTGGTTAATGAGAATCGTCAGTTCAAAGGATATTTAAGATTAGTTACTGCACAAGAAAACTTGAAATGCCCTGAAATATTACAGCTTATATATGAAAGAAACTTGATAGAGATTTCCCAAATTTGACAACAATTTTATAAATTTACATGACATTACCAATAACGAGTTGTACAGGTGGAAGAAACTTTTCTAAACTATCAATAATAAAAAAACAAATTTCGATCAACCATGCTAGAGGAAAGGAAATTACCTTTCTGTTCTCTCTCTCTCTCTCTCTCTCTCTCTCTCTATATATATATATATATATATATATTTTTTTTTACGTAAACTCCAACCACGAGAGGTATTAGAACCTATAGTACTTAGTACCATGCTTGGGTTGGAGGTTGAGAAGATGAAAGAAGATATTTGTTGACATTGGACTTGAACTTCTGTAGACTGTAATTTTCAGGAAATATGTATGAAGGAAGGTTGTTCCAGAAAGCAGCAGTTGAATAAATAAACGAGGAAGATGAAAAGTTGGTTCTGTGAGTGTGAAGTTGGACAGTAAATGGATGTTGGCTGGTGGCGGCACATGTTCGGACTATTTTGAAAGAGAGAGCAGGAATTATAGAAGCCAATTCAGAAGAACAGTGCCCATGGAAGTATCTGAAGAAAAGGCATGCAGCAGAAACAGTACATCTATGAGACAGTGAGTGGAGAGACTGTTAGAGATGAATCATTAATTAACCTAACTGCCCTCTTCTGAATGGAATCAAGAAGCCTGAGAGAGGTTTTGGGGGCCACCACCACCCCAGATGTGGGAACAATATTCCATGGCAGGGCAGATTTGCGATTTGTACAGAGTGAACAGCTGTTTGGAAGAAAAGTAACGCCGAGAACCAAAGACAAAACCAAGTTTTTTAGATGTAGAGGAAGCAATATTTGTAATATGCTTGTACCAAGAGAGATTAGAAGTCAGGGTAATCCCCAAAAGAGATATCATTTTGCCTAGAAATCGGAGTGTCACCAAAGATAAGCATAGGAGCAGAAGAATCCTTTTTGCGAGATATAAGACAAGACTGAATTTTAGAAGGGTTGAAATCAACTAAGTTGTCTTTGCAGCACTGGAGAATTATCTGGAGATCGGCATTTAAGGAATTGGTAGCAGATTTTTGAGAAGTTAAACTGATTGAGCAGGACAAGGTTTTTCAAAATGGAAAGTGGAATGCAATGTGCTATCGTCGGAAAAACTATGGATAGGATTTCTAATCAATGGAAGAAGGTCATTAATATACAAGAGGAAATGAGTGGGGGAAAGAACTGAACCTTGGGGGACACCGGCATTAGTGGAGAAGTTAGAAGAGAGAGAACCATCTACCATCACTCTCAGTGAGTGATCAGAGAGAAAACTGGATAACCAATTACAAAAAACAGTTGGCAAACCATAAGATGGAAGCTGGTTTAGAAGGCCTTTATGCCAAACACGATTGAAAGCCTTTTAGATATCAAGAGCAACTGCTTGTGGTTCACCAAACTTTTCCATTGAATTAATCCATAAATGGGTAACATAAGCCAGAATATCACCAGTGGATTGACACTGACGGAATCCATACTGGCTATCGTTAATCAGACGGAAGGTTTGTAGGTAGTTTAAGATTTGGCGGTTAATTGATTTCTCCATTACTTTAGAAAGAGTAAAAGTAATTGCAATGGGATGATAATTGGATGGGAGGGATTTGTCACCCATTTTAGGAACTGGCTGGATATGAGCAAATTTCCAAGCAGAAGAAAAAACATCTTTAGAATAAGAAAGTGAAAAAAGGCGGCAAAGAATAGGAGTAAGTTCAGAAGCGCAGGTTTTGAGAACAACAGGAGAAATGTCATTGGGACATGGAGCTTTCTTAGCATCAAGATTCGTCAAAATCCTTCTGACATCCTTTCGACGGAAGACCACAGGAGGCATCGAATGGAGCGTGTTGGGAATGGTGGGAGGTGTTTTACCGAGATTGGTAAATTGGCTTGCATAAAACTGAGAAATTTCAAAACCGAGTTTAACCGAACTTTACTCTTATTAAAACTGGTTTTAAAACCGATTTTCTCAGACTTAGGGAAAACAATTAAAAGCTTATAACACAGGTATTTATTTTATCTTGGGTAGATGGTACAAATCGTAATCAAATCTTTTAAACAAAATCTATCACCTCTTATAGTAAAAAAAATAAAAAAATTAAAATGCTCCATAAAAGTAACCAGTTTGAGATTATACAAAATTACAAATTGTATTCAAATCCTTTGAATAAAAACTATCTTCTTGTATAGTAAACAAAAAAATAATAAGCCCTATAATAATAATAAATAAGTAAAAATAATGTGAAAAAAAAAACAGCTTGGGGAAATTACTATACTATTTATTGCTCAGCTTTTTTCTGGAAATGATCCTTTAAAAAACACAGTATATTAAGCATTTTTCCTGATTGACTTGACCTTATTTTTGTGTTAAAGAGACCAGTGATTGAAAACACTCTCTCAGATTGGACACTTGTTGGTGTAATGGTCAGCAGTGCTCTATAAACTTTCTCCAGCTTTTCACTTCTACTGCTAGTTGCCTCCAAAATTTTAAATTATTTTCTGATTTCCAATTCACTCGGATATTTTGAAGGCTCTTCAGTTAATCTCTTTATTACACTATCATACTCTCGCATGAGTGTATCTCCAACATCGGAACTAGACGAGTCTGTTTTCTTCTAAAAGAATAGTTCTTTTATTTTCAGTTTCTTCATTCAATGCTAAGACTCCTTCGGAATGTTTTGCAAATAATCTCTGATAAATCTCTTCAGCATGCTTTTTCAAAACTTGCTTACTTGGAAAATCAAAAGTTCTTGAACCTGAATCTTCTTTCCTAAACTTTTTGGGGTTGTGTAGATAGCTCAGCAAAGCCACTGTTTGGCAATTTCGTCTTGCATTGTAATGCTGCAAAAGGCTTTGGTGAAACTTTAAAGCAAATGGGTTTTCTGCTGTATCAAGCTTAGCAAGCAGAAATTCTATTGAAGACTCTGCTTTAAGTAAGTCTATCTTCTGAGCCTTCAGAATCATTTCAACTGGTCGCAAAGTTTCACATAGCAATTCAAGTGTTTTCCAGTCATCGTCAGACACAGCTTCAGTTGACAATACTGCACATAGAGAATTTGGAATGCAATTTTTCAATTTCAAAAATCCCTCAATCATATAGAATGTGCTATCCCATCTAGTCTTGCAATCTAATATAAGTTTATATTCTTTCCCATTAAATTTTGCTTTAACAAAATTTTGTAATATGTCATTTTTGGTAGGTGATTTTCGAAAAAGCTTGCAAATTTTTCTGACTTTTTTAATAGTTTATGCAATATTGGCCATTGGATTGAAGAAATAAATGACTCATTGGTAAAGTCGGTTTGATAAAGCATGCCTTGCTGTCTTTCTTCAACTTCTTCATCTTCATTATTTTCATTTTCTTCATTGGCTTTAGGAGACTCAGAGACTGTGGCACCATAACTGATTGCTTTTTCATAAAGTACATCTATAACTGACAGATGTATACAATGGGCTATACATTGTTGATGATTAGGCGTGATTTGCTTGCCAAACTTAATCATCATTGCTGCTCCATCAGTGGTGCAGGCAACAATATCCTCATCCAAGTTCAAACCAAATTCCTTCAAGTGTCCATTCACAATTTGCTCAGTTCTTCTGCTATCAAGTGAACCATTAATCTCAATAAGACCTAACAACCAATGATTGTCTTTTGAATGCACATTTATATTCATATACCTTTTATTTTGTATAGATATATATTTGTCTAGAATCAATGAATACCGTGCACCCAAAACCAATGAATTTTTGAAATGCTGAATGAGTTCTTTCTTAGTTTTATAATAATTCAGAACCATATTTTCAATTCCATTCACTGAGGCTGGTGGTAATTTATCGTATTTATTTCTCTGAAGGTGAAGGCTTGATTGTATAAACTCGCTCTTGGCAATTGAATTAAAAGAAAATCCATCCAAAGCAGCTAATTTTGAAATCTCTTCTTCCATAGATTTTTTAATGATAAAGTTTTCTAATGTTCTTACCATTTTAACGGGAGGTTTACTGTTATATTGTTTAATGTCAATCTGATGCATTTTCTTTAAATGCAACATCAAAGATGATGTAGATCCTCCAGACGACTTCATTATCTTCTGACATTTCGAACATTGTGCTTCATCTTTGCTTTTTCGAGCAAAATAATTCCATACATTTGATTTCATCTTAGACATATTAAGAGTAATAAATATTAATTAGTAGGAATTTATATCACCAACAATTTTAAATAAAAATATTGAAGATAACAAAGGCACAATACTATGCGTCACTCCCGCAAGCACTGAATGAAAAGTCTAAACGAGGCAAGTGTCAAAATTTTCACGAAAGAAATTTTTTATTTATTTACTTGCAATTTTTTTTTTCCCCAATTAGATCTATTGTATTTTCAAAATTACATAAAAGTTAAATTTGGTGAAGCTGCTTTTTGGAGAACATTTGATCGCAAATTTAATAGGAATAAAGAAGCAAAAAACTTTCTATGATTGAAATTTGATGCAATATTAAGCAAATCTGTTTCTAGTGGGTAACCATCAATAAGGTGCATTCCATAACTTGCCTGGCGAACAAGGTAGATGGAACGGAGAAATGTTGAGCATTTTCTTTTACGCTATCGCTCCGACTCACTCAGTCGTAAAAGAGTACACCTGCATCGTGCCATGATACAGGTGGGAAGATAAAAGGTACCCCTCCTAGATTTGGGCCACTTGCCCATGAGATTCGTACCTTAAAATAAAATAAAAAACATGTTTAAAACATAAAGCAGTTGAACAATCCAGACAAATGAACAAACAAAAGAAAATGTGCGTAACAAAAAACTATATTCGAGGGCTAACTAAGAAAATATTTGAATCCGGTTTTAGAAGCTCGGTTTCAGTTTTAACAACTCAATATGAAAACTGATTTAACCGGTTTGCAAGCCCTAATTAATACCATGAGTTGGAAGAAAAATGGGATGCTAGCAGGTCAGCTTTATCCTTGGCTGAAGTGACAACAAAATCATCTGGTTTGGACAGAGGTGGGAGCAGAGATGGGCAAAGGTTGCAGCCAATAGCTTTGGCAAGAGACCAGAATACTCAGCTACCATTACGGCAAGAAGCAAGATTTCTACTCTTAGCCTGTTCAAACTCTAGTTTGGACTGAATAATAACTGCTTTACAATTGTTGTGTAGGCAGAAAATGAAACTGAAGAATTAGAAACAAGCCAATTACGATATGCAACATTCTTCTTTTGAACAACCTTAGCACATTTATTGGAAAACCAAGGTTTAGATAAAGGACGAGATTTTAAAGTGGAGTGTGGGATGAAGGATTACATTACTGCAAGTATAATTTCACTGGCACAATCTGAGAAAATGTTGATATCAGAAGTTTTGAAACTTTAACCGTTCAAGGAAAAGAAGAAAAGAAACCTCGCAGGTCATCCCATTTTGCATTCTTGTAATGCCACACAATACGACGTTGAGAATAGCCATGACAAAAAAGGCTCCATTGGAGAAAAAACAATCACCAAGTTGTGATCTGAGGTGCCTAAAGGACCTCACTTCGACCGTGTACTTAGAAGGGTTGTTTGTGAGAAAAAGATCAAGCATGTTGTCTGTATGGTTAGGATTGTCCGGTATTCTTGTAGGTAAATGAACAATCTGTGCATGGTCATTAGTAATTGCAAAAGCCCCACATCTCCACCAGGTGGGTCTGTGTGACTAGAGATTGGAAGCCAGCTGGAGTTGTGAACATTAAAATCACCAAGGAAAATTACCTCACTGTTAGGAAAGTTGGACTGGAGAAAGTCAAGCTGCAAAGAAAGGAAGTCAAAGGGCTCCAAGTGATTAGTGAAGTTGGGAGAACGTTAGAGACAGCAGATGAATTTGACAGAATGAGGCAGAGAGATTTTAAGCCAGAGAAGATTGAAAAGAGGAGATTCCAAGTCTCTGACAGGCAATATCGGAATGGTAATGTGCACAAGTACCACCTTTGAGGCTAAAGGAATCACACAGCGAATAATTTGGGCAACTGAGATGAGCAGTAGTTGAATCAACTGATAACTGGATTCTGTCAGAAAAAGTACATGGGTTTGGCAGATTGCAAGTGGAAATGGACATTGTTGATTAGAATTGAGACCACGTATATTTGTGAAATGAATTAGGAAGTGTTTGGGAGGTTTAGATCTTTTTTGCAAATAAGCTTACTCTATTAGTTTGACAATTCATGGTGTATTCAATAGTAAGAAAAGGCAGGTGGGACATGCTGTATGAAGTAATGAAATTTTTGGATATTGCGTACACATGGTAAGAATATACCCAGATCCTTGACATAACGTGGCCTCCACAATGCTCCCCGCATACACACTACTCGGACTCCCTTCAGTTACTATCTGGCAGAGTAGAGGTATCAAGATTATACACTAGCTGATCTGGAAGCCTCCTAGAGACCTACCAATAGGTTTGGTCCAGTGTACTAACTAGTGGCCAGCCTGCGTACACCATTTTAGAGCAGTACTCTCAATGTAAGGAAGATTGGATCTCGCCACGATGTTCATTGTAACCTCAAAAGTCATCAATCATACTGAATGATGGATGTGATGGGGAAGGGTTGACCGGAACTTATCTCTGGAGACTAAACATGGGTTCCACCACTTCAAGCCTGCCATCAAAGTGGTGGTATTGCACTGGTTGATGAGAATCATCTACCACCTAGTACTGCCTGGTAACACAGGGGTGCCACACCTTGACCCCTGCTTACGTTGGTTCACACCTGGGTGGTCACCCACCATGTGCTTTTGCATGGAGGTTATACCCAGGAATAGAATGATATTACAAAAACAAATCAAATCAAGATATAGAATGATATTACAAAATCATTGTCATATGAAGAAGCTGTCAGAGTATGCAGCCAAAAAAAAGTAGAAAAAAGTATTAGAGGTTTGTCAGACACATTATTAATAAAAATATTGTGATTTTTCTGGATTTTGTTTAATGTTGCAGTATTTGTCAGTTTTTTTAAATTCGTAATTTGTTATGATTTCTTTTCTCATTCTAAATAAATCTCGCTTTCGTACCTAATTTTGTATTCTTTTTCTTAAAGGGAGCCCCAAAAATTGCATTAGCTTCAGGCCCCACAAAACCTGGATCTGCTCCTGCTGACTTCTAATCTCTCTTGGTTTTTAACTCATTACAAAATTGCTTCCTCTGCATATAAAAAACTGGGTTTTCTCTGTCACTCTCAACATTACTTTTCTTCTAAACAGCTACTCACTCTGGGCAAATCTCAAATCCACCCTACCACAGAATATGGTTCCCATGTCTGAGGTGCTGCTATGATAATCTCTGAGTCATCTAGACTCCATTTAGCGGGCAGTTAGGTTAAATTAATGACCCATTTCTTACAAAGTCTCTCTTCTGTTTCGCAGACGTTCTGTTTCTGCCGCGTGCCTTTTCTATAGATACTTCCACCATCAGTGCTGTTCTTCTTCAGATTCGGCTTCTATGATTTCCTCCTCCCCCCCTCTCTCTCTCTTTGAAACCGGTGCAAACATTTGCCACAACCAGTCAGTATCCTTTTTCTGTTCAACTATGACTCACAAAACCAATTTTTTTCTTCTTCATTTATTTTTTCAGCTTCCGTTTACTGGAATAACCTCCCTTCATACTTATTTCCTGAAAATTACAATCTGCAGAAATTGAAGTCTGATGTCAACAAGTATCTTCTTTCATCTTTTCAACCTTCAACCCATTCACAGTACTAAGTACTCTAGGTTCTAATACCTCTAATACATGGGCATTTCATAAAAAAACGACTTTTTGAGTACTGCATATAGGCTTCCAGACCTTGTATATAGTACTGCATATAGGCATCCAGACCTATATGCAGTACTAAAGATACAACATAACCATTGCCGTTTATAAAAGGGATAATATGCTTGTCCCTGCTGGCAAAGCTGTTCAATATTCCCATTGAACAGAACCCCATGAGTTCTAGCAGTCAGTCTTCATTGTTCAGAGATCTTCTTATCAGACTGTATAATTACCTTTATGTCTCTTTTGTTCTCTGCTAAAATAACAACAATAACATACCGATTAATGTGGTACCACATAATTGATATGTTATTTTTGGAATGCTGTCCATTTGCAGTTCATTGTATATACTAATGTTAAACATTGATTGTCACTTCTTAACTCTTCTTGTTTAAAGTAATCTTTATAAGAGAAATAGTAAGATTTATGTATAGTACATTATCAACGTTGGATTTCCCATTATTTACACACAAAATTAAGGCCTTGTGCCATTTTGGTGAAGGGTTGGAGTCACTTTTACCTCAAGTTTTTGCTATTTTGCACTTGCAAATGATTCTATTCACTCAGGAGTAACTTATATGCTTTTGAAGATAAATTTTTGACACAGTTTCTTAATGGAAAATTTGAGATATGTCTACTGAATATTTCAGACTGGTACTCAAAGTGGGAGCATCTTATATATGATTTCATTCAGTCATCTGATACTTGCAAAAAAATCATATAAAAGATGTTACCACTTTCACTGTATCATAAAGACTTCAAATCTTATAGGCAGTGTCCCATAATAAAATGGCAATCTGTTATTATTTACAAACCAGTGTGACAATCCAAATGATAATATGACAATGATATAAATAATAAAGCTTTGCACATCTCTAAAATAATTTGGCACATCTGAGGCCTCTCTGATACCATGGAAATGTTTGGAATTAAAAGCATTCATTGAATTAAAATTGGGCACTTATTGATGTATTCATTATCTGTATAATATAATGGATATAAGAAGACATATATAATTTTTTAAATTATTATTTTAATTTATTTTTTATAAGTTAATATTAAATTGGGATTAAAAATAATCAAAACAGCTAGGCATAGTGAAGCATATATGGCAAAAAATGCATTTCTTTTGTTTTAAAATAGTCTGAGTCATATAAGTTTTTCGATATTTGCTTTACATGAAAAATATAAGGAATTAAAATTACGGTAATTTTATAATTACCATAATTATAAAAGAATTTGAGAGGCAGATTTACTTCTGCCACTTTCCTGTGCTTGATTGAATTTCTATAATTAAGTGTATAATATATGGGAATCAGATTTCAAACCATGGAAATGTTTGGAATTAAAAGCATTCATTGAATTAAAATTGGGCACTTATTGATGTATTCATTATCTGTATTGTATAATGGATATAAGAAGACATATATAATTTTTTAAATTATTATTTTAATTTATTTTTTATAAGTTAATATTAAATTGGGATTAAAAATAATCAAAACAGCTAGGCATAGTGAAGCATATATGGCAAAAAATGCATTTCTTTTGTTTTAAAATAATCTGAGTCATATAAGTTTTTCGATATTTGCTTTACATGAAAAATATAAGGAATTAAAAAAAAAATTAAAATTACGGTAATTTTATAATCAAAAATAATTTTATAATTACCATAATTATAAAAGAATTTGAGAGGCAGATTTACTTCTGCCACTTTCCTGTGCTTGATTGAATTTCTATAATTAAGTGTATAATATATGGGAATCAGATTTCAAATAAAAGTTGACAGTGAATCTGCAAATGAAATCGATAAAGTGTACACTAATGTAATGATGAAGGTTTACTATTTTATTTTTTAGTAGTATGAACAGTGATAATGGTTGCATATGAAATTGATGTTCTGATGAATTTGGAAGTTTCATGTGAGTGATATCAGTGGCCCATTATTGACTGTTGTATTTGGCATCCAAAGCTGTGCTAGGTGAACACTGGCATTAAAAAAATGGCAAGAAGACTTATTAAAATAAGAATTCCTCATGTTTCAGCTGCATGGAATGTCGAGTCCACAAATTATAATCCAGTTAACAATTTCAAACTGAAAAATGACATTTCAAATATGAAATCAGAATAAAAAATAAATTAATATTTGACATCTATGTGCATCTAGAAGTAATTATTCTGACCTGTGATGTCCTTGAGCATTTGTGGCATATGAGTGTATGCAGAATGCTTATACTCAGGTCAGAATTATGGATATAATATCCCTTTTATGGATATACTTCTCAAATCCAAACAAAATTAGGAGCTCATATCAAAAGGCAGCAATATATTGAAGGACTATTTAAAATTCATATTTATGTCACTGTGATGGCTTTTTAAATTTTCAGTTTTTTTTTTTTTTTTTTTGGCACATGCTATTTAGTGTTGTGGCCATTGATTGCTGGGGTTAAATAATGTTTCTGTGTCATGTTGAACTGGCCATTTGTTATTCATATTTGGGGGATGGGAACCTCTAACTATAAAATGTGTTCCATGAACACATTTAATTATTAATTTACAAACAACAGTACAATAACATTACTATTTAGCAGTCACAGTGTGACACTATTGTGTCAAATTTCCGTATGGCTGGAATCATAGGCTACCAAAATCCATTTGACCACTTGACTATGGTAGCCATTTATTGTCTGGTATCCAGCATCAAAAAGCGTAAGTGTAATCGCATGCAGAATTGTGCAGCAAAAAAAGTTCTCACTTCAAATTCTTTGAAGATTATTACCCTTCTTAATACCAGTAAAGACTATTTACTTATTTTAGTCAGTTTTTCCTTATGGTGTGTAAAATTTGTTAATTTTTACTTCGCTTATATTTGTTACACAGGCCAGAAAAGGTTTGCCCTTGCTGCATTACATAAAACAGCAAAACAGTGTGCCAGCAGAATGTGCCAAAGAAAGCATTATTTGGCAGAAACCTAAGTGGACCCCTTGGATACACAGATAAGAACAGTTAACATATAAGATGTAGCAAATGTTATCCTATTATTTATTTAAAGAACACTTCACAATGAAATTGGATAAAAAATATTTAAATTCTTGCCTTTCCTGTGCACCCTGCCAATTACTGTTAGACACCCTGTTATATCCAACTTCTTAACCTTTTTGCCAATGGGTTTCTGGGCTGTATGGTCACAGCTTGGAGTCGGTATTTTTGAGGAATTTGGAAGTTTGTAAAGTTTGAAAAACTGTGTACATAATGCTTGTAAATATTAAATTTTTGATTTTAAATGGGAATAATACCAATTAAACCACTTGATTTGTTTAAGCAAATTTTAATGTAAAAAATAAAACTCCCACAATTATTAAGTAGTAGAACTACATTCTGATTTACTGGTGGGCCAGTAAATCAGAATGTATTATTATGAGTGATTTTAACCTTCTGTATATTGACTGGGACTTGTGGGTTTGTCACTCACATGGATGATTTAATGGATGATTGTTTTATACAGCAGTATGTTAGAGGGACATAGTGTTTTTTGTCTTGCGGCACACGGGGGTTCCCCCAACTCCACGTTTTTACTCTGTGTAGAATACGATATTCTGCATAAGGCCAGGGTGTATGTTAGTGTGTTTTGGAGGGAAACCCCTGTGTGCCACCAGACAAAAAACACTGTCATTCCTCTGGCCACTTAGCCTGGGGGCTTGTGGAGAGCCACTAACACCCCCAGTTTCTGTACCGCCCTGGGGAGGCGAGCCAGGACACATTAGGAAAGAAAGTTCTGGTGGGGTGAACTCTGGGGTAGCCTAGGCATTGAAGGAGAGTCCCAAAAAAAAAAAAAAAAAAAGAAAAAAAATTTTTTTGATAATGGGGAGATAGGAAGAGGGTGGGATAAAAAGGGTAGAGAACAGACTGGGGGCAGTAGTTTGAGGCATCTGCCTGATTTGAAAGGGGAGACTAAGGGGACCCCTGGTACAGGATGCCTATCCTGGTGGGAGTTGAAAGTGGGTGGTGGGGTGAGCTATCAGGCAAAAGAAGTTTATGGGCCACCCAGAGTGGGGGAAGGAGACTCAATCACCCTAGGTGGTAGGAATAAAAGAACATAGGGAACAATCCCTATGGTGGAACGTGCTTTTTGCAGCTCTGTCCCACACTGGCCTATGTGGGACAGAGGGGTTACCTTAATGGCCAATGTCAGCATCCCACACCATGCCAGCTAGAAAAAGCTACAGCATGGTGGCAGCTTGGATAACCATGAGGGCCTGCATGGTTATCCAAGCTGCCACCATCAGTCTGTCTGGTGAAGAGGCTAAGATAGAACATGAAATTAATAATAAATTTCATTCACACAATTTTACTTTTTATAATTTTTTTCTTACATTTTCTATTTTATACTTTTTTCTTACATTTTATAGACAACACACATTTTATATATTTTTACCCTTTTACAATTTTTTTTTTTTTGGTTCATTCATCCATCATCTCTTTTGCACCAGAGGGGTGGGGTGTGCAATTGATATGGTAAATGTAATACAGTAAGTCCCCGATTTGCGTAAACTCGAGTTACGTAACTTCGGACTTATGTAAATTTTTTTTAAGGATTTTAAAATTTAAACTAGCAAAAAAAAAAAAAAAAAAAGCAATCAATAACGACAAACACGGCACGCACAAATTGCACAAGTGAGATAAGGAGTAACAAGCTTAAAAAATAAGAACGAAGAGAAGATTCTAAAAATGTATTTATTTATTTATTTTTAGATGACTGAAGATTTCAGTGAAGGGGATGCATATTTCACTATACTTGGATTTGTATTAATGTACAAATCCATGGAATTCCAGCTATCGGTATTATCACAAATGCAATAAGATCAAGTTCACTACCTGTTTATAATGAATTGCACTAATAGGAAAGCCCAATAAACCAGAAACTGCAAATTGTCTTTATTGTTTTATTGTAGTGACTTCCAGAAATGTGATTTAGTAAAATGTGAACTTGTGTGAGGTGATAATAGTGTGTTTCCGCCTTATCCCTGTGAAGTTCTTTACAGCAAATTTCATTTTGACCATTATCATGGTGCCGACTAAGAGAATAAGTGACAGTGGTATTAGTAAATCTAACAAGAAAAGGAAAACAATCAATTTGAATCAGAAAATTAAAATAATAAGGATGTATGAAAATGGTCAAACATTAACAAGTGTCGTGCAGAATTTAGAATTGTCAGTGTCAACAGTGAACACAATAATGAAGGACAAAGACAGAATATGAGAAGCAGTGAAGGGATTGGCACCAATGAAGTCAGCTATAATAACCAAGGCTACAAAGTACATATCAGTTTTTACAGTACAATAACATGCGTTTTTTTCATCCTTTTATGTGTTCTTTCTTTATGTTCCACTCTCGCTATTTCGCTGTCCTCAGATACAATTTTTAATTGAGCTAATTAAAAATATATAACTATGTTTCTATGTATAGTTATAATATATAAAAATATATATAACTAATTAATTGAAAAATATATAACATTTTTCTTCATTTTTCTGAGGATATGTGGTTTTTGTAATTTTGGCATATCACAGATTTAGTAGCAATATTTTATTAGTCATTTCTGAGTTACGTAAAACTTGACTTACTTAAGAAGTCCTGGAACGTATCTTTTACATACGTTGGGGACTTACTGTATATCAATAACCAACGTCATTTAATCTATGAGAAGATAACTAATTAAAGTAATTGGTCAAAATAATAGACATTCACACATTTATGTGACCTTAATATAATGGGGTAAAAATTCCTTTTGATGCCTTATATTATTACTTGTGTTCTTTTATTCAGTTCATTTGATTAGTCAATCTCAGTCAGTCATTCTCTCATACTCTTAGTTTTAATCAGTTTCCCATTCACCACAATGCTTAGCCATTCTCATTCAGACATTTGCATTTCCCACAACATTTAGTCTTTCACATTCACCACAACTGCTCAGCTTCCACATTTACCCCACTAGTCACTCACTTTCACCAAACATTCAGCCACTCACCTTCACCACAGCATTCAGTCACTTACATCACCATAAAGATCACACACTCACATTCACCACTATAATCAATAACTCATTCACTGCAACAATCGATAACTCACATTCACCACAATACTCAGCTTCCAAATCATTTACTCATGGCCATGTATCTTCTCACTTCCTAGCATTGCTCATTCACAAGGATACCACAGTGACTCATCTTACTGTTATTGTTCAGCTGAGAGATCATTTATCAATCAATCAATCAAGTTATAAATTTAATTATTTGAGTTTATTAAGAATTTTAGCAATTCAGTTTAATCATTTATCAATTTAACAATCAGTCACTCACATTCACCCAACAATCAGCCACTCACATTCACCCAAATACTCAATGTTTCAGTCTGTCACTCACATTCACCACAATACTCAGTCTTCCAAATCATTTACTCACAGCTATGCACCTACTCACTTCTTAGCATTTAGACATGCTCATTCACACAAGCATACCACAGTGACTCTCAGCTTACTGTTATGCTTCAGCTGAGAGATACTCCTGGTTGCAGGCACCATTTAGCCTCCTGGTGATCCTATTGGTTATTTGGCAAATTTAAGTATGTTTACTTAATTTGGTTTTAGGACATGTGCTATGATGGGGGCAGTACCAGTTTGCCCTTATTCCCATTCAGTCATGTAGGTTGTTTTCCTGCTTCTGGGGTCGCCTAACAATTGGTTAGGGGGCATACGGGGGGGAGTCAAGTTTGGCAATCTTGTCTGGTACGTTCCTTCATCTCAGGTGAAGTTAATCTTGTTATTCTCTGGGCGTGGGGGAGGGGCTTGGCTGATTTAAGTAATGAGCTACGGATGTGGTACAGGGACTGGTTGCAGTGCCTGTCTTTGCAAGTTTCCTGATTTCAAATGCTTTTTTGTGCAAAGTTGGTGAAGGCCTTATAAAGGCTCTCCTCCATTATAAATAGATGTTCTTGGTCCCTAGGAAGGGGACCAAATTCTGTAATAAGATGGTTTCTTTGGTTTCATATATTGTACAGTTGTACAGGACATGCACCCAATCCTCACTTTCACCACAGATAAAGTGGGAGTAATCAGTCAGTCCCAAGGAAGCCAATTTGGCATTGAGAGACACATGACTAGTTAATAAATAGGCTGCAAACAGTCCTGGAGCATACCACTTAGGTGGTTTGGGCTAACCATAGCCACCTGAGGTGGAAGTTAGAGATACCTAATGTTAGAGAGACAACAGGAGAAAGCAATATTCTTGATCTGATTATCAACAGTGAAACATCATGCTTTAAGAATATCTAGGAGGAACCACTAGATAGCACTGATCATAATATACCGATGTGGAATATACCTAAAGATATAACTTGTCAGGGGTACTTGGACAGTTTTAAATTCCTTTCAGTCAGAATAACTGATGATGTCTACAAACTGCAACTTCTAAACGGGAGGTATTCAGGGAAGTAACCATAAAAGCTACTAAGTTTTTATACCAAATAAGGAATATAATTCAAGTTTGAGATACAACACTGTGCATCAACTGAACAGTGCTGATGTACAATTATCTCAGATTTCCTTGAGAGGGTCAGTTTGTTCTCAATGTGATGTCTATATCACAATGCAATACTATGAAGGTATCTGACACTTTAAAGTTCCATACGATTGTGATGATTTCCAAGGATCCAGCTGTCACTTGTAGGTCCATAAAGAAGATTCAAAATGAGTAGAAGTCCATTCCAGGAAGGCGGTCTAAACCAGCAATTGTGGTTACAATAAAGAAGTCAACTTTCCTCAAACCTGAACAGTCCTAACAGTAGCTAATAATAATAATAATAAAATAATAATAGTACAGCAGTTAACAGTAAAGGGGAATACCTTAAGCAGTCTCCACGTACAGTCCCTTGACCCACAAGACCACCACCACATCAGGTCATCTATTGATTTAGTAGCCATAATGCAATCCAGCAGGTTTGTAGTGGTGGTCTAACCCTCCACTGGGGCCCAAATTTTTCCAATACAAGCTTGCCCAAAAAAAAGTGTCAGTAGTCTGCTCAACAACTGCCCTGAATCACCTGTTCGTGGAAGAAGCATCTGTAGGATGTATCGTGAGGTTTATTAGAAGCTGTAGTATTCACAGGATAAACTCCCACCTGTAATCAGAATGGTACCACTCATCCTGCATCTATCCTGTTTACCATAATAATATTCCATTCTAATGTAGCATGTCATGCTCCTCTCAAGCCCTTTTTAACTGTTATTCAGTATCTGGCTCATGCTCCTGCAGTTGCAACAAGATCCTCCCCCTTCTGAATAGTTGGATCATAAAATATTGAAGTGCGTAAACCTCCCCCTTTCTGAATAGTTGGATCATAAAATATTGAAGTGCGTAAAAATCTTTTGTACTAACTAACAGTTGTTCACATCCAGGAGTAAGGGATTGGAGCTTCTTTGATTAATTGTCCCTTCAAGTCACAATACTCAACACATTCATAGAAAATATTGTTCCAATCTTCCAGGAGTCCATAAGTACATAGAGTATGCTCAGTGATTCCAAATTCCTTTAATTTTGCAAAAAACGAACCGTGTCCAGTTAAAAGATAAATTGTATGGAGATTGGGATTAAAACAAGTTGCCCACTGTTTACCCTTAGCATTTACCATCGGAAAATTTTTTCTGTTACCGCTCCTTTCACAAAATTGCTCCAATGTTCTTGCCACCGTTTTATGAGTTCTGTAATTCACTTCCTTTGTAATTTGCATCGAAATCTATTTCAAGTGACAAACAGTTATATGGCAGCCCCTCTTAGGTGATAACTCATTGATAGAAATGCCAAGTGTGTCTATCAATGCCATTGATAGAAATGCCAAGTGGTAGAAGATCTGTCAAAACTTGTATTGCATCAGTAAACACAGTTCGACAGGCCATACACATCTTCAATAGGATAGATCACTGATACTGTGAGAAAAGATCTTTTGCACATTGAATTTCTGCAAAGCGGAGCCCAACATATGTTGGGCTCCGCTTTGCAGTATTGGAGTAAAGTATTGGCCTTATTTTATGACTGCATTTTCCTGGCAATTGTGGTGTATGCATCACATATGTGATGCATACACAACAATTGCCAGGAAAATGCAGTCATAAAATAACACCAATACTTTACTCCTGATGCCCTATTCTTTCCTTGTAATTTGAGCAGTCAATGACCACAAACTTTCAAATTTTTGCCGCAATATTTGTGATGTGGGTTTTGAAGTGAATATCCCTGTCACGCTTTGCTCCCAGATATTTTAGAGTTTTAACTGATTGACTTAACAGTGATTTTCTTATTGTTGAAGTAATCCTTGATTAATGAATAAATCTGAGAAGAACCTTTAGCCTCACATAACACATTAAATAAATTTGATGAATTTGAGGTGCTGGTCAAAACAACAAAGGCAGATATTGTTAGGATATCAGAGACATGGTGTCACACAGATATAAGGAATGCAGAATTGGAATTTGGGGAGTACAATTTGTACAGGAAGGATAGGAAGGGTTATGCTTTTAGTTAGGAAACACAAAATCTAAGTGGGTTTTGACATGGATTGACATTGCAGTGTTTAGTCAGTTTGGTTCATAACGAATAGCTGTACAGAGAAATAGAGTGGGCCAGTAAATCAGAATGTCTTATAATGGGGGATTTTAACTTCCCAGATATTAATTGGAACTTGTGGGTTGGTCATTCGCACACTAGCAAGGCTTTTGTGGATTTATTGGATGATTGTTTTCTACAGCAGCATGTTTGGGAGGCAAATAGAGGGAGTAATACTCTTGATCTGATTATCAGTAGTGATTCTTCGTGCATTAAGAATCCTCAGATAAAGGAACCACTAGGTGGCAATGATTACAGTGTGCTAATGTGGGATTTACTCAGAGGTAACTACCATCAGAGGTAAAGGGAAGGGTTTTTGCTTTTGTAAATGTGACTAAGGAGGTCTGAGACAATTTTTAAAGTCTATACAGTGGGACCAACTGTATAGACTTTAAAAATGATTTTCAACAGCAAATTCTAAATGGAAAGCATTCAAAGAATTAATCTTGGAAACTACTAGGTTTTTCATACTAAGAAATATTGTTCAAGGTTTAGGCCTAAATAGATGTCAGATGAACTAATGGGACATGTGGCAGAGAAGAAAAATGCACGGGATACATATAAATTAACAGGTGACACAGAAACTTATGGAAGATATAAGCTGGTCTGTAATCAAGTCACAGAGCAGGTTAGGCAGGCAAAGGCAGATTACGAGAAATATTTGGCAAAGGATGCAAAGAAAAACAGCAAAGAGATTTGCTTATGTAAACCCTAGAAGGAAGGGGAATGAATCAGATTGGTACACTTGATATCAATGGTTCAACCGTTGATGATCCTGCTAGGTAGCTAGTAAACTGAATGAGTATTTTGCATCTACATATACACATGAGGAGTTATCAAGAAGGGGAATACCAGAGGTATATTGAACTATGATAGTGACTGGTAAATAAATTTTTAATAACTGAGATAAAAGTGGAGGAAAAATTGTTGAGGATAAACATAAAAATGTCACCTGGGCTGGATGGGATCTATCCAGTTATATTAAAGGAGGCAACAAAGGAAGTAAGCAAACCCTTAGCCATAATTATTAGAGTTTCCTTGGACTCTGGGGGAGGTACCCATTGGGCTGGAGATGGGCAAATGCCACCCCAATTCACAAAGGAGGATCAAAGGGTGACAAGTAATTTCAGACCTGTTAGTTTAACTTCTGTTCCTTTAAAATTAATGGAGGCACTGATTAAAGAAGTACTGCAGGCCCCTCTAGACAACACCTTCGTTATAGTTTGGACACAGCATCGGTTTCTTAAGGAATCTTGTCTGACCAATTTGATTGAATACTATGATGTGATCACAGAGGAACTGGATGCAAAAAATAATTTTGATATCATATACTTCGACCTTAGGAAAGCTTTTGATACTGTTGCACATGGAAGACTACTGTACAAATTGGAGCAGAATGGCATTAAGGGCAAAATGCTGCTAAGAATAAAAGGATGGTTGAGAGGGAGAAGACAGAGTGTGGTAATCAATGGACTAATGGACTCTTTGTGGAATAATGTTATTAGTGGAGTTCCCCCAGGGTTCAGTGTTGGGGCTATTGTTGTTTTCTGTATTCATTAATGATATTGATGAAGATACATTAGGCTTAATGTCTAAGTTTGCAGATAATATGAAGGTTGGCTGGGTTGTTAATGACACTAATGACAGTACGCTACTGCAACAGGATCTAGAAACATTGAGCAAATGGGCTGGGAGGTGGCGCCTGAAGTTTAGACAAATGTAAAGTACTGTATATGGGTAGCAGTAAGAGTACTGTATACAGGTCTGGAGGCCTCATTTCAAGAAGGATGTAGAGCTGCTGGAACGAGTACAGAGAAGGGCAACAAGATTAGTGAATGGAACAAAGGGGTGCTCTTACGAAGAAAGGCTTAAGTTTTGCAAATTACAGTGTCTGGAGACTAGGCACCAGCGAGGTGATCTGATAGAGGTGTATAAAGCCTTGAATGGTTTAAGCATGCTCAATGCTGATGGGATTCTTCCTCTAGCTCAGAAAAATCACCTGAGAGGGCATAAATTCAAATTGAGGAAAGACAGATGTAGGATAGACGTGCGGAAATTTGCCTTTAGCCAGCGGGTGGTTGGTTGGTGGAACAGACTGCCATCCCTTGTGGTGGAGGTTGATAGCCTAAATAAGTTTAAGGCTCAGCTGGACAGGTATTTTGAACGAACAGAGGGGTGAAGTGGAAGTGGGTTTTTTTTTTTTTTGGCTGATGCTGCATAAGCTTGCTTTCTTGCATCAAATGCCTCTACTAATGCTAAAGTAACCTCAGAGCAACACATCGACTGTGTGGTACTACACTCAGATTGGTAGAGAATGAAAATGACCTGGGGGCTAATTGTGCAGTCAGATATGAAGTTTTCTGAGCAGTGCAGACAGTCTGCAAGGGTAGCTCATGGTGTCTTGTAAATGATATACAGGAAGTTTTCTAGCAGGGATAAGGAGGTGATTATTCCTTGTATAAGGCAATGGTCAGGCCACGCCTTGAGTACTGTATACAGGTCTGGAGGCCTTATTTCAAGAAGGATGTAGAGCTGCTGGAATGAGTACAGAGAAGGGCAACAAGGTTAGTGAATGGAACAAAGGGTTGCTCTTACAAAGAAAGGCTTAAGATTTACAAATTGCAGCGTCTGGTGACTAGGCACTTGCTAGGTGATCTGATTGAGGTGTATAAGGTTTTGAATGGTTTGAGCAAGCTCAATGGTGATTGGATTCTTTCTGTTGCTTAGATTAATCGCCCAAGGTGACATAAATTCAAATTGAGGAAAGACAGTTGTAGAATAGATGTGTGGAAATTTGCCTTTAACCAGAGTGTGGTTGATTGCTGGAGCAAACTTCCATCTGTCATAGAAGTTGACAGCTTAAATGAATTCAAGGCAGAACTAGACAAACATTTGGAGGAAATGGATGGGTGAAATGAGAAGGTTTTTTTTTTTTGGCTGATGCTGTATAAGCTTGCTTTCTGGCATCATATGCCTCTACTAATGCTAATCTTACAGAAAATTTTGTTATTTCTTGAAATTTGTAAATGAAATCAAATTCCTCCTGTTTAGTTCACTGATATTTTCTATCTGGTTATACAGTATTTTCTGCTTTTATAATCTGATTAAAAATCTGAAATATTTTTATCCTTGCAAAATATAGTCAAACTTTTACTGCAATAAATTTCTTGTGATTTTTTTATAGTTTTTGTGTAGAAATTGTACACAAGAACCTGTTTGACCTGCTGCCATCTTTATAGCTATTTGATTTTTAACTTGAAGAGTAGTATGGTACTGGACAAGTGCTGACGCTGTGTTTGTTTAGTTCAGCTTTCTTGTTTTCTTTCTCCCACTAGTTCAGTCAACATCTATCATCTTACCCTATTTGGTTTTGAAAATTTATTGTTTCCACTTAGTAAAGATGATAACACAAAACACAATATTATTTCAAGATGATTGCTGGGTGGGAAGCAAGATATGTAGTTTCAACATGCGTGTGCTATTAACTTCACCAGATTTGAAATAAACCTGAACGTGGAAGTAACTAATAACACTTTACTTACAACACACACACACGCACACTCTGTATATAGATATTATTTATATATAGAGAATCATATATATAATGGTTTAAATTTTTTAATAATATTGATATACATAATAAGTTGAAAAATGTGCATGTTTGAAATTTTGCACAGTTAATTGGCTTTTAAACTGGAGAATAAGAGAATGATGTTTCTGTGTTAGGTTGAAGCATTTTTTTTGTAATTTTCAGAATTAATTTTTTTTTTTTGAAAATGAGAGGTGGTTTTGAAATTCATTATTGGGTATTAAAACTTCAAAAATATATACAATGAGTGCTGCAGTTTTATAAAAAAAAAAAATGGCACTGTTTAGGTGGAATTCAAAATCCAAAATAAAAATTAATAAGAAAGTTGTGCATCTGTCAGGGATCGTCACTGTTTTTTCTACATTTTGAGTGTTGTCACTACCAGGTTAACAGATGCCAGGTGAGCAAACATCTGTCTTCTAGGTACCTCTGATTTCCATTTGGTGTCTGTGTCTAAATCATGCTCTAGAGCTTTCATTTTGCTGGCTTAACATGAAGCTGACAAAAATATAGATGTCCATGTTGCATTTGCTAGATGGTATAATACTATATAACCATGTGTGCGTGGTTATATAGTATAATCAATCTAGGGGATGAATAACCTTGAAAAATTAAAAAATATGATAAAAACTTTGGAAATTCCAAAAAAATACGATAAAACTTTTATCATTATTGTTGGTTTTTCTTGTTTATATTTGTTCAATATTTTTTTAAATTGGGTTTAGCAGATCAGCTTAATAGATCACTGTTTTCACTTCAGTAAAAGAGCTAAAATAAATTTTTTATAATTAAAGCAAAAAGGGGTGTCTCGCTGATGCGATTTGTTAAATTGATGGCACAAATGATGAAAGGTTAAACTTGTAGAATAACTTCAGACATATTTTTGGTTAATTTTTTATGCAGATGTTTAGTACCATTCTGGGCTTTTTTCCCTATAGGAGCACTGTTCTGGAAGTTTGTAAACTTGTAAAAATAAAATTTTTTATTTTATGTTAAAATATTTTTTAACACAAAATAAAAATATATAAAGTTTATGCAATTCGCAGTACAGTCTGGTCTTTTGTAAATATAGAATTATCATCATTCTTCTCTTTCTTGGTGATTCCTTTCTACCATTGTCTGTCTGTCTGTCAGGGAAACTCGGGAATTTTTTTTTGCACCATATAGCTAATAATAATAATAATAATAATAGCCTTAAATTTGCGCATTTGGAACATAAAAGAGAGAGAGAGAGAGAGAGAGAGAGAGAGAGATCAGTCAGGTTGGGAGAATAACTCTTTATGTGGTTGGAAGGGTTACATTACAGGTTTCTCATAGGGGCTCACATTTGGTGAGTATGGGCTTGGCACACCCAGGGTCCTGAGCTGGATATCATCATTTTTCTCTTTCTTGGTGATTCCCTTCTATTTCTCTCTCTTTCTCTCTTGGGAATTTTTTTTTTTTTTTTTTTTTTTTTTTTGACTGGTGCAGTATAAGCCTCAGGCTTCCTTGCACCATATAGCTAATAATAATAATAATCTCAACTTTCCTTTAGCCTATTAATCAATTTCTGCAGTCCTTTCTTAGAGTATGCTACCACTCCTATATCGTCTGCAATTCTCCACTCTCATTGACTTTTCCCTCATCTTTGCTTCATACATTTCCTCCCTCATCCATATTTATTTTATCAGATGCTTTAACCATTTCTTCTATATGCATATTAAATAAAGTGGCAAAAAAATAGCACTGTCTTGCACCACTTTCCATCTCTGTGCTTTTAGTGTCACTTGTGCTACCTTGACTTATATCCTTAATATGTTTTACTAATCATTCTTCTGTCCTTCAAGTCTATTCCTTTCCTTTCCAATATATTTGGTTATTTAATGCAGTCTACTTGATCAAAAATATTAAGTGACATTAAATGTCTGATATTTAATAGTTAACAGCATTAATATACAGAACTTTCAATTCCTCAAAAAATTTCACTTCGGTTTGCATGCTTACAGTCCAAAATTCCACTTGCAAAAAGTTTATTTGAAAGCTGAATATACCAGTGTGGTCTACTAGTACCTGATGGAGGACACACAGGGTGGGTATGAAATGTTGGCGGTTAAATATTTTTATCTGATTACATAGTGCAGCGATTCTTTAAATAATAGAATAATACAGTAAATCCTTGCTAATCCGGAGTAATTGGGGGGAGAGGTCATCCGGATTAAGTGATAATTCTGATTAGTGAAGCAAAAGATAGCCCTGAAAGACAAAAAAACTTAGAACACAAATAAATGGAAAATTTAATGATATAGATAGTGCTGATGAAAAAAAAATAAAAAAAATATCACTGTAGAGCCTTTATTTAAAAACTATAAAAAGACAATACATTTATCCGTTGATAGATGGATAAATGTATTTTGTCTTTTTATACATTTATCAGGTGGCACTGGCGTTGGACGCCACCAAAGTGTGGTGATGGCAAACCTTTCCTGAACTGTGTACCAAATATAAGCACCGAAACTAAACATTAACAATTTTGATGTACCATAATGGTGGGGGAGGGGCCATTAAAATTAGTAAATATTCTTTGATGATATAAAAAGTAAACAATTTTCAAATTTTCTAACAAAAACTCATTTCAGCTCAGCAGCTTTACACCAAGTGATTATAATTCAGTATTCAACAACCTTCTACCTCTTCTTTCTCTTTAGTTCTTTTACCATTCAATAAGCTACCTTTTCATCAGTTAAATTATTGAGTGGATTATTAGTTGGGACATTTGTATGAGCTGTTATAGATACCGAATCTCCAGATTTATGAGGGAGAAGCTTTCTTTATTATATAATTTGATCCATCTCTGGCTCACCATTGTAATACAGGGTCATTATAAAGTCCTTGTGCAGTTTTAAATTTTCATAACTTCTGTTCTATACATGATAAAATCAATCTTTAAAAAGGGTAGGTGAATGAATTTATTAGTTTTACAATACAGAGTGTAAGCGAAGAAAGTGTGACATCTTCAGATGTCACACTTTCCGCGCTTACACATGGTCTTCTATATCATTGATGGAACCTGTTTCTTTAAACTTTTACATTGGGGTTATGGAATTCTTGTGTAGTGCATCTTTGTTGTAATGGGTTCTAAATCTTTTTTTGTTCTGTGATTACAGACTTTAACTTGTCAAACCACAGCACACAATTTACTTTCTCTTCTATTGAAGCCATTTGTTCAAGTCTGATTCTTCAAAAAAAAAAATAATAATAATAATAAAATTTTTGCTAAACTACAATAAAATAAATGAATCACCTCTTAGTACATACTAAACCTAAACCTCACTAAATTACATTTCTAACGTTTTTTACAGATTAATTTTATCATGTATAGAATGGAAGTTATGAAAATTTAAAACTGCACAAGGACTTTATAATGACCCTGTATAGTTGTAGACAGTATTTATCTGCCTTTTTGCAAAAAAAAGCTGAGTTTACTCCATCTTTTTCTTTTCAAAAGAAACAAAATAAAATAACATATTGTAAAAAGCTCAGTTTTTCTCCATCTTTTTCTTTTAAAAAAAAATAATAAAATAAAATAAGATAAAAATACTTTAAAATTGAAAATTTTTTTTGAATTTTGTGAATTTCTACTTTTTTTTTTTAAGTGAATTGACTGTCAGGTGTTCTTTGGGCCAAAATATAAATTCTGGATAATAGTGTTCTGTGCTGCCATTGCACATTAGAGAAATATGATGTAAATTTTCAGTAGACACATGCAAGATGTTCTGTGAATCATAAAATCTGAAAAGAGTAACATGTTTTCAGATTTTACAACACATTTTCCTTGTGTATACTAAATGTAGATGTGATTTATCAATTTCAAGCAGTAGGAATGCAGTATATAATCAGACATTTGAAAACAGATAAGCATAACAATGCAAAGAAATGCAAAAAAGAAATGCAAAAATAATGTTGCATTTCATGGTGATGATGTCATAAGTACTAAATGTTTATTTGTATCTTTTTCATCTTTTTGCATGTTTTTTTGCATCTTTTGTTATTGCTCTAGCATTTTAACTGCATTCTCCATACAGCAATACTATCTCACCTAAATCATTTTTGGAAAACCTGCTCTTGTGTGCTTTTACAAATGCGCACGAATAACCACTAAGAAGTACAACTTCTAATGACTACATAAACTGAATATTATTCAGTTTATGTAGCTTGCTTAGCCAACATTAATGTATGAGGTGTGGCAATAAAGTTCCTGGACTGATGCTGTTGCAATCATGTTGGATGAGTTTGAATATAAATGGAAGTGGTATGTTGTAGATCAAGCTTCCTCCAACAGATAGTGGTACAGAGTACAGTAGACAAATAGGTTGTTAGTAACAGCCAGAATATTAGTAGTGTTAGCATTCTGTGTCACAATTTTGCAGTAAAGCAACAAAAATATCAGATTTTGCTTTAAACTGGGATTATCTGCAACAGAAACATATGAAATGTTAAAAACTTTTTCTGTTAATGTAACTTTAAGCCATAGCAGTGTGTTTGAATGGTATCAGCGGTTGAAATACAGGTTTTATGATGTTTGCAATGACCCAAGAAGTGGGCATCTGTCAACCTCTTGAAATGAGGAGAGTTGCAAAATTTTGGAAAATTGTGGAATGTCATCGTCATGCAAAGACTTCATCCAGACTTTTCAAGGCAATCTTAATTTACTTGTGTTTTCACTGGAGATGACTGTCAGATGTTTTAGTACCTAGAGAAAAAGTGTCATATCATGCAGTGGATTTAAAATTCATCAAAGTCCCAAAAGTTTTGATTACAAAAGTCTAGGATTACAGTAGCCTAAGACAGTGCTGAACATGTTTTTGTGCAAACAGGGTGTTGTCCACAAACAATTTGTACCTGAAGGGAAGAGAGTCAATGCTGCTGTCTATATACAGGTGCATTTCCTAATTTAGGCTATAATTTTGAGATAAAGGTAGCTGGTTATTGTTGTGCAACGATACCCCCACCCATTCTGCACTTGAGAAGACATTTCTGACGAAACATGGCATTGTACAGATTAAACATATTCTCTCATTCTAGCACCAGTGGACTTTTCCCTTTTTCCCAAGGTGAAAAAAAAATAGACTTAAAGGAGAGATTTCAGGATGATGAGGATGCAAAGAAATATATAACTGCTGAATGAACATCACCTCTTTGGATGCCTTTGCTGACTCTTTTCAGAAATTTTAGATTGGCGTAATAAGTGCATTCAGTCAGGTGGCAATTACTTTTAATAAAATTAAAACTGATTTTGAGCTCTTTCACTTTGTGTTCTTTTTATTGCCCCAGTCGGGGAAGTTTATCGTTACAATTTGTAAATTTCATGGTTCTGCCATGCGCCAAGATGTGTTCTGGATTTTGCTGTGCTAGTTATATCATTCGATTATATTGTTTGAATGATATCATTCGAATTAAATAATTATATTATATTATATTATTCAAATGATAAGCAAATGATCTGTCATAATTGAATGATATGTGTATAATCAAATTAATTGAATGATATGCGTATAATGAAAATGATTGAATGAGTTGCTATAATTGATTACTTTGATTATGACATCTTGATTGTGCCCAGCACCACCACATTTAAATCACATGTTGGCTCTTTATTTTGTACTGTAGTTTACATTTGCTTTTGAAACTATACTTCTTGTATCATTTAAATAATTACTTTATGTACTAGTGTTCCCTGTAAACAGGAGCAGTATGGCCTTAGTTGCTAATGCTCCTAAAAACCAAATAACAAACAAACCCTATAAACCAGTGTTTCCCAACGTGGGTCCCACGCCCCACATGGGGGCAATTTGATTGTTCAGGGGGGCAATTCAAAAATTGCTCGTCTAGAGTTTAAAACAACCGCCTACTATGATTTAACTTGTACAAAAGAAGAATTGTTGGTATCTCAATTTTAAATAAGCATTCGTTAAATGTTGTACTTTCTATAGAGCTGCACTTGAAAGTTTGGAGTAATATCAACTACAGTTTGCTCGGAGAGTATTGCTTACTATGCCTAGTGAAGGAATAGTACATACTGTATTGGACGATTGCTTATGGCATATGCAATGTGCAAGCAAAGTGGTTGTCTACTGTAGCCTACCGCAAACTCAGCATGTTATATGAAATAGGTAATTCCTTTCATACAAACGCTCGTTTGGGCATCGTGACTGTACATTTGGATAGGTTTGACGATCTCAGATTAAAATAAAAATTACTTTGTCCACGCACAGAATTATTATTAATGAAGAACCGTGATATACAATGGTATGTATTTGTCATATATGTATTTCTGTGGTCTCAGTAAATAAGCAAATAAGTCCAAAAACTCGAATTTGCAGGAGAGGAAAAATAAACTTCACACTCTCATATAAACACGCATATATTCGAATATACAAATATTTATTACTCACGCTAAAACTACAATAACGAAGATAGCTGCGTGTCACATAATAGTAAATAATAAATACTTTATTATAGTGCACTTATCTCATTTTTGACAAATTAGACTTATCTGCTTGTTCACAGAGACCACAGATTTAATAGCCCGAATTCAGTAATTCGTGTGATTTATTCATTCAAAAAGCGTACTAATAATTAATTTTGATATATTAAAATTAAATTAAATTAACTTTAATGCATAGTTTATTTTTAGTTTTTGATTTATCTTATATTTATTTCTTTCAGTTGCGCAGTAAAATGAGTAGTGCAAGTAAAAAAAAAGTTCGTCAGTATTCAGAGGAATACTTAAAATTTGGTTTCATACCCGCTATCCACGATCAAAGGTCACCTTTTTGTCTTTTATGCCAACAATGCTTGACCAACGAATCAATGAAGCGAGGTCGTCTTGAGGCGCATTTCAAGGCGAAACATAATGCCCTTGTAAATTCAGATTTAAATTACTTTCAAACTTTAAAGAAGAATTATGAAAAAAGAGCAACATGAAAGTCTCTGTTTATTGCTCATACTGCAACTATCAATCGTACTCTTGAAGCTAGTTATGAAATTTCTTTACTCATTGCTAAATCTGGGAAAAATCGTACTATAGGAGAGAATTTAATCAAACCATCAATATCAGCATTTCTTAAACAGTTCTGGAAAAAGATGACAAAGACGTGAAAGCTATGCCACTCAATAACAATACTGTTAGCAGAAGAATAGATGAAATGAGTGAAGATATTGAAATACAACTTGTTGGAAAGCTGAAAACAAGAAAATTCTCAGTGCAAATGGATGAATCAACTTTGAGAGACAGTGAAGCCGTACTGATAACTTATGTAAGATATATTGATAAAGGTAATTTTGCTGAAGAAATGTTATTCTGTAAATCATTAGAGAGCACCACTACCTCCAAAGGTATATATAATAAGCTAAAAAATTACTTGGATGACAATAATATACCAATGAAAAATATAACATCTTGTGCTGCAGATGGTGCTCCTAATATGATGGGCAAGAAAAATGGCTGCTTAAAATTGATGAAAGATGAGAATCCAGAAATGCTTCATGTGCATTGTGTTATTCATAGGGAAAACTTGGTAGCTAAAAATATTTCGCCTGTTCTTAATGAAGTATTAAATCAGTTATAAAGTGTGTCAATGCTATTAAAGCTAATGCCAAATGTGAGCGTCTCTTCAAGCTTTTTTGTGAAGAACAAAATGCAGACCATGTGAGACTTTTACTTCACACTGAAAGGGAACTGCTTGAAAAGATTTATGGAACTATTTGATACTATTAGTGACTTTTTAAGTGACAAACCTGAAATGAAGCATCTGTTAATGGTCGATGGTAAAGAATTTGTGAGTTATTTAGCCGATATCTTTGAAAAACTAAATATATTAAATAAACAACTTCAAGGAACAAATAAAACTCTCGTCAATGCAAAAGCGAAGATATTTGGTTTCATTACATTCATTGAATTATGTCAAAAATATATTTGTAACAAAAATTTTGTTACAAAATTTTTGTTAAAATTTTTGTTACTGATACTGCTGTACTTGTTATTGTCGATCATCTGAAAATTCTGTCCACTGATTTAAAAGAAAGTTTTCTGATTTAAAACAAATTGATTTTCCAACCTGGATGATGCAACCAATGTTAATAGATTTGTTTGATGTATCAATGCAGTACCAAGAAGAACTGTCAGAAATGCAAAATGATGAGTCAGTTAAAACTTTATTCAATATAAAAGGAGCGATGGCATGGCTTTGTGATGAAACAGAAATTAAATACCCAAATTCAACCAACTTTGCAAGAGAGCTATTATTACCGTTTCCATCTTCATATTTAGCTGAATGTGGATTTAATGCCATAAATGATTTGTTACTAAAGAAAAGAAATCGACTGGATATCACAAAACTGGGAGATTTGAGACTGAAGCTGACTAAATTGGAGCCCAATATAAAATCTCTCTGCATCAAGCACAAGGGTCTCACTAAATTTAGGGGCGCCTCTGTAGCCAGGTGGAAAGGAGCAGTAGTGCGTAGCACACGCTTCTTGATTATACCGGGGTTCGAGCCCGTCACCACCAATTACGGAGAATGCGGAAATGTCAGGGAATGACCCCCGCATATCCCGGAACAATATGGCCTTAGTTGCTAATGCTCCTAAAAACCAAATAACAAACAACAAATAAACACTAAATTTAGTGCACTCATCTAGAAGTCACTTCACATGGAATGTTGAAATTATTAAACAATTAAATAATAATTACTAAAAATTAAAATATTATAGAAAAATCTTTCATATAAATTATTTTGTACTTGAATTTTAGTTGTCTATTATATGTTTTGAAAATTTACTTACTATTTTTTTCTTAATAATTTCCTAATGATTTCTTCCTAAAACCTAAGTCTTGTGTCCTGAACAAGTTGTAATTAGGCTTCATTTAGGGAATAATCCAATTTTTGAATATAAAAAATATGTATATCGGTGTTTCCCAACATTACATAGGGGGGGGGCATCAGAATATTAGAAAGACTTAGGTGGGGCATGGTAAAAAAAAGGTTGGGAAACACTGCTATAAACAATGTAGAATATTATAAATTATTTATGTGTATTTGCTGTTTGGTTATAAGATTAAAATTTTTTGAATCTGCTGTTTTTGTTATTAGTTACGATTATCTTTCATTTGCGGAAATAATAGCAGCAACCAACAGTGATGTTGAATGTTAACTGACCTTTGATTACAAATGGCCAAAATTGGAAAGTTAGCCACTGAAATATCCATTCCTGTTTCATTTATCATCTTTTTTTTTTTTCCCTGATATTGTGCATTTGTTTATTGTCAATGTTTTTTTCTCTTAGCCTTCTGTTTCGTGAAATTGCTACTTTGCACTTGATTTCTTTTTCGATTTTTTTAAAATAAATTGTTTTGAATATTATTTCTTGTACCATTATTTTGGGGAGGAGACACACAAATGACTACCCTTATAGCTAGCTGTTTAACACAGCCGAACATGTTTATAAAAAAAGTGATAATCACATACAACTGTTCTTGCTTGTTTGTTTTTTCTTCAAGTGTAATTGGTTTACATTCATTTCAGAAGTACTTCATTGATGTTTTTAGATTAAACTGAGGATGGGGAAAAACTTTCCCATTGAGAAAAAAATTAAAATTTAAAAATCATAAAATCTAATTGGTAATACTTATTTCAATTTTAACATCAAATTCAAAAATTTCAAAAAAAAAAAAAAAAAAAAGGCCCAAACAACAAATATCCTGAACTTAAAAATAAACGAGATAGACCGTGGTATATTTTAATTGAATCATCCTGTTATGTAGGATGTTTTAGTTAAATACAGTGAAACTTCCCTTTAACGGACAGCCATGGGGAACGAAAATGTGTCCGTTAGCGAGAAGTGTCCGCTAACAAGAAGTCTGAGGGAGAAAAAAAAAAAAAAAAAAAAAAGAAAAATCATTAAACGTTTAATGTAAAATTAAATTAAAATATATACAGATTTTGAACAATTTTTTTGTAAATAATATACATACAATTGTGCTATGCATATTATGACTTTATCTTAAGAAAAATACATACAGTAATCACTTATTTTCTTCTGCACCTTCTTCCGGCTGATAATTTTATTTTCAACATTTGTTTGGAGTGAAGAAACCATCGAAATTTCTTCACCGGCGAAAAACATTTTTAAACGATTGATTTGTATGAGCGCTTCTTCTATTTTCATCGGTGGTTTGTCGTTAATATGTTCTTCGACAGAATGACCTCCTTCCATTTCTTCATCTTCGTGAGGAACTTCTTGAAAAATATCGATGATAATGTCGTTGATATCTAGAGCACCATCTTCTGTAGTGAGGTTCGAGTCTATATCTTTGTAGCCAGGGTCACTTGTAGCTGAAGTATCGTACGTTATCAATAGATGTTGAAGTTCTTGTTCTTCTTGGTGCTCCACATTGCTGTTCACAACTTCAATTTTTGCGTTTGAGAAGCCAGACTTTACAAAACAGTTCACGACAGTTTGTTTTCTAATTGCATTTACTGAAGAGGAAATCCATTGAATCGCATCTAGGATGCTGATTTTCTTTGCAAGGTCACTCGCACATGTTACATCGTTCATGTTTGCAATGAGATGTCTTAAAACACGTTTTCTGTAGTGAAGTTAAAATTTTTTTATTATCCCTTGATCCAAGGGCTGACACTCTGCAGATGTGTTTGGTGGCAGAAAAACGATTTGAATGTTGCACAATTCAATGTGCGGGTGAGATGCAGCATTATCCATGAAAAGAATAATTTTTCTGTTTTGACGAATCATGTTTTGGTTAAAGTGACTTATCCATTCGCTCATGATATCTCGTATCATCCACGCTTTTTTATTAGACTTCCAGTCAACATTCAAAAGATTCAACTTTATGCCCTTGAAACAACGAGGATTTTGTGGTTTTCCTATAACAAGAGGTTGTTCAAAGTCTCCCAGCATATTTGTACACAATAGTACAGTCAAGCGTTCCTTAGAAATTTTTCCGCCCTGGCACTTTTCGTTTTTTAGACTCATTGTTTTTTCAGGAAGAGCTTTAAAAAACAACCCTGTTTCGTCACAGTCGTAAATATCCTTAGCTTCAAAATCACGACATAAATCTTCCAGTTTGATGGTCCACTCTGTTACAACCCCATTATCAACAGATCCACCTTCACCACTTACGGTTTTCCAAGAAATTTTATGCCGAGTTTTGAACTTGTCTAGCCATCCCACAGAAGCTTTGAACTCATTTACTCCCATAGATTTCGCAACCTCCAAAGCCTTTTCCCTAATAATAGGCCCATTAATGGGAATTTTTTTAGCACGTTCGCGACAAAACCACTCATACGTAACATTGTCAATTTGAAGTCCAACAGTTTTCGGGAATGATTTTTGAACCTGATAATTTCCGTGTTGCCAAAATTGTTTAAGCAGTTCATTTTTTTTCTTTAGGATGTCGCTTACCTGCGTCTTCCCGATTTTGAATTTTGTATCGAGATTGTGAACACTATTTTTTTGCCGATCATACGCATTAATGAGTTCGACTTTATCTTTTAAAGTTAAATATTTATGAGAAGACATTGTGCACTTCACACGACACTGAACAGAACTGAAACTGAAAAGACGAAAGGCCGACCATATTTCCCCCCCCTGCACACACCGAATTCATCAGAAGTTTTACACGTGCCTTAAAATTCTTGAAAAACAGTTTAGAATCATGACATAACCTTGATAAAATTCAGAGAATCGGAAATAGAAAATAAACACACGATTGAGGCAATACGTGGAAGAAAAGTTCCTAGAAAAAGGGCCGTAAGCTCGCCCGCTGTCCGTTATGGGGAGATCAAATTAAGTGCTGATCTAAACGAAACAGTGCAGATTGCCTGTCCGCGTCCGTTACAGAGAATGTCCGCTAGACAGAAGCTGCAAACACATTAAAACCAATAGAGGTGAGTTGGGGAATTTGAAAATGTCCGTTGTAGAAAGATGTCCGTTAACGAGAGGTGTCCGTTAGGAGAAGTTTCACTGTACATCATTAGGTTTAAGCCATTTCTTGTTTGGACTTATTTTGTCATATTTTGGGTAATTGGTCTGAATATTATTGTGTACCTTTTAAGATGTCAAAATTTAAATTTTGCTTTATTGGCTACTGTTTTCTGAATGGGAAAGTTGTTCTCCCTCCTTTGGGTTAGTCCAAATCATCATTACTGTGCTTCTTAAATTAATATAAACCAATTTTAATTGATTTGAAGGGAAAAAAATAACAACAGCAGTTCTATGTGAGGAAATGCAACACAAACTGTCCTTGCATATCTAAGCTATTCTACAACCATATATGCATATGAAGAATGAACATTACATATAACCAGTGCTTTTTTTGTAAAAAAATAGGTGCCGGTACTCATTCTTTGCTATCAAGAAAAATTCCATGCCGGCACGAGTGACATGGCTGGCACGCAGTGGGTGTCAGCCATGCCAGCTGCTTCTGTCTGTTAAGGATCACGTGACACTGGGTGGAGTCAGCACCCGTCAATCACGGCCGTGTCGCTAGCAGTTGGTACGCTATATCCGATACTGAATCTCGACCATTAATTTTATTAATACACATTTTATTAAGCATAAATTTATTATACAAGTATATTAAAAATTAAGTCAAAGGTGAGTCTTATTTAATAAATAAAAAATAATAAGTAAAATGTAAAAATACGGTAAGTACCAAGTAAAAAAATAAGTAAAAATAATTTCATAATGAAGTTTTGGTTGAGATTCAGAACAGGTACCCCTTCCAGACTGCTAGCGATATGGCTGTGATTGACAGGTGCTGACTCCGCCCATTGCCACGTGATCTCCTTAATAGATGGAAGCAACTGGCATGGCTGACACCGACTACATGCCAGGCGTGTCACCCGTGCTGGCATGCTGTAAAAAAGGTGCCAGTATGCCGTACCGTTGCATACCGTCACAAAAAAATCCCTGCATAGAACCATAATTTGTTTTGTTTTTTGTTTCAAATAAAATCAGTTTACATTTGTTTCAGAAGTATGTTATGTTTTTAGATTGAATAGAAGAACAATTTTCCTAATGAAAATTTTATATATAGATATCATATATCTAAACAGTGATAAAATGTTAACAGGTTAGTCCAGTTTTAACATCAAATTCTGTAATTTCCTCTCAGATTTAAAATGAGAGCCTAAACCTAAAATTAATTAGAATAAACGATGGTGCATGAAACATCCTATATATATAGAGAAGATAATGGCTGAATGTCTTTGCGCATACTTACAGAAAGCTTCTAGCATGCTGTTTTTTCACCAGATTTTTCAGACAAATTTCACCAAAACTTAGTGATTCTTTAAAATAAAAATAAAAACATAAAATCAAAATATAAAAAAAAATAAATAAACACTTTAAAATAAAAAGAAAATGCACATTATCGTTGTACTAAAATCACGAGGTAATTAATTTGAATTACAGACCACAACATTTAGTTTCATAGTGCTTAATTGCTTATTTGCATAAAAAGTAAAAATCAATTGTTTATAATGCTTATTTGCATAAAAAGTAAAAATCAATTGCTTATAATGCTTATTTGCATAAAAAGAAAATCGCAAACCATTTCTTATGTTTCTGTTACAAATTTATCTGATTAATTGTATAATGCTTATTTGCATATAACACTTTCTTTGCCTACCCAAGCTGAGTCGAATTTCGCATTTTTTAACACATTTTGTAATGGTTAATTAATTATATCCTAAAAATTATTTTTCTTTTCTTTTCTCCTTACCCAGCGATTATATTCAACATAACATTCATGCTATGTTTTACAGTCTGTGCACATGTTTACTTTTACGAATGTACTGGCTAATTGTTTTCCTACAAGTCGATAACATTTTTAATTCTACATTAACCAATAGTTTGCTGGTTCTTGAATATGTTTCCCACACACAGACATAAATGCAGTGTATCTATCTTCTCAAATTACATAAGTACATGGTGTAACAAGGTCATTCCTTGTGTTGTTAAGCAGCTGTTTATAGCTACAGTCAATTGCACTTTCCTGAATCAAGTATGCTGCATTCGGTGTTCTTGATTTTATAACATATTTAAAAAATTTTTTTTTTTATCCAGTGATGTTAAGAAAAACAGAAAAACTTGACTCTCATCAACCGGTGCAATACCACCACTTTGCTTATTGGAGGCTTGAAGTGGTGAAACCCATGTTTAGTCTCTAGAGCAAAGTTTCCGGCATTCCCCCCATACTTCTCTTTCAACCCATGCACGGTACTAAGTACTATAGGTTTTGACACCTTTCGTGTTTGGGGTTTCCATAAAAAAAAAAAAAAAAAAAAACTCTTAGAGAACAGGTCACTGTTATCAAGGACTTGGCCAGTAAGCTGTTGCAAAATGAAATAGCAAAGAAGTATGAAATATTACAATCACAAGTATTGCAAATCAAAACAGATCAGGAGACAATCATGAATCATTTAATAGGAAATGCTAATCCGAGCAGGAAACGACAAAGAGAATCAAGCAAGGCAGATGTCAACGAAACCCTGATGTCAAAAGGCAGATGTCAACGAAACCTTGGTACACTTTAGCCCCTGCTCTTAGCACTCCAATTTCCGAGCCACTCCTCCTGAGAAAAGCAGAATCTTTAGCTAAACAATAGGATGTGCAAGGAAAGCTTAATTGACTTTGGATTCACTGATGGTGTCAGTGCTGAATGATTCAGTTCAAAAAATCACACGGTGAAAAGCAAAGTCATAATAAGGAGGCAATGGAGCATTGAATATGGAATGTTTAGCTTGACAACCTTGAGCACTACAAAGCAGAGGACATTGTAATTGTAATGAAATGGAGTCTATTACTGTGCTCTCCTTGATGGTGGTCTTGTATTTGCAAATAAAAACCATCTGAAGCTAAGGCGAGCGAAGAAAGAATAACAGCCCTCATTGCATGTAGCTGAACAGGAATGGATAAGAGAAAGCTGCTCATCATTGGTACAGCAGCCAACCCAGTATGTCTGCATGGAGTGCAGTCAGTACCAGTGAAATATGCACCTAACTGCTGCACCTAGATGACCCCTTCTGTATTTAAAGGGTGACTCATAGAACTTTACAGACATGGCTAGGCAAAAGCATAAGGTATGTCTCCTGTTAGATAATTGCATCCCACAAAACTGATGTAAAGACCCAAGCTGTGGAAATTGGTTTTCTTCCCCCATACACAGCCAGCTCCAAACAACTATAAGATCAAGCAAGTATTAAAAATTTAAAACACTATTACCGTAGTAGTAGTAGTATGATGAGAAAGATTATTTACCACAGTGGGAGATTTGATAGTGCACCAAAACTTTCAAGCTCTATACACTGCTTGATACAGTTCATCTCCTATCCAATGCATGGACTTTAGTTAAACCCAAAACAATCCAGAATTGTTTTATGTCCAGCCTCACTGTTGATGTGTCCAAAGTTTCTGAGGGATTTTCAAAGGAGGATGTGCCTGAAAAAATGGATGAAGTGTACAGAAGATGGGTATGGAAGAAATGCCGATGTTCCAACAGAAGGGGAACTCACTGATAAGGAATTGTGTGTCAGTCTCGGAAACAAGGAAAATTAAGCAAAAGTGGAAGGAGAGTGGGAAGAGCTGTTGCTGATCCCCGAAATACAGTTGATGGACACCCTTAGGAAGCATATCTATTCTAGAAGGCTGCTGCAACTGGAAGATTTTTTGGTCGCCTCAGAAAACAGTGTAAGAGCAGAAATATGTAAAACCACTAAGTAAAAAGCACTAATTTGTAGACATTTTTCTTTAAAAGTACATAAAAGAGACCATCAGTTATTTCCGTACTTAGAATGTTTTATTTAGTATTGTATAAGTTTGTTATGGTGAAGTTGGATGTTAATTTAAAAACTTATTGCATGTCTTTTAGCCACTTGGTAGACAGTGTATTATCCCTAAAGTGGCTGTAAAGTATTTGCATTTTTGTGTGTTTTTTTTGTTTAATAAATGAAAAGATATGAAAAAATTATTTATTTATGATATTAATTTTATTAATATATCATTATATAAAGAAATCACTATGTACATGCATATGGAAAATATTCATATTGCCAACACATGCATCTGTTGGTGCCATGGCAACTCTTGGCCTTTGATCCTGTAAGGTCTCTCCTGATAATCGCATATAACAAATAATTGAATATTTTATTTTGAAAAAATCGCTATGCATTTAAGTGTTATGGTCTGTATTTTCTTACTTAGCCGCAAAGATGGTTGTTTTTAATTGAAAGTGAAAGAAGTTCATTTAGGTTTTGTATTCTGCAGTTAAGAATGTTTTCTGCCAATTTTTATCTATTCCAAAATGTTCCATTGTGGAAATAAAGGTTGAAAACTTTTGCTATTAAGTTTGTATTTAGTAATGACATGTCATTTTGAGTAACATCCATAATGCACAAAAATTTATAAGATGAGTGAGATTGTAACGATAGTATAGCCATTTATCATTGGTATTGTTGAAAATCAGTATCTGTAAGAGAGCTACGTGCCTTCTTTCCTTGCATATCCTTTGACTAATGTCTTTCCTACTGTGTGTGTGTGGCGCCTCCTTAGCCAGGTGGGAAGGAGCAGCACACGCTTCTTGATTAGACCGGGGTTCGAGCCCGTCACCACCAAATACGGAGGATGCGGAAAGGTCAGGGAATGACCATTGCATATCCCGGAGCAATATGGCCTTAGTTGCTAATGCTCCTAAAAACCAAATAACAACAACTGTGTGTGTGTGTGTGTGTGTGTGTGTGTGTGTGACATTAGTTCATCCAGAAAGGAAAGAAAATCACTGCATTGAAATAGTATTGTATTAATTGATAGCCTTAAGATCAGCATTTTCATTCATAAATATTAACTCTAATTTTTATTTATTGATAG
Organism: Mastigoproctus giganteus; assembly: GCF_048544385.1. NCBI lineage: Eukaryota > Metazoa > Arthropoda > Arachnida > Uropygi > Thelyphonidae > Mastigoproctus > Mastigoproctus giganteus. The sequence continues at coordinate 116,072,622 of NC_143582.1, read as the reverse complement.
TGAAATTATTTTTTCGTTTTCCAGTTAAGGAACCATGTTCCCTATTGATCAGTTCATCAATTTGCATTGTACCAACCTTCAATGTTGAGAAATACTAATAGTCAAAATTGGGAAAAGTGCAGGAAGATGGATATCTCAACTTCTCTAAGGTTATTGCCTTGAAGAACTTCAGAAAAAAAAAAGAAAAAGAAGTGCCATCAGGTACAAATTATTGTGTAAAGACCTGAAGTTATTTTCAAATGACTAAATTTGGTATATAGTGAAACTTTGCCATTTAAAAAAAAAAAAAAAAAAACTTTTTTGTAGACATTTATGCTTGGGTCTTGGCCAGAAGTATTAGAAACCATGTATTAAATGATCTATCCCAGGTAGATACATCCCAGTACAAACATGGTTTCTTTAACGAGAAATGTTTTTGTATTTTCATTCTCTGTGTATTAGTATTAGCAATGACCATATGGTGCCAGGAAGCCTAAAGGCTCATGCTGCACTATCAAAAAAGAAAAAGGGGAAAAAAAAAAAAGTAAAATTATAATATGCTTTTTGGCAGCATGGGCACACAGTGTCTGCCAACTGCTAAGTGCTTCCGAAAACAAAATGCTTACTACTGTTCTTTGAACTGTTTGATACAGTTTCACTGGCTTACATCACCCAGCAAGACTATAAAATTGTCAGTGAAACCAAAAGATTGTAAGAGAAGAAAATAAAGTAGTAAGTCTATCTTTGGGATTCAGTTTTTGTTACATAAAAAAAGGCATGTGGGATTACATTTCTTAAATGAGACACTTCATCATATGTTGACTTATTATGTCGTTGTGCTCTCCAAATAAGAACTAGGTAATAGGGAAGAGGTGTGTTGCTCTTCATTTGAAGTTCATGCTCTTTATTTGAAATCCATTACTTGTTTAAAATAAATAGCAGTATTTTTCCATGTGGAGGGATCTTTTTTATTGAGGTGCCTATGCTTTTGTAATGAAGTGCCTTCATGATATGAGGCTGATGCATCTTGTAGCAAACTCAGGTTTCCTCCTGGCTACATACAAATATGAGGCGAGGCCATTGCTGTATGTTCAGTATGATATCAACAGAATTCTAATATTTCTATAGATATCATAGCATGAGTTTATTGCCCAAAATTTGCATTCCCCTTGTACTAGCTTACCAGTGTCTTTCAGCTAAGTTGCTGCCCTGGTTGCATCAACCCCCTTTATGATTTCTTAATAGGTAAGTAGCCTCAGGTCCCTACACAAGGCAGGTAAGTTTTAGGGGGGGAACCCCAGTCAATCTGGTTTAGCCAAAATCCAAAATCTGGTGTCTGTCAGTGTGCTGGGTACAGCCGCCCTGTCAGCTTTTAAATGTCATCATCCAGGCGTGGTGAGGGACTTGGGCATTTTAGCTATTGGTTAGGTTATTGTTTGGATGGTGTGGGGGAGACTGAATTGCCCTTCTTTGGATATTTCTTCGCATTTCGAATATCTTTTGTGTGAAATTTTTGAAGAATAAATGTTCTTGTCCCCTGGGGTGGGGCCCAATTTCTGCTATTAACTGAGTTCGTGGGGATGTCATAAATTATGCATTCATGAAGAATGTGTGCCCCATATTCACTCACCATAGGTACAGTTTGGGTTGTCAGTCAGCTCTAAGGAATTTAGCCTTTAGGAAGCCGTGACCTGTCAATATAAATGTTGTGAAAAGTCCAGAGACTTACCACTTTGGTGACAGCATAAGAGACTTACCACTTTGGTAAGTCTCTTATTTCTGCCACAGGTTTCTGCCACAGGTGGCAGAAACCAAATCTTTTGGTTCCCAGTTCATTTGCCATAGCTCATGGAGCTTTGTGACTGTTCTCTTTCTTTCAGCCTTGTTGGTGCTAGCTGTGTCAAGGGGCTATCCCCAGAAATTCTGTAGGTATGCCCTTAAGTCTGTAGTACAAGCCTCTTTTGGCTATTTCCAAATAGTGGGAGAGCACCAGCCAGCACTTGCAGTGCCAGTGTGTTCACAGGGCAACATTCTCTGGTGATATTGAGAAGTATTGTTCTCCAAATTGTCTCTAACTTGTTTAGCACCGGCTCCATAGTTTGTATTTTCAGCTGATATCCTGAGTGTGTGCATTTGTGTCCACTCCTACAGTTGCATGAGGGCGGCATTTGATATTTGCTCTACAACCACTCGTGTGTTACCTTTTACAAGGATAAACAAGTCATCTGCAAAAGTTAGGATTTCCATTGGGCCCGGATCCAAGGCCAGAAATTCATCTAGAACAATTGTCCAGAAGAACAGGTCAAGGATTGAGCCCTGCAGGCAATCTTTGTTCACAGGGCGTGTCAATTCCTGGGACCTTGTGCGAACTGAGACATTTCTGTCTGTAAGGTAGCTGTTTATTACCTTATAGAGCTTTTATCTGACGGAGTCTTCTATAGACATTATATTACCAGAGTGAATCAAATGCCCCAGCAAAGTCTATAGAAATTGCCAACACATACTTTTCTTGTATATTTTTTACCGTTGTCAGTAGGTGGTGCATGGCATCATAAGTAGAGTTGCCCTGCTTAAAACCATACCGATACAAATAATTGAGTGAAATCCTGCTTCTGTATAATACCAGATATCCTTTTGTAAATTAGTCTTTCATATATTTTCCCTAGCACCGGGAACAGAGCTATTGGTCTGTATGATTTTGGATCAGTGTGCGGTTTCTCTGGGTTCTTCAGGATTAATCTTAGTACTGACCTCCTAGAGTTTGATGATTTCAAACTCTAGGAGGTCAAAACCAGGGCTTTCGTTGTTTTTGGTTTTGGATAGAGCTATTTCTAATTCTTCTGTTGTAAAATGAGGCTCTATGTTGGCATTTTCATATTCAGTATTTTCTTTTATAATGTCAATCAGAGTAGGGCAATAATCTCCAGCCTCAGTCTGGATAATATTGTCTAAGATGTTGTTCACAGACTCCACACAACACATGGTTTGGGTTCCATTTGGTTTAACTGTAGTTTCTATTATATCTTCTCTTTGCAACTTGTTGGTGACTATTCTGTAGACAACACCCCATGGGTCAGCATCTCCAGAAGTTCCTGCCAAGTGCCACCTGAATTCTTTTTTTCTTTTCTCTAATGAGGAAAGTATTGGTTCCTTCGAGTCTGTAAGAATCTCTCAGTGCTTCAACCTCATTTTGTGGCCAAGATCAGGGCCGTGCCGAGCTGTTTAGTACCTGAGGCAAGAATGAAAAATTGCACCCTACTGTTAATGATGGCAACGTTGGCAATTTAATCTTTCTTTTGGTGCCCTTTCAAGCTGATGCAAGAGCCTCGTTCGCCTCACCCTCGCCACGTCTCTGGCCAAGATGATCTTGCTCTTTGAAAATGTCTTCTCGCCTGGTGTACCCTTCTCCTGAGTATAGTCAGTTCAGGGCACCACCAGGGAACTATCTGCTTCCTTGGTTTTTTCTTTTGGATAGACAGGTTTGATGTTTTTATTAAGACATTTGTCGTAATCAGTGCATTGGTCGTCAGGGCTATAATTGTTGTTTGATCTATACCAGCGTTTCTCAACCTTTTTGCCGCATGACCCAACATATTTGTTTGTAATTGTACCGCGACCCAAATGTTTATAATATAAAATTTTTAAAAACCTGGTAGACTGGAATCACTGTATATTACATAAATAAATAAAATTATGCATATTTGACAATAACTTCTATGTGTGGAAAGTAACATTCGGTACATTTCTACTGAGAGCAGTTCAGACGAATTTTGATTTATAACAAATACTTCAATTTCATTTTTTATTATTTAAATTCATCTATGGAAAAATGTAAGACTAACATTTTTAAATAAAACAGGCTGTTTTAAAATTATAAAAGTCACTAAAATAGTTTGAATTATATTTATTAAAAACTATTACATAAATAATGAACAAAATAATACAAGATAATATTTAATGACTTTGTTGTTGTTGTTTATCCTCAATTAATTTATTAATTCTTACTTCAATAGAATTAGTTAATGCTATTCTCATTGTTGAACTTATGTCAAGTTGGTTTCTGAACTTATTTTTCGTAACAACCATTGTTGAAAATCCACTTTCAGCCAAACAAGTTGTTGCAAATGGAAGTAACAATTTTATTGCCTTTTCACTCAGAGTCCAATTTTCTTCTTCAATTTGTAATCAAAATTTAGGTAAATTATTCTGATTTTCTGTTGATAATTCAATTAAATTTTCTTCTTCTGATAGAGATAAATTATTTGATTGACATTGTTGAAAAGGATTTTTTACCCACATATTGCCCAAACAAATATCTCCTGTAGGTGGGAAATATTAATTGAACTTTTCTTTTAATTTTAATGATTTTGTATAACTTGACGTATATCCAAAATTTCCTTCTGAGTTATCATGTTGTCCTTTCCTTCTGAGTTGTCATGTAAGAATGATGGAAACATATCAAAACAAACCTTTTTAACTTTGTTTAACCAGAGGTTAAGTTTTTTTTAACAAAAGCTTCTATTTTATTATAACAAATAAAGATTGGTCTGATTTGCTTGCATTGACAAATTTAAATCATTCATTAACAAAAACATGTCAGCTAGATAGGCAACTTTAGCAAGCCACAGTTTAAATGACTTCTGATCATTTAAAAATATTTCAACTTCTACTCGAAGTTTGAATAATCGTTTCAGAACTTTTCCTCTTGAAAGCCATCTTATATGAGAATGTAACAATACCTGTTTATGGGCTGAACCCATTTCTTCACATTAAAGATACGGCTGTTTACTGCACTCTTTTGAATTTGGTTAACTATTTGTACACACTGATTTAAAATGTCATGTAAATCTTCACTCATATCTTTCGTAGCTAATTGTTCCCTATGAAGAAAACAGTGAGTTATTAAATCTGGATAACCAATTTTCTTTATGCGTGATACTAAACCCCTATGCTTTCCTGTCATTGCTGCAGCCCCATCAGTACAAATCCCTATACAACTATTCCAAGAAATATTTTTTGTTTGGAAATACGAATGGATGTTTTAAAAATTTCTTCTGACATTGCTGAAAACTAATTTCAAAGAACATAGCAATTCTTCCTGTATATCTTTACATATAAAATCAATATATCTGGTGTAAACCAATATTATTGCATCATTTGATACGTCTGTCGATTCGTTTAATTGAATTGTGTAATACTGGGATTTTTGTATTTTTTCCACCAACTGTAATTCAAAGTCATCAGACAAATCGCTTATCCGTCGACTTATAGTGTCGTTTGACATGGGAATGCAGTTTATTTTTGCTTCATATCCTTTGCCAAATAATTCACTACAAATGTCTTTAATGCAAGGCTTTAATAACATTTCTCCAATGGTATACGCTTTCTTGCATTTAGCAATATGAAAGGCTGCCAAATAAGAACATTTCAAGAATTTTTTGTCCGTAGAAACAAATTTTGTCAAATTGGATCTAGTTGTTTTTAATTCATTGCGTTTTCTTAAAAAGAAATCCATAGGTTTATCTTTATATTGGCTATGATTTGTTTCCAAATGTCTTAATAGTTTATTAATTTTGAATGAAGAGTTGGCCAGTACATTTCCACAGATAACACATTGTGGTAAATCTATTCCATTTTCTTTTATGAAGGTGAAACCATGATTAATATATTTCTCTTGATAATTATAAACAAAACTCTTGTCTTGTTTTGCTTTTTTTGCTACTGGTTCGCTTGAAGTACTAGACATTTCTGCCTTTTTATTATCCGAATTAGTTTCTTGAGAATTTTCTTTTTCTTTTATTCCAAAAAAATGAGATAATTTGACTTGTTTACTCATTATTAAACAAGGGATATAAACTAAGAAAAAAAAAAGACGAAACTTAAAAAGAATTTTAAATTGTTTCCTATTGAAAATTTACTAAAAGTTTTCATTGTGATGAATTAATCACATACAACGAAATAAAAATAACGAAAAATAATATATAAATAAAAATGAAAATTTGATAAACGAAAAACTAGAAATTTAATATTACCGAATCTCAGCGAAATACAAAATACGCTAATATCATTGAACACATATCGCAGTGGACCGCGGGCAGTGTATCACACTAACTACATAACAGGACAGTAAAGTAAATAAACACGTACATAAAAAATAATTCTTACCTTTGAACTGTTTGAACTGGTCACGATCACGTCATTTGTTTCATGCTGAGACTATTTCACTTCAGTTTTAAACTTTTAGGTTATAAAATTAATTTGTCTTTCCATCATAAGATCGAATATCAACGGATGAAGCGAAAGGATGATGCTCTGGCATGATACAATTTGCATCATGTGCTCTGGGCTTCTCGCTTTGGCACAAGGTAGCAGCTATCATTTTGCAACCTATTAAAAATTTAACACGACCCAATATTGGGTCGCGACCCATAGATTAAGAAACCCTGATCTAGACCACTCATTTTCTTGCTTTTGCAGCTCAACTGGGGAAAGAGGAATTCCTTGGCAAACTTGTAAGTTCTGTGAAGATATTCCAATTTTAATATCCAACAGGGATCGTTGGGCTGTTTGGAATGGTTTATTTAGTTGGAAAGTAATTGCTCTATGATCTGATGTGGTTCAGGCTGGCTGGACACACCAGTCTGTAATTTTATAAGCTATTGATATGTAGCAAGAATGACATCAATACCACTCTTCTACATGGTGCTGCTAAAAGTTAGCAGGTTATTTGGCTGATTTAATACTTGAATTGTGAAGGTAACTATGTATTCAGTATCTTGCCATTGTGTGTGTGTGCCTGCTTTGTCTTCTGCATGGCTGTACAATAAGGTTGGCCGGCAGTTGACATCACACACACACACACACACACACACACACACACACACACACACACACACACACACACACACACACACACACACACACACACACACACACACACACACAGTAATGTTAGCATTAGGTAGCAAATCTGTAACTACTTGTAGATATTCAATAGTGTGATCTGATCTGTATATTCACCTGGTCTGAAATACAATGAAATAATATAAAACTGTCCCCCAGCACTGGTGATATGTGCACACACTGCCACTGGGGAGCAGAGGTGGCTCTAAGGTCAGTATTTTTAACTACTATTGCTGTAGAAGGGACACCTGTATTCTATGATTTTATAGCCTATTCAGTATCCTTGAACCCTACCCATATGTGCATACCATGGCAACTCATTGTTATCCTTGGAATACTAAGATATCTGTGTTGTTTTCTTCTAATTTGAGCTTGATCTGATCTACAAAAGTTCTTGCTCTTTGAGCATTCAACTGGACGAAATTTAGAGCCCTAGTCACATTTATGTTTTCAGTCTGGCCCATAATTGGTCCTAGATTGTATGAGTTTTATCATCTTTTTATAGCAGGGACATTTGTCATCTCTCACTGTGGCCATAGTCAGTCAGTCGGTGCTGCCTTGCAGGTAGCACATTTTGGCTACTGATTTTTATTTTGGAAGTTCTTGTAGTTATTTTTATTATTATTATTATTAATAGTCATATGATGCAAGGAAGCCTGAGGCTTATGCTGCACCAGGAAAAAAAAAAAGAAGCTCCTGAGTTACCCTGAGAGAGAGAGAGAGAGAGAGAGAGAGAGAGAGAGAGAGAGAGAGAGAGAGAGAGAGAGAGAGAGAGAGAGAGAGAGAGAGTGTGTGTGTGTGTGTGTGTGTGTGTCAAAAGTAGAAGGGAATCACCAAGAAAGAGAAGAATGATGATATCCAGCTCAGGACCCTGGGTGTGCCAAGCCCATACTCACCAGATGTGAGCCCCTGGGGTTATGCAATGGATTTGCACAGTGGCCACAGACAGGTATTTTCTGACTGCAGTCTCTGGCAGTATGACCATATTTATCGGAGTTGTAACATCTTTGTATAGGAAAATGCTCCCTAAATCTATGTCTGGTCCAGCTAGCATAGATTCGCTGTTGTTCCTGCAATGCATTCCAGATCCTAGGTGTAAATTTCAGCAATTATGTTGAACTGACCATTTCTTTTACTTTTAGTTCCTCTTTTTAAGAGGAATTCCATGGCAAAGTTGTCAGTTTCCATTATATTGCTGAAGTTTTTGTTATAAAAGTCCATCATAAGGTCTCTTTCAAGTATTTTCTCTGGTATGTCAAAAATAATGATATGAGGGTTTCCCCCTTTTGGTTTCTCAGGAAGTAGGCCCAGTTTTTCCACCTCTTGGTTATTTTCAGTCTTCTTTAAACTTCCCAATTTGCTGCTTTAATCAGGACCCCATTGTTCCTGATTTTTTGCATTGTTTTAACTTTTATTTCCTTTAGGTATGATTTTAGTTTTGTCTACTGTGTCCTTCACAGCTTCACTTGTTTTGAGAGGGAAGTCACTCTTTGCCTTTAACATAATGATATTGCTTTCTTTGCTACTATTTGCCTGCTTTGTTCGGGCTTGTTTAGGTTTGTTAGAGTTTTGTTTGGTATTAATCTTTGCAGCTTGGTCATAGGTTAATGTATTCATAGTTTTGTAATTATTTCCCTTTTCTGTAGTTGCTTCCAGCTTTGTTTTCAGTACTTGATTCTCAGTATTCATTTCAATTAGGTACTGTTGAAGCAGTAATCAAAAGATACCTACCTGCAGCCTAATTGCGGAAGTTATCCTGTTTGCTTGTGCGTTTATTCTTCTAGGTAGACTCTTGTTTCTTTTGTCTGTTTAACAGGATCGGTCAAATTTATTGATTATTCAAGTTTCTTCTCCTCTATCTTTTGTTCATTTTTTGAGGTCTATTTATTTTCTCCCTGGTTTTTTCCTTTATTGGCCTTCTTAGTACTCAAGGTGCCAGTAGGACAACTGTCTTAATCATTAGTATTTTTTTCGCTGTTAGGGGGTTTTCTCACTTAACTCTCTAATTTCAACTTCAGTTAAATCTTCCAGGTGATTGTTCATTGTTATGTTCTTATTCAAATTTTCTGCCATTTTTTCCAAGTAAAAGCCACTTTTGTTGTGATATACAGGTGACCCCCGCTTAACGCTGAGGGCCTCACATCTGGTGAGTATGGGCTTGGCACACCCAGGGTCCTGTGCTGGATATAATCATTCTTCTCTTTTTTGGTGATTCCTTTCTACTTCTCTCTCTCTCTCTCTCTCTCTCAGGGTAATAGGGAAATTTTTTTTTTTTTTTTTTTTATTGGCTGGTGCAGCATAAGCCTCAGGCTTTCTTGCACCATATGGCTGATAATAATAATAATAATAAATAATAATTTGTTCTGGACAAACAGAGCGCTAAGTGAATCCGCGCTAAGCAAGCGCCGCATTCCCATAAGGTAACATATGTATTTGTGAGTTGTGGTCGGTGCCATAGGATATTTCCTAATTAATAATAAATGGTAATGAAAAGATGCACAGATGTCGGTCAAAATATTTAATATTCAAATATTTGTACATATAAAATATTCTGCATTCATACATATATAATTATGTGGAACTACTTATGTATCAAAATTAAACTAAAAATTCTAATTAAAACCATGAATTTAATTGATGAATTTAATCATGAAAAATGTGTCGATTTTGGGTTGAACTTTGGCCCTCTTCCAAATAAACTAAAAGGGGTATTAATTTTAAATCCCTCGCAGCGTTACCACCCAACAATAAAGTCAACCGATCCTTTACCACTTTGAAACCTGCCATGTTTTTTTCTTCTTTCAATATGAAACTTCTTTTAGGCATTCGTTTCCACAAAAGTTCTGCTTCATCTATATTAAAAACTTGTTGAGAAGTATAACACATAATATCCCTCTTCAATAATTTTAACAAGTTCTTTTTCGAAAGTTTCAGCTCCTTCTGCACTTGCGGCTTCTCCCTTACTAGTTTTAAATGGTTCCACTTTTTTTTTTTTTTTTTTTTTAGGTGAGTTTTCTTCAGATCATCATATTGGCTAATCTCTCTCTCTATCTCTCTCTTTTTATAATTAACTTAACTGAATTCTGCATTGGATATTATCTTCAATAAAATTAGTAATTGAAGTCTTTCCATTTCAATCCTAATAGCCGGCCTAGCCCTAGTTGCTTGAAGTGGAACAGCTGTCTTTCCTGCTGCTAAAATTAATTCTTTATATTTTTTTATAATTGTTCTTACAGTTAAACTTTCACATTTTAGTTTTTTATGTTTTTCTTATGTTCTTCCTTTCTGAGTCTCTTTCTAATGGCTTTGCATAACTCAGTATACTCAATTTTATCATTATCGGTTTTTATCTTGCTCTTCATTTGTCGTCTTCGGTTCATCACGAAAAGTGTTTCTTGACTAATTTTTTCTTCTTTGAATTTCTTTTTACCTATAGGCTCTTCCATGTCCACTTTCTGTTCACCCTTTTCTTGAAAAAAGTGTTCATTACTGACATTCCTCAAGATTATGTAAATTCCACAAGTCTTTCATTTCTTTCACCAATTCTAAAATTTCCTATAGTTCCCCTTTCTGTGCTGTTTTCTCTTTTCAACCTTAGCATCGAAGTTCCCCCATAATGATAGTGTAGTGGGTTTTCTGCTCTTTTTTTTTTTTTTTTTGTTGGCGCACTGGCTTCTGTGCCATAATTTTGCACTTCTGTGCAAAGTTTTTGCATTTTCTACTCTGATCCAAGCCTGAGGTGGGATTCGAACCCATGACCTTTGGGTTGCCAGGCAGGCACTTTACCCACCCGGCTAGCCCTGTCAGCTCTGCTCATCTAGAAGACTCTCAATTTCAGTGTACATTTCTTCAACCTCTTCAACATCATTGATGATGTACTTTTGAATTCCAAAATGTTGTTTTTTATATTTTTATGGACCAGAAAGCCAACTCCACCTTCGCTCATTTCACTGTTTCCAATCGGGTACAGCAGATTTCCACTTGATAAACTTATAAGTGATTCATTTCTTCTTCTTGTTTCAGCCAAACTGATGATATTCCAATTCCATGTTCTAATTCCTTTTCCAGCTCTAATATCCTATCTTCACCGATGAGTGATCTTACATTGTAACAGGCCAAGTTCAGTTTGTGTATGGCAACCTGGTTGTACCCAAAGATTTTTAGCACCCTGTGCTTCCACTCTGATCCACTCGCTGCCATAAGAAGAAGAATGAAAGCTGCTGGGAACTAAGGGCCATTTGTCTCATCGTGCTGTCATGTGCTGGAGGGTTTCGTTTTTTCCTCTTCTTGCTAATCAAGTGCCTTGAAGAGAACCACTCTACACGTTTGTTGCCACCTAAGTGACGTAACAGAGCTTACCATCAAGAAGGTGTACATGAGTGGATTTTAGGGAGGCAGGCCAACTGGACTTCTCCTAAATCTTATGAAATAGAAAGATATTGGATCCATCAGTGTTGTAGACTGAGTGTTTGATAACACACTGAATGCCTGTTCCCCTCTAAGCCCTCTAAGATAATAGGATATTGAAGCAGAAAGGAAATAACAATAAATAATAATCCAGTACTTGATAGGTTTTTGCTTATAATCCCAAGAAAGCCATAATCGTTCACTTCCATAATTGCTCAAATAGAAGTCTTGCTATATTTTGGAAGGTACTGAAAGTTTCAGCCATTAGCATTGAACTAATAATTAACATGCAACAGTTGTTTTGGAGATGGACCTGTGTGTGTGTGCTCTGTCAGGTGAAATAAATTGCATAGTTTAATTAGTGTTATTCCTATTTGATTCATTACAATTTTTTGTTTAGAGGTGATTGAACTAATTAAATGCATGGTGTGTAACATGATAATGGGTTCCTATACCTATAATAATAAATAATAAACATCTCTATATCTCTAGGTAATAATAATAATAAAGAAAATGAAGAAGTACTAAGTTTTTTTTTATTTTATTTTATTGAATCATAAATTTCTAATGGAATTTCCTTACAACTTCACAACTCAAACATCAATAACGTTAGTACGGGCACCATTGTTCCCTGCACACTGGATGATACATTGCCATGTCTGATTATTCATATTTGGTAACATTTCGGGTGTGATGCATTGGGGTGCAGTGCAAACAGCTTCCTTAGATTGTGTTTCATATCTGTTTTGGCTGACTTTCTGCTTACCTATACCCCACAGTGAGTTACACAGATTGTGAGATATGGGCTTCACGGTGGCCAAGGAAGCAGTGCAGGTTCTCTTTCAGAACCTTTCCCAATCTACCTTCCTGGAAAAATGTAATCAAGGTATTCTTGAACCACTATAGCTTAGTGAGGTGGTGCACCATCTTGCTGGAACCAGTAGCTATCATCAATACTCAGGACATGGAGTTATGGAACAAACCATTCAAGGAGCATGTCCATGTAATTGTGTTGCATCATAGAACCATTAGAGAAATAAGGTCCTGTTAAGTGACTGGCACTAACTGCTGCCCAGAGCATAATGTGGGGTGGGTTGTTTTCAGTTTCTTCATAAAAGTTTGAATTTTCTTTACTCCAGAACACAACATTTTGAAGATGGCTACTCAGGTAAATGGCACATTCAATGGTATACAACTTCTTTCTTCAAGTAAACTTCTTGCTTAAAGAAGCAGGTGTGTTGAATGTTTGAAGCAAATTCTAACAAACTTGTCTCCTTCTCTCCAAGATCAGGCAACTTATTCACAAGATTGAGGTAGTAGTGGTGGTAGTAGTAGTAATGGTAAATGATGCAAGAAAGCAAGCTTATATAAAAGGCTAGCCTTAGGCCAATTGGGCCCTGCATCCACAGGGGAGCTCCAGATTAGGGTTTCCACCTCCAGCTTTGAAAAATAAAGAACACCCTACAGAATAACATGGGGCTGATGTAGGTGGCACAAACCAATTAGCTTTTCTTTTTAAAGTATATTTACAAAAAGAGGAAAAAGGGAATTTTAGACCTGAAAAGCTCTAATGTAATGTGGCTTTAGTCGAATTGAATTGTCCCATCAAGCATTCAACTGCGCTGTAGACAAAAAGCATATTTAGAGGGTCATATTCTTGTTGAAGAAATGAAAGCTGAAGCCAATTCTTCCTTCTTCATGCTTTGGAAAACCTTCAAAAATCCTGAAATTCCTTGCTTGAATTAGAGAGCCACTGGGTTTTCATATTGTTTTATTGCTCTACACGTATTTTTGACCATTCCAGTCACAATAGTTTCAGGAGAAAGCAACTTTTCCAAATTAAAATCATATCTGAGGTCAAACATGCTCCAAAATAGACTCAATAGCCTCGCAGTTTTATCAGTAGAATGTAATGAAGTAAGAAATTTAAATTTTGATAAAATTTTAGATGTTGCTAAACTTGAAAAAAAGAAAAATGTCTTTATAATTGCAGCTTTGTTGGTTAAAATCCATTACAGGAGTGATATTGTTTGACAGTGATTTATTTTTGTGTGCTTCGTTATTCGGTTAGCGTTAGGTATGAGTTGGGTCTAAGGTTTTGAAATGCCATGTTGAGTTAATTGTAATATACCTTTCTGATGTGTTTAGTTTGATTAAAACAAAGAAATATAAACTTTTACTTTCCATCTTTGACATTGCATTCCATTTTGACGGTTTTATTTTATGTCAAAATGTAACTAATAAATATAGATATTATTTTATTTTTAATTTGACATAATAGTATATATTCCTTTATACCTAATTATCTTAAGTCCAGGGGGCCTGTCAAAATTGTTCAAATTGGGCCCTGCATTTGCTAAGGCCAACTCTGCTTATATAGCATCAGCCAAAAAAAACCACCCACATTTCACCCATCTATACCTATCCTCCAAGAATTTGTCTAGTTCACCCTTGAATTTATTCAACCCATCCACTTCCACAAAAATGGATGGAAACCTGTTCCAACAATCAACCACCTGCTGACTGAAGGAAAACTTCTGCACATCTATCCTGCAACCATCCTTCCTCAACTTGAATCTATGCCACCTTGTGTGTGTAGTCTCAGTAAGGGTCAAGTGTTGCCTCAGGAACTGTTAATCATGCCATGAGTGTCACTGCTACAAAATTAATGAAGCCACTGCACTTCAACAAATGTATGCCTGAGGGATATTGTTATTTATAGCCACACAATTCAGTAAAACACAGTTACACAAGCAGGCATACCTTATAAAAGTTGTGCCAAAAGCGAGATTAAAAGAGTTATTTTATTTTTAAGGCCATGATTAATTCTAACACAATTGATGGGGGCCCATAGAAAATAAAAAACAATATTTGAGAAATGTTATTGTTGCCACTGATGTTACTTTGATAGATATTTTAATTTTAAAACTGAAGTGACTTTGGTGCACTTTAAATTAAATTATTTTTAATTAATAGTAATAGCAATTAATGCAAGAAAGCCAGCTCATATAGATAGCATCAGCCAAAAAAAAAAAAAACCCCCATACAAACTTCACCAATCCATACCCTTCAAGAATTTATCTAGTTCTTCCTTGACGTTATTCAAACGATCCACTTCCAACGATCATTCAAACACCTACTGGCCGAAGTCCAACTTTCTCACATCTCTTCTGCAATCAATCTTCCTCATCTTGAATTTATGTCTTTCATGTGTGTAGTCTCAGCAAGAGGAAGAATGCCATTAGCATTCAGCTTATTCAATCCATTTAAGGCCGTAAACACCTCACCTAGGAAACTGCAGGGCAGATCACCCCACAGTTGCCTAGTCTCCAGATGCTGCAATTTGCAGAACTGAAGCCTTTCTAGGTAAGAAAGGCACTCGTTCCAGCAGATCAACATCCTTCCTAAAGTGAGGCCTCCTGACCTATATACTGTACTCAAGATGCTGCCTAACCATTACCTTCTACAAAGGGTTAATCGCCCCATTATATCTGCTAGCAAAGTTTTTGTATATCATTGACAAAATGTCATAAGCTGTCCTGGAAGCATGTCCGCCTTCACAATTACCCACAGGTCTTTGATTCTCCACTACTCTCAGTGTAATACCACAGATTTGATAAGTTACTTTGGAGCAACTTTACAGCTAACCATGTACCTTGCATTATTCAATGTTAAACTTTCAACTGTCATTTCTCAGCCAATTTTCTCAAATCATATTGCAGCAGCTCACCCTGATGACTGTCGGTAACGTCGCTGCCAACTTTTGTATCATCTCAAACTTAAATATTAAGTGTGATATACCATCGGGATCTGGAGCTTTCTTAGCATCAAGATTTGTCAAAATCCTTCTAAAAACCTTTTGATGGAAGACCACAGGAGGCATTGAATGGAGCGTGTTGGGAATGGTGGGAGGTGTTTTACCAAGATCATTGATACAGGAGTTGGAAGAAAAATGGGATGCTACCAGGTCAGCTTTATCCTTGGGTGAAGTGATAACAGAAACATCTGGTTTTGACAGCGGTGGGAGCAGAGAAGGGCAAAAGTTGCGGCCAATAGCTTTGGCAAGGGATCAGAAAGCTCGGCTACCATTAGGGTGAGAAGAAAGTTTTCTACTCTTAGCCTGTTCAAAATCTAGTTTGAACTGATTAATAACTGCTTTACAAGTTGCGAGCTTTGGTGTAGGCAGAAAATGAATCTGAAGAATTGGAAACAAGCCGATTACGATATGCAACGTTCTTCTCCTGAACAGTCTTAGCACACTTATTGGAAAACCAAGATTTGGATAAAGGGCCAGATTTTAAAGTGGAGTGTGGAATAAAGGATTCCATTGCTACAAGAATAATTTCACTGACATAATCTGAGCAAACGTTGACGTCAGAAGTTTTGAAACAGTAATCCAACCAAGGAAAAGAAATCTCGCAGGTCATCCTATTTTGCATTCTTGTAATGCCAAACAATATGAGATTGGGAATAGCCACGAGATAAAAGCTCCATTGGAGAAGAGACAATCACCAAGTTGTGATCTGTGGTGCCTAAAGGACCACTCACTTTGACTGGGTACTTAAAAGGGTTGTTTGTGAGAAAAAGATCAAGCATGTTGGCTGCATGGTTAGAATTGTTTGGTATTCTTGTAGGTAAATGAACAATCTGTGCAAGGTGATTAGTAATTGCAAAAGCCTCTGCATCTTGACCAGCTGGGTCTGTGTGACTAGAAAACGGAAGCCAGCTGTAGTTGTGAACATTAAAATCTCCAAGAAAAATTATCTCACTGTTAAGAAAGTTGGACTGGAGAAAGTCAAGTTGCAAAGAGAGGAAGTCAAAGAGCTTCAAGTGATTAGTAGAATTGGGAGAATGGTAGAGACAACATGTGAATTTGACATAGTGAGGTAGAGAGATTTTAAGCCAGAGAAGATCGAAGAGAGGATGTTCCAAATTACCAATTCTCTGACAGAAAATATCGGAACGGACATATGCACAAGTACCACCTTTGAGGCGCAAATGGAATCATACAGCGAATAATTTGGGCAACTGAGATGAACAGTGGTCGAATCAACCGATAACTGAGATTCTTTCAGAAAAAGTACATGGGGTTTGGCAGACTGCAAGTGGAAATGGACATTGTTGAGATTTGAATTGAGACCATGTATATTTGTGAAATGAACTAGGAAGTGTTTGGGAGGTTTAGATCTTTTCGCAGATAAGCTTACTCTATTAGTTTGACAATTCATGGTGTATTCAATAGTAAGAAAAAGTGGGGGGGCATGCTGTATGAAGTAATGAAATTTTTGGATATGGCGTACACATGGTAAGAATTTACCCAGATCCTTGACATAAAGTGGCCTCGACAATTCCCCCCCCCCCCGCATACACACTACTCGGACTCCCTCCAGTCACTATCTGGCAGAGTAGAGGTAGCAAGATAATACTAGCTGATCTGGAAGCCTCCTAAAGAGTTACCAATAGGTTCAGTCTGGTGTACTAACTAGCGGCCGGCCTGCGAACACCTTTTTAGAGCTGTACCCTCGAAATGTAAGGAAGATTGGATCTCGCCGTGATGTTCATCATAACCTCAAAAGTCATCAGTCACACTGCATGATGGAAGAGATGGGGAAGGGTTGACCGGAACTTAGCTCTGGAGACTAAATATGGGTTCCACCACTTCAAGCCTTCAATAAACAAAGTGGTGGAATTTCACTGGTTGATGAAAGTCATCTACCACCTAATATTGCCTGGTAGCACAGATGGGTGGCATTCCTCCACATGTTGTGGGCCCACATCTCAATCTCTGGTTAGGTTGGTTCACACCTGGGTGGTCACTCACAGTGTGCATGTGTCTGGAGGTTATACCCAGGGTTACTAACAGTCACACCCTTGTGAGGGTGCAAGCAGTGGATTTGGCTTTCACAGACCGTCCGGACTTCGCCGAAATTGAGTCCACTTGACTTGAATGTCACCTGAATATCAGTTCCATCAGCATTTTAGACTCCCAGGTAGCAAGTACAGCTTTTCTAGCATATCTGAGAGAGTGTGTTCCACTTGATTTTTTAAATTTATTTATTTTTTTATTTTTCTGTGCCTTTCTTTTAGCTCAAGCGCTAATTTATTAAAAAAATCTGTATAATTTGCACATTTTTTGGCATACACGTCATCAGTCACACTGATGATGTGTATGCCAGGGAAATAAAGGGAGATAACCTGGGAAAGCCCTAATGGGTTAATAACTCCTATGTATTTTCAGAGGCCTCCGTAGCTGAGTGGTCAGGTGTGGGAGTGCAGTAGCACAGCCAGGGTTTAAGCCCCTGACTGCTAAATACGGTCGAACCGCTGTGGACCAGTGTGGCAAATTATGGTCCATTTCCCTTAACATGAATTGTTGAGGAGGCTTCCATCCTGCAAGTGGGTTGATAATGGCTGCAGTTTATGTATTTTCAAAGAAAAAATTAATAAAAAAGCACAAACTATACAAGTATTTGCATGATGCATACTTTTAATCTGCAAAATAAAAAAAGTCGATCCGTTACGGCACGTTTTCTGGAAAAAAATATAATTAAAAAAATAAAATAAATAAATCTTGCATATTTGTAGCGTACACCACTTTTGTATCATTATAATATTTAACATAATTTTTTTTTGGTTATTAACATACTGGCGTAAACATAATCAAATAGACTGTGAAACACTTTATTTTGGCGAGCTTTGCATAGAGAAATATGCATAGAGTTAATGACATCTACGAAAAAGTATCAATGTGGTGATCTAGTATGCCATTCGTATGCTGTTTAGCCTGGAGTACACGGGTTGAAGGAGAAGAGGAAGTGAACCGATATCAAAACTAAACTCACTTCCTTGTATAAATTTTTTTTGATAATTATTAGTATTTCGAAATATTATTATTAAAATATGTGACCATAGATTTGTGGTTGAAAAAAGGAACTTTAAAACGAGAAGCAAAGTACTTCTAGTAGTGGAACCGTTGGTGAAGAAAATGAACACAATATTGTCTCATTTCAAAGTGAGGATGAACAATCGCAGCCTTTTGTTCCTCAAAAATCGGAAGTGAAAAAACAGGAACCAACTAATAAAAGACCAAAACGAAAGTATAATGACAATTATTTGAATTTTGGCTTTACATGTGTTGGAAATAAAGATGCTCCTGATGCACAGTGTGTCATATGCAATAAAATATTAGCAACAGTTCTTTGGCTCTCACTAAACTTGTGTTTCGTAAGTGTTCTGTCAATATGTTGTGAGATGAAAAGTGTTCTGTGACTAAAAAAGTTTGGGAAACGCTGCTTTAGAAGCATTCTTGCCTATTAACAAGTGTAGACCATGCTGTGAAAAATTCTATCCCATCAGCCTTTCACAATCTTTCCAGGGCTGAATTGATTGAGAAGGTTCTCATCATATACTCCCTCCTATTGATTCTGGGTAGAATTGCTGACACTTTCAAATTCAGTCCTAACTTGCAACTTTTTGCCAACATTTCACCATACTTGTTAAGTCTTCTGGTCTCTTACTCTTAATATTATTAATGCCAATATGTACAACAGTATCACCTTTTGTGCCCTTAAAAGAGGATATCTGCTCTACAACGTCATCTACTTTTGCTCCTGCAGGCATATCCTAGTCCTATTCCACGTATCCTTGCACAACATATTTCCCATATCCTTGACAATAGATTCACTGACAATAACTAGCTTCTGTGGGACCAGCACTTTCTGGCTTGAACATTGTTGCTGTGTTGTCTGATGCGTAAGAATGAGCTTCGGCATTGAGTTGGGCAGCTGAAAGTTTTATGGGTACCCCATTTTAATATTTTAATAATCCCTTCAAGGTTATCTACCCTACTTTTCAAACTCTCAAATGTCCATCAGAATGCTGAGTTGGCACCTAATTTCTTCACACACTTTCTGCACCTAGCACACACACAACAACATTCTCCATGGCTGGATCATGTCCTGTTCCAGAAAGTCTGCAAACATTTCACAAGTTGCAAATTTTTTTAAGTTGTGATGTGTTGGAGAATTGTCCCTTTCAGTTCTCCCCTGAGCCACAGCACCCTTGCTACTTTGTGCCCATTGCTTTTCTGCTCTAGGCTGGGGCATGATTTCCTTTAAATATATTTAATTGATTAACAATGAAAATTTATAGGATTAATAAATTTAATTGATTAATTGACAATACTACATTAAACTAATAGATTCCTAAATGTAGTGATATGTATTATGTTTTCTAGTTTTATGTTATATCTTATGCTATCACATTCAAGATATACATTATGCTATATAAAGTAACGATTTTAGTGTTAAATCAGTTATATCCTTGCTAAAAAGTAAAAATTCTTTAGTTAAGTATGAAAAAGATATATGCCCAACAAGTGATTAGAACCTCCGAGCTACTTATTTATCACAATTAAAATCCTACTATTCCTCTGCACTACTTGTTACTTGCTATGATATTCGTGCCAAAACACCAATACAAAAGTGGCACAAATAGTAAGCTGTAATTTAGAAAATCACTATTTGTACAACACAATTTAATATGTTAATTAATCAGAGAGATGGTAACTTTTCCAAAAAACCTATGTTTCCGTGAGCACAAAATTCTGGTAAGGATGAAGTTGAAGATCTTTCTGCAAATGGCTGTGTAAGCTTGACTTGGGTACTCCACTTTATGCAAAACATTTTTGTACAGATTTCATAGGCAAACACTGAGCTGATTCAATGATGCTCTCACTGTTTTCTTATC
The DNA here is from genome assembly GCF_048544385.1 of Mastigoproctus giganteus. Classification (NCBI taxonomy): domain Eukaryota; kingdom Metazoa; phylum Arthropoda; class Arachnida; order Uropygi; family Thelyphonidae; genus Mastigoproctus; species Mastigoproctus giganteus. The sequence goes on along the minus strand of NC_143582.1, from coordinate 116,052,585 downwards.
GTGTTTTTGGCTTTCCTGAGGTGGAAAATCTTTAATATTTCCTGAGGCATATAACTTCCTTTCCCATGCAAATGGCATCGCTTTTGTTGGGGTTCTCTGTTGAAATGTTGAAAATCCTGAACCCCCCCCCCCCTTAAGGTTCGTCTAGTGCAGTGTTTCCCAACATTTTTCGAGTCGCTCGTGACCCCCCTTTTATAATAGTCAAGTAACCTGCAACCCCCACCACATTTGCATAAAAAGGCATTTTTAATAGGGTAAAGAAAACACAATAAAAATAGATTTTTCAGAATATAATTCTAACCTAATATTTAATAATGCAATGGTTGTACTTGCATCTGAGCAACCAGGTTCAAAATTCGTGGCTGAGTGTTTGTTAAAGCCAACCTCGTGTCATCCTCAACATTCAGTCTGTTTCTTGCCTTTGTTTTGATATGAAGAAGTGTTAAAAATCCACTCTCACAGAGATATGTAGAGGTAAATGGAAGTAAAACTCGAAAGGCAAGCATGGTGACATTTGGATATGACTGATACATAGCACACCAGAACTGAGTCAGCTAGATTTTATAAAACAAATTACATGCCAACGAATCGTTCCGCAAATCCAAGAATTCATTCTGTACTTCCTTGGGAATGCTGGCTACATTCAGGGAAGCAGAGAAGGGTTTCGTACCAGTGCACTTTCTTCTGTAAGCTCAGGGAAGTACTGCTGAAAATCCTTTTCAAGGTGCCCAGTATTCTCCTCCTTCAGATCCTCATCCAGTTCACCTTCAGATTCCTCTACCACACTGCAGAGATTTTCCAACATTGCAATGTTTCCAAGATTTATTTTCCGATGCCAGTTTTGCAACTTGGATACAAATGCCTGAAGATTGTCTTGAAATTGGATAATGTGCGTTTCCTTTCCCTGAAGTTTCAGGTTCAGCTTATTTAGCTGGTCTAAAATGTCTGCTAAGTAAGCAACTCTTTTCTTCCAAGCTTCATTATTAAAGTAAGCCCCAAGGTCATGTTTCCCTTGCACTTTCAGGAACAACTTGATTTCATCTTTCAACTCAGACATGATTGACAACATTTACTTTCAACAGCCAGCATACAGCAGTGTAGAAAAGAAGAACCTCATGATCAGAATTCATGTCTTTACAAGAGTTCCTTAAACAGACGGGTGTTGAGGCTCCAAATTTGATGTGTAATTCACAATTTTGATTAGAGAATGCAGAGGAGCTGGAAGAATCTTACTGGCAAGAGCATATCGGTGAATCATACAGTGAATGCCCTTTGCTTAGGGAGCAAGTTCTTTCACTTTTGTCTGAAAGCCTGACATTGGCCCTAGCATAACTGGTGCTCTGTCTGTTATAAACTCCACAGACGTTTTTCCGCTGTAGTCCTCCAGTTTCTAAAAAGGTATTTATCTTCTCCATAATATCTTCACCTTTTGTAGTAATTCCATGTGCACTACAAAACAGGAACTCTTCTTTGACGTCATCTGAATGAATATATTTCACGAAGACAAGCAACTGAGAACATGAACTTACGTCCGTTGATTCATCAACTTGAAAAGAAAACAATGAAGAAACTTTGATTTCATTCAAAACCTGCTCTTTCACATCTACAGACATATCTGAAATGCGCCCCTCTGAATAGTGTTATTGGACAGAGTTATTTGTCGCATCTTTATCTTGCTGGCTTCCCCAAGAATTAACTTCACTATCTTCAACATGCAGGGTTTGATGACCGTTTCTCCAACCATGTAAGGTTTTTTTTTTGTTTGGAAATTTCCAAACAAAAAGTGCTACTTCATATGATGTTTGCACTGCTGCTGTGCTCTGTTGCTGAAAACTTCCTGTAGGATCAAGTCTCTGACGTCTGAGTCCAGTTTCATGGTGCCGAAAGAACTTCAAATCCTTTTTAGTATGTTCTGAATGCTTTGTCTCTAAGTGACTTTTCAGTTTTGAAGGGTTTCATAGATTCAGCACTGAGAACGACATTGCACAAAATGCATTGTGGCTTCTCTCTGCCATTGCTGATCAAGGTGGTAAAGCCAAATTTTAGATAGTCTTCTGAATATTTACGTTTTTTCTCCATGGGTACGGTTTAGCCCAGACTGATGCCAATATTTCAAAGTACCTAACCAAATTGTCAGCATTCTGAAGTCCTTACTAGAGCAGAGAGAATTATAGCCAGTGGAACTCACCAGAAAACAATCTATGCAACGAGGGGTGTACCTTAAGGTGGGGTGATGTCGACAACCCTATTTGCAATCCTACTTGAACCATTCCTCGCAAAAAATCCAAATTTTAGCTCCTTCGCTGATGATCTAAAATTCTTTATCATTTCAAAAGACCCCCAAACAGATACAAGAAATTAATATTGAAACCTCCAAGCAAATTCAACAGGTAATTTACTTCTTACAACGACCTGGACTCCAACTAAACAATGCTAAGTCAGCCAAAATGACAATCACGAAGAGGAAGGTCAAGAATGACATTCGAGTTACAGTTAATGGTGAGATAATCCCCAAAGTTTCATCTCATACTGATCTGGGGATAACGTGGGATGAAGACTTAAATTTCAAGGAACACTTCCTAAAGGCAAAGAAGACCTATGCTGCTTTCTGGGCTATCACAACACCAGACTGATTGGACAATACATTAATAGATGTCTCACACCTGTACCACTATGTGCCTCAGAAATCTGGTCCTCTGCATCTACCTCTCGATGTAACAAATTTCTGTCGATGGAATATTGGATTCTGCAGTGGCTGAACTATCTGGGAGGGAACCCGTTCGCCATCTCGAAATCCATTCTCCTAGTCAACCTATTCATGACTTCCTGGAAGCTCACTATCTTCAAAAAAAAATCTGTCAACACTCACCAAGCTGTTAACTCGCTAGATTGAGGCCCCATTGATAGAAGATATCAGATATCATCGCACTAACAAGAGCAAGAAATAGAAGCCATCCCCCACTTAGGATGAAGCTATCTAACTTGGACTCCCTAAAAGGAATGTTCCCATGTAACACCATTGAACACTTCAACACCTTCTGCATTGATCCAGTAAAGTTTGAAGTCAATAAAACATACAGAACCCAAATCTTGACTAAATCACCAGGACTGCTGTGAAAATTGAGCAGAATTTTTATCAGAAATTTGTATGATATAAATTAAATGCAATAACATAATGAAAAAAAAAATAAATCTGTTATGTTAGTTGCTGAAGAAAAGATATATAAGTCAACCTGTGTATGTATCTCTTCAATTATTAAGATCTATTTTATTTCAAAGTGAATACAATTAAGTAAATGTATTTATCTATTTAATAATTATTACAATACAATAATTATATTGTAAGGTTCTGAAAATTTGTATAAAAGTGTATAATGTATATTTTAAAATATCTGTACCCTCCTAGCTGTACATGGGGTTGAACCTTGAGTTAATAAAATGATAATAATAATAATAATAATAATAATACTGACGCTCTTTAGATTTTAGAAAGTTCAAGCAGTAGCTAACCTGCGCTTGACAATGGGTGGCTGGTTTCTGTCGTGACACCAACTAAAGATGGTTGATTATTGGCAAACTAAGTTCGTGCCAGTTTGCATTAGACGGCTCATTGCGGACATTATTGAATTACATGATTGCAAACGTGGTGGTGTCAGCAAACATATGGGGTGATCTTCAACTGTTAAGAGAGCAACTCACCTTTATTTGACAGTCCATATTCAACAGTCTGTTATTCACACATCGAGACACCGATTAAAAATGAATTTTGATATTGAATTTTGTATCATAGTGAATATTTTATTCAGTTTACTATTTGTAACAGAATTTTATTCTAATGATAACACTGCATTTGTGTATTTTATTTTTAGGGAGTGAATCAAGGTCTGCCGCGGCAGAAATTTGAAAAAATATAAAAGGCTCGCCATAGCAAATAATTAAAATAATATAAAATGTTTAATATGTATGAACACGGCGGGCTTTTAATATTTTTTAAGAATCTGCTGCAGTGGCCCTTAAGTCACTTCCTTTCATTTATCAAAAATCAGTGTTACAATCACTAGTAGAATATTGCAGTGTAGCCATATGCCATATTGAAATAAATAAGTGTTGAAAATCTTCGTGGTGAAATTTCCTATAAAAATAATTGCAACTAAAACTGTTTAACAATGGCACAGAGCCCGTTGACACAGAGAGGTGTGGAGTATGGCTCCACAATCGGGACAGTACAAGCAGGCTCTAGAAAACACTTGTCCAAAAGGTGGCAAACAAATAGCCAAAGCTGTGGTGATACAAACAGTAGTAGTAGTACTAGTAGTGAATCTGATGGTAAGACTACATGTTCAAGTTGAAAATCTTCGTGGTGAAATTTCCTATAAAAATAATTGCAACTAAAACTAACCGCGGCAATCCCCAGAAAACATTTTGCAACCCCCTTGGTGGTATCGACCCACAGGTTGGGAACCTAGGGTCTAGTGTGTATGGCCTTTTATGCACCCATACTGCCGTTATTATTCTTTCCTCAATTATAAAAGAACTCTGATCTGTTATGACACTTCCTGTAAATTACAAAAAAAAATTTATTAAAGAAATTAATACATTAAAATATATTTTATAAAAAAAACATATATAAAAAAAGGATTTAGTATTATAGGGGTATAGAGATATTGGGACAACCTGTACATTGAACATTGTGTTGTGTTTTTCTCTTTTTTATATGTGAGTTATATTTTAGCGATCTTTACATTGTTTTATTGTTTTCAGTCATTTATGATGGGTGGGGACCAAGAAGATGCTTTGGGTACGTGATGAGCACTTCCCTTTGATCAGGAATGTTTAACAATGGCACAGAGCCTGTTGACACAGAGAGGTGTGGAGTATGGCTCCACAATCAGGACAGTACAAGCAGGCTCTAGAAAACACTTGTCCAAAAAGTGGCGAACAAATAGCCAAAGCTGTGGCGATACAAGCAGTAGTAGTACTAGTAGTGAATCTGATGGTGAGACTACATGTTCAAGTTGGCATTCTGATTTTTCAGAGGAGCGTGAATTTTCAATTGTGAAAGAAAGTAATTTTGACAGTGGGCAGCTGAAATTAAAAATAGCAACTAGAAGAATCCAGAAGTCATCACATACGGATGGTGCTCAAAGCATTTCTTTTAAAAAGGATGGGGAATTCCGTGGAGTTCTAGGACAACCGTTGGAACAATCTGATCGTCCGGCTTTGAAAATAACAATAAAAAGTTCACAGCAGAATTCAGATGATGATTCCACCATGAGAGAATCAGCAAATGGACCATGTACTAGAAAGCAATGTGATAAGGTAAGTTTCTGTTATTTGCTTGATTAAATGTGCAGTATTTCAGCTAATTGAATGTTACATAATTGTTAACATATATTGCAATCACTGGTGTAAATATTTTATTGCAGAATATCTGGAAAATTGAAATATTGGAATATTACTAACTTTGTTTCTTAGACTTTGCAAAAACAGTATATATGGTAAGAGGAAAAATTTAATTGTGTATTACGGAGAATTCCAAATATTCCAAGGTTTTCTCTAAATAGTAACACTTGGCTTGAGTTCTCCTTACTTAAATTCTTAATTGGAACTTATCGTTTTAAATGTATAAAACTTAAAAGAAGGAGATTAAGGAATGAACAAGGAGTGCAGCCACCAGACCCTGGGATTATTCCTACATAGATTGTCCATGGGCTGATCTAAATTTTTTAGCATCATTTTATACAATAAGCATTACACAAAGGTGAATCTGCCATTTTTTTAAAATTCAGGGTGCTGTTCTCACACCTGTTTCAAGCTACTTGCATGAGATCATGACCAGCCTCTGTTAGTGAATCTGTGCTAGTTTGAATGTTTTGAATCTGTAGGAGCAGCCAAATATGAATGGAAGAGAAACTTAAAGGTTTCTCTTCCATGATTGGAAAATTGTAGGTGTCATGTCTTTGAGATGCCTTTCCTTCCCGTGATGATGACAGACTTTTAGCTGTGTAGGACAAAATGCAGGTAGGCATAGTTACGTATAGCCTTTATAAGTTTAATTGGTAGTTTTCTCTTATACTACTTGGCTATTCATATACAAGGTCCATTATGAAAGTAATGCCTCCTAATGTTTTTGTTTTCAAATGTGTGCCGTAGATCATTTTGCATGTCACTGAGTGAGCCAGATTGACGCACTGATCAAAGAGGACCGCCGCATCACAACATGCAAATTGTGTGATGCAGTAGGTATAGGGAAACCTGCTGTGATAACCATCATTAAAGAACTAGGCTACAACAATGTTTGCACCCAGTGGGTCCCGAAAATGCTGAGCACAAAGAAGCCTGGAAAGTCATCTGTATGGAACTTCTCCAGCACTACGAGAGTGAAAGAGAGGTTTTTTTTATGTATATAGTCACAGGCGATGAAACCTGAGTCCACCATTATGACCCTGAAACGAAGAGACAGTCAATGGAGTGGCACCATCAAAGTTAACTGCGCAAGAAGAAGTCCAAAAAAACAGCCTTCTGTTGGTAAAGTCATGGTGACAGTGTTTTTGGACAAATATATGGGGTCTTGCTTATGAACTTCTTGGAGCACAGCACAACAATCAACTCAGATCGATCACTCAGATGTGGAAACGTTGATAAAATTGAAAGTCCCCACCTGTAGAGTTCAACTGGATAAAAACCGTAATGAGGTTTTTCTTCTGCATGACAGCGCATGACTTCACAACAGTCTGTGCATGATGGAGGCCATCACAAAGCTGGGGTGCACTGTTTATCCTAACCCCTCTTATAGCTAGGATGTTGCACCTTCTGACACTGGTCTTGGCGCATTATAGCCTTAGTCGCTAATGCGCCAATAAAATCAAAACCAATCCAATCCAACCTTCTGACTATCACCACTTTGGCCCATTAGTTGGAGGAAGCCCCTGGAGCTGCATTACAAATAACACTATACATCTTTGGCTCACTGAAGGATGCATGCTATGGAATCCATTTTGCAGACGAACAGCTCATGCACAGCGCTCGCAAAGCTCTGAAGGATTGGAATACAGTGTCTGACTGAGAGATGGCAGAAGTGCATAGAAAATGGTGACTTCGTGGAAAAATTAATGATTGAGGATTAATTGATGTAAAAGGCATAGTTGCAAGAATTAAATTTTCTGAGGAAAAAAATAGGAGGGATTACTTTCACATCGCTCCTCATATGTGTTATTCATTGATTGGTGTGCACTGCCTAATAGAATCCACCCAGTGGCTTGAATTTTATAAATATGGTAGATTCACATTTTAGTGATGCCACTTTTATAAAATGATATAATCAATTTAGGTTGACATGAGGATAATTGCAATATCTCCATTGTGAGCGTATGCCTGACCTATGCTCATATCGGAGAAAGCTGCATGGGCAGAAGGCATTCCTCTGTCCCTGGAGGGACTAAAGGCCTCTCAGAGATGGAAATTGAATACAGAGATCCATACAGTTTTCAGGTGTATATCCACGCTGTGGAGGTCGTCATAGGTATCTTTAATGAATGTTTAATGGTAAGATTCTCCCAGCATTCTGGCTTCACTATGTTTCCAGAACTATTTTTTAAAAATTTATGGATTAGGAAACTTGAGATTGGAGACCAATATTTTCAAAGGGCATTCTTTTCATTATTAACTTGGGCGGTTTTATCTCCATGTTCTCTCATATTCATTATGGCAAAGGAAAGTTGTTCATGTTTACTGATATTTTGGAAAAACACACTCTCTTATATTTAAGGGAACCCAAGTGTAATGAACTTGCATTTGGGTTCCCTTACGTATAAACAGAACCTTTTTTTTTTTTTTTGAATCAGAATAAAAGATGCCCAATATCAAAATCTGTATTTTATTTTATTATTATTTTTTTTACATTTCAAGGATTGGCTGGGAAGAAATGTGTTCTGAATTCCATCTGAATCATTATATCATTACACTTTGGTATTCACATCATTCCTAAGTTTGGCATTCACATCAGTCCTAGTAATTCTGAGTATATCAGTGCATAAGATAAGAGAATTGAACTTTTATGAGTTGGGCTTAAAGAAAAACATTCATATCTGGATATTATAATTGATTTGAAAACTAGTTTTTCAGCTCCACATTAACTGTTTAAGGTTTAGGACATTAAAAAAAATCCACATGGGTTTTGAAGAAAAATTTAGTACGTATTTATGATCTGGGGATCATTCAGAAATTTGTTAAAGAATAACCATTACGATACTCAGTACGACAGCTATGGTACCAGCTGTCGTAATGAGTCTGAGATGGCATTCTCATTAAGGCAGTTTCCACTTTTGATATTGTCCTATCTCAGAAGAATGCATTTTTCTGAGATGGGCAGATATCAGAAATGTGGAAAATAATTTAATTTAATGGATTTGTATGTAAAATAAATATAACATCTTGCAATCGCCCAGAAAGAAATCATGCCATCACCAATGATAGGTGCTCAACTTCCTTGTTGTATTTCTGGAAATTTTTTTTTTTTTTTGTTTTTTAGAAATTCTGCATGGAGTATATACCAGTTCTCAACCTTTTTGTAATGGGCCACAGTACTTATTAAATATAATTTTTTTATTTTTTTTTAAAGAAAAATTTGAAAACTTAAAAACAACGTTATGATTTTACACCTGTTATTTTCAGTTGAACAAAAGTTATTAATTCTGCTGACAATAAAAGAACCCTATAAAAACATGAAATCACTAGTCACTTACATTTTCAAGTTTATGAAACTGTATTTTGGTATTCACAAAATACAGAAAATTTCACAAAATACACAAAAATAATAATAAGAACAGCCGACAAAATTTCAAAATATGTCTCATTATTATTTTTGTATCTCTTAATTGCATGTTTGATTTTTAAGATTACATTGATATTAAAATCATGTCTGATTAGAACAGCAAAGTGAAGAGGTCAAAGTAGTGGAATGCTTTGATTTAGGGGAGAATTGCTAAGGGTAGTTGTCCTATGACTGGATTATATTATGTGCATTACTTGTTCCCTCTTTGAAGGAGACCTTTAGCAGGAAACAACACAGCCAGGTGATGGCAGTTGTTGTGTGTTTGCAAAGAGAATGAAGAGTTTAAGTGCAAATTCAGCATTCTGATGGGGTAGATGAGGGCCTGAAGAATAGGGTTGTGATGCCCTTAAAGGAATAAAAGAGAGGAGACCACCCATCAAGCACTCAGCTGCAAAGCCCAGTGATAGAGTCCATGTTCCAGCATCAGACAACATGGTGATATCCTCCACATTAGATATCTTTGGTCCTACAGGAAGTAACAATAGCTGGTGACTGTCAGGGAAATAGGAAATATATGGTGCAAAAAGGACAAGTAGAATAGGATGAGGATATGTCTGCCAGGAGCTGAAATTGATGATAATGTAAAGCAGCTATCATCTTTTAAGGGTAAACAAGGCATATTGGTACGAATGATATTAAGAGTAGATCTGAGTATTTAATTAACGAAGTAATGTTGAGACATAGCTGTGAGTTGGGATTAATTCTGCAATTCTGCCCAGACACGATAAGAGGGGAGTATGTGACAAGTACCTTGTAATCAGTTTGGCTCTGGAGAGACTCCAAGGCTCATGGGATATAATTTTTCTCATTGTGGTCTGTGCGTGTTAACAGGAGAGACTGACTTTTTTAGAGGGATGGAATATGCTTAAATAGAAAGTGTGCAAGGATATTTGCCAAGGCTGTTGAAGCAGTGTTATATGAGTTGGAAAACTACTAGCTTTACACAGGATAATAATTAACAGCAGATATAGGCAGATTTCTTCTAAGTGATTCTGTTGTTGTAATTGATCTTGCAATGCTTCTTTAGGAAACAACCCATCTAAGTACACGGTCGAAGGGAGTGGTCCTTTAAGCACATCAGATCACAACTTGGTGATTGTCTCTTCTTCATTGGAGCCTTTATCTCATGGCTGTTCCCAAAATTGTGTTGTTTGGCATTACAAGAATCAAAATGGGATGACCTGCGAGATTTCTTTTCCTTGGTCGGATTACTGTTTCAAAACTTCTGATGTCAACATTTGCTCAGATCATGGCAGTGAAATTATTCTTTTAGAAATGGAATCCTTTATTCCACACTCCACTTTAAAATCTCGTCCTTTATCTAAACCTTAGTTTTTCAATAAATGTGCTAAATCTGTTCAAGAGAAGAATGTTGCATATCGTAATTGGCTTGTTTCCAACTCTTCAGTTTCATTTTCTGCCTACACCAAAGCTGGCAACAATTGTAAAGCAGTTATTAATCAATCTGAACTAGATTTTGAACAAGCTAAGAGTAGAAAAATTGCTTCTTGCTTTAATGGTAGCCGAGCATTCTGGTCTCTTGTCAAAGCTGTTAGCATCAACTTTTGCCCATCTCTGTTTCCACCTCTGTCAAAACCAGATGGTTCTACGTCACTTCAGCCAAGGATAAAGCTGACCTGATAGTATCCCATTTTTCTTCCAACTCATCTTTATTAATGATCTTGGTAAAACACCTCCCACCATAGCTAGCATGCTCCATTCAATGCCTCCTGTGGTTCCCGTCAAAAGACTGTCAGAAGAATTTTGATGAATATTGATGCTAAGAAAGCTCCAGGTCCTGATGGTATTTCTCTACGTGTTCTCAAAACCTGTGCTTCTGAACTTATCTCTGTTCTTTGCCACAATTTTTTCACTTTCTTATTCCAAAGGTGTTTTTCCTTCTACTTGGAAATTTGCTCATATCCAGCCAGCGTGTGACAAATCCCTCCCATCCAATTATCATCCCATTGCAATTATTTCTACTCCTTCTAAAGTAATGGAAAAATCAATTAACTGCCAACTCTTAAACTATCTAGAAACCTTACGTCGGATCAACGATCGCCAGTATGGATTCCGTCAGTGTTGATCCACCGGTGATATTCTGGCTTATGTTAGATTTACGAACAAGTTAATTTGAAAAGTTCGATGAAACAAGCAGTTGCTCCTGACATCTCAAAGGCTTTCAATTGAGTTTGGCATAAAGTCTTCTAAACAAGCTTCCATCTTATGGTTTGCCAGCTATTTTTTGTAATTGCTTATCCAGTTTTCTCCCTGACTGCTCGCTTAGGGTGATGGTAAATTCTAACTTCTCTACTAATGCTGATTTCCCCCAAGGTTCAGTTCTTTCCCTCAATCTTTTCCTCTTGTATATTAATGACCTTCTTCGATTGACTGGAAATCCTATCCATAGTTTTGCTGATGATAGCACATTGCATTGCACTTTCCAGTTTGAGAAACCTTGCCCTACTCAATCAGCTTCAACTTCTCGAATATCCGTTATGAGTTCCTTAAATGCCGATCTGCAGTAATTCTCCAGTGGGGACCAAGACAACCTAGTTGATTTCAATCATTCTAAAACTCAGTTCTGTCTTATATCTTGTAAAAAGGATTCTTCTGTTCCTATGCTTATCTTTAGTGACACTCCAGTTTTTAGGCAAGATGATATATCTCTTTTGGGGATTACCCTGACTTGTAATCTCTCTTGGCACAAGCACATTACAAATATTGCTTCCTCTGCATCTGAAAAACTTGGTTTTATCTTTTGCTCTTGGCTACCAGAGGTGAATTAAACTCTGGAAGTGAGCTAGATGATTTTGTAATAACTGAGAGCAAAGTGGATGAGAAATTGTTGAAGATAAACATAAGAAAGGCACCTAGGGTGGATGGGATCTATCTAGTTATATTAAAGGAGGCAGCAAAGGCAGTAGGTAAACTCTTAGCCATAATTATGAGAGTTTCCTTGGATTCAGGTTATGTACCCATGGACTGGAGATGGGCAAATGTGACCCCAATTCACAAAGGGGGGATCAAAGTGGTGACACAAGTAATTACAGCACTGTAAGTTTAACTTCTGTTCCAGGAAAATTAGTGGAGGCACTGCAGGATCATCTAGACAAGACTTCAGTTGTAGCTTGGACACAGTATGAGTTGCTTAAGGGGGAAGTCTTGCCTGACCAATTTGATTGGATAGCATGATGTGGTCACAAAGGAACGAGATGCAAAGAATAATTTTGATATCATATATTTGGATCTTAGAAAGGCTTTTGATACTGTTGCACATGAAAGACTGCTGCACAAATTGGAGCAGTCTGGCATTAGAGGTAAATTGCTGCTATGGATAAAGGGATGGTTGAGTGGGAGAAGACAGAGAGTGGTAATTAATGGACATTGCTCTTCGTGGACTAATGTTATTAGTGGAGTCCCTCAGGGTTCAATGTTGGGTCCATTTTTGTTTTCTGTATTCAAGTGTCTTTACTAATGCTACTTTTCTTTGAAACAGCTGTTCACTCTATACAAATCGCAAATCTGCCCTACCATGGAATATTGTTCCCACATCTGGGGTGGTGCCCCCAAAACTCCTCACTCAGGCTTCTAGATTCAATTCAGAAGAGGGCAGTTAAGTTAATTAATCACTCATTTCTAACAGAGTCTCTGCACTCTCTGTCTTATGGATGTACTGTGTCTGCTGCAAGCCTTTTCTACAGATACTTCCATGGGCAGTGTTGGCTTCTATAATTCCCATTCTCTCTTTCAAAACAATCCGAACATATGCTGCCACCAGCAGCATCCATTTACTGTCCAACTTGAAACTCTCAGAACAAACTTTTCATCTTCCTCGTTTATCCATTCAACTGCTGTTTTCTGGAACAACTGTCGTTCATACTTATTTCCTGAAAATTAGTCTACAGAAGTTAAAGTCTGTAGAAGTTGTAGAAATTATCTTCTTTTGTCTTCTCATCCTCCAACCTATGCATGGTACTAAGTACTATAGGTTCTAACGCCTCTCGTGTTTGAGATTTGCATAAAAAAAAAAAAAAACGATATGGTTGTCGCAGTAACGTTCCAAGCATCATTCAATAAATTTATTGCATCCAATATCGATATAGACTAGTTAAGTTTTTGTTCTCTTTGACTTGATTAAATGTTAGAACTACAAATCTTTTATAAAATCCTTTCGAACTCATGATTACAGTCTCATGTCCATTGTTTATAAAATTTGTCACATTGGGAGGCAGAAACACTTGTTTAATGTTGGACAAATTTTGAATCTCAGGATGTGCAGGACAGTTATCAACTAACAATAAAATATTTTTCATTTTTGAAGAACCTCTTATTCCAATCATATACGTTTTGCCAAGAAATAACCTAAGTCATCCAAGCTTTCTTGTTCGCAGTGTAATCCACAGGAAGTTTCCTTACCTTTTTGAAAATCGAAGTCTTAACAATTTTCTGATAACAAACAGTTTTTTTTTCATCAATCCCTGTCATATTTGTGCATAGGTGCATTGTCAAGCGAGTCTTTAATTTTTTTCCACCAACACATTTTTCCCCTTTAAATTTAAATGTATTGTCATATGTCAAATTATAAAACAGTCCTGTTTAATTGGTATTGTAGATGTCTTTGTCATTAAAATCTTTCCTGCTTTTTTCCCAAACACGATCAATCAGTTCATTTGCCTTTATTGAATATGCAGGTCGAGATCCTCCACTAATTTTTGCATAAACGATGTTATGTCGGTTTTTAAATCAATCCAGCCAACCATTGTTACATACAAAATCATCACATCCAAATTGTTTAGCAAATTTTTCTGCTTGAGCTTTCAAGATTGGACTGTCTATTGAAAATCCAGCACTTCTTTGTGCAGTGAACCATTGAAGCAGTGCTTCATGGACATTTGTAACTCGAACTTTTTTAATTATTTTTTTCCCCTGATTATGTTCTTTTCCAGTGCCAATATGTAAACAAGTTTATTCTTCCACAATGTTGATACTGTTGAAGAGGACAAAGAAAACTTTTTAACCACTTCAACATTTTTTGCACACCATGTTCTAACTCACGAATAATTTTGACTTTTTATCAAATCGAGATACTTTCTTTTGTTAGTAGACATGTTTCCAAAGGAAGGGTTCATTTCTAGCTGATTTTCTAGCTTTAAAATAACTGCAAAGTGATCTGCAACAAACAATTATTGTTCACAAAAAGTCCCAAAATAAATTTGTGGTTTAGTTAATTATAAGACAATCTGTAAACAAAATGTGACCGTAGAAATTACAAGTGGAATGGCAATGCACTACAAAGGACAAGGTTAGGTCATAAACTGGTCTCTAATGCGATGCGGGTAGTCATAAAAAGTCTCCCCTTTCATTTTTGTCTCTTCCAAGAATTGGGTTTTTTTGACTATCTGAGCAATTAAGATTGTTTACCAAAATTTATGGTATGTCCATGTAGTATGCTTGTTATTACAGTGAGCGATTGTATGCAAATACATGTAAATTAAATTCATTATGGCTTTTTGCTCAATACAGCCATGATGTTGTTATTTCTGTGCTTTTTGTGCAGTCATTAACCAAGTTCAACTTGGTTAATTCTGAACTTGTATATTATTAATTTCACGTGGTGGTATAAGAGTGGTTATTAATTATAGTAATTAATTTTCATGGAAGACAACCACGTACCATCCTTCGCTGAGAGAAAGAGAGAGAGTCAAAAGGGAATCACCAAGAAAGAGAAGAATGATGATATCCAGCTCAGGACCCTGGGTGTGGATATCATCATTCTTCTCTTTCTTGGTGATTCCCTTTTGACTCTCTCTCTCTCTCTCTCTCTCTCTCTCTCTCTCTCTCTCGCATAGTCGCTCACTGTAATAACGAGCTTACTACATGGATATACCGTATAAATTTTGGTAATGACAGTAAGGCACATTTTTTCATGAAACCGAATAAAGAAGAATATTCAATTCTTCATCGATTGGGTAAAAATTTTTGAGGAATGATTCTTTTGTTCTTCCTTACTGTTATGACAAGCCCATGGATATTAATTGTTAAGCAAGATCTAAATCCTTGAAGTAATTGTCGCATGTAATATTTTTGGTTGGTGTGATAATAAGGTACTACCATTGATTCCACAATTTACTAACTAATCCTTTTGCACTCTCATTTTCTTCTTTTCTGAAGTAGGGAATCCCCTCTAGTGGATAAAAGATTTTGGAATTGCATAACCACCAAATTTTCATCCTATATTTATCAGGTTTGAATGGAATATGTTGTCAAAATGGACACCAAACTTTTATCTCTATATTTACCTCACATATATTCATAAAAACACACAAATGCCTGTGAATCTGGAACAGAACTTGCTATCATCCTCACTTCATGACAAATAATATACGAATGACCAGAGATATAAATGAATTTTATTTATTAAATACTGCATGAATGTGTTTATCAACATCTGCATCATGTTTGGAACAGGACCAGGGTATGTCTGCCAGCGACAAAGATTGATGATGTTGTACAGGGGATATCATCTTTTAAGGGCACAAAAGGTGATTAGTTGTACATGTTGGCACTAATGATATTAAGAGTAGGAGACCGGCAGAATTACTTAACAAGCACAGGTCACTGTTGAAAAAAAGCCGTGAATTAGGGTTGAATTTGAAAGTGTCTCCAATTCTGCCCAGACACGATAGGAGGTAGTATATGATGATCAATTCGGCCTTGTCGATCAATTCGGCCCTGGAAAGATTGTGCAAGACTCAAGCGGTAGAATTCTTTTCAGCCTGGTCTGTACTTGTTAACAGGAGAGACTGCTTCTACAGGGATGGGATACACTTAAATAGAAAGGGTGCAAGAATATTTGCTGATGCTATCGAGGCAGTGTTAGGTGGGTCGGAAAACTGCTAGCTTGGGGGGATACAAGTACTAATAGATTAACAGTAGCCACTGGCAGAGGTGAAAGTAATTCTTG
Organism: Mastigoproctus giganteus; assembly: GCF_048544385.1. Taxonomy (NCBI): domain Eukaryota; kingdom Metazoa; phylum Arthropoda; class Arachnida; order Uropygi; family Thelyphonidae; genus Mastigoproctus; species Mastigoproctus giganteus. The sequence goes on along the minus strand of NC_143582.1, from coordinate 116,036,785 downwards.
CACTGCTTCTATTGGAATGAGCAGAAGCCTGGAAAACAAGATGCAGGATATTTTAGAGACTGCTGGGAGTCATTGCGGTACAAGTAAACACATGGGTTGTATTAGGGTAGCTAAGAATAGGAACACGTACATGTATACTTGTGTGTACACCAATGCTAGGAGTTTTGTGAATAAATTTGACGAATTTGAGGTATTGCTCAAAGCATCAAAGGCGGATATTGTTGGGATATCAGAGATGTGGTGTCACACAGATATAAGGAATGCAGAACTGGAATTTGGGGAGTACAACGTCTACAGAAAGGATAGACAGGATAGGAAGGGAGGAGGGATTATGCTATTACTTAAGAAACACATAAAATCCAAGGAAGTGAAGCCAGTCAACATCGCTGCACAGTGCAGTGTCGAGTCAGTTTGGTGTGACATAAGCATTGGGAGATCAAAATTGAGAGTAGGAGTGTGCTATAGGCCTAATGACTCTGATGAGTATAATAAGAAACTACAGGGAAATAGAGTGGGCCAGTAAATCAGAGAGTCTTATAATGGGGGATTTTAATTTCCCAGATATTGACTAGAATTTGTGATGTTGGTCACTCACACACTAGCAAGGCGTTTGTGGATTTATTGGATGATTGTTTTCTACCTCAGCATGTTCGGGAGGTAACTAGAGGGAGTAAAACTCTATTTTGATTATCAGTAGTGATTCTTTATGCATTAAGAATCTGCAGATAAAGGAACCACTAGGTGGCAGTGATCACAGTGTGCTGAAGTTGGATTTACTCAAAGAGGTAACTACCATCAAGGGTAAAGGGAAGGGTTATTGCTTTCGTAAAGACGACTACGATGGTCTGAGACAGTATTTAAATTCTGTACAGTGGGACCAATTACCAACAGAAAATTCAAAATGGCAAGCATTCAAAGAACTTATCTTGGAAGCTACAAGGCTTTACATACCAATTAAGAAATATTGTTCAAGATTTAGGCCTAAATGGATGTCAGATGAACTAATGAGACATATGGCAGAGAAGAAAAATGCATGGGATACATATAAATTAACATGTGACACAGAAGCCTATGATAGATATAAGCTGGTCTGATATAAGATATAACCAAGTCACAAAGGAGGCTAGGCAGGCAAAGGCAGATTATGAGAAATCTTTGGCAAAGGATGCAAAGAAAAACAGCAAAGAGTTCTTTACTTATGTAAACTCTTGAAAGAAGGGGATGAATCAGATTGGTCCACTTGATATCGATGGTTGAACTGTTGATGATCCTGCTCAGGTAGCTAACAAACTAAAGGAATATTTTGCATTGACATTCACACAAGAGGAGTTATTCATCGAGGAGAATGCCAGAGGTCTATTCAGCTCTGGCAGTAAGCTAGATAATCTGGTAATAACTGAGAGTAAAGTGGAGGAGAAATTGTTGAAGATAAACACAAGAAAGGCACCTGGGGTGGATGGGATCTATCCAGTTATATTGAAGGAGGCAGCAAAGGAAGTAAGCGAACCCTTAGCCATAATAATGAGAGCTTCCTTGGACTCAGTGGAGATGTGCAAATGTGACCCCAATTCACAAAGGAGGATCGGGCGCCTCCGTAGCCAGGTGGGCAGGAGCAGCAGTACGTAGCACACGCTTCTTGATTAGACTGGGGTTCGAGCCCGTGACCACCAAATAAGGAGGATGTGGAAAGGTCAGGGAATAACCACTGCATATCCGCGGAGCAGTATGGCCTTAGTTGCTAATGCTCCTAAAAACCAAATAATAAACAAACAAGCAACAAACAAACAAAGGAGGATCAAAGGCTGACACAAGTAATTATAGACCTGTGAGTTAACTTCTGTTCCAGTTAAATTAATGGAGGCATTGGTTAAAGAAGCACTACTGGATCATCTAGACAAGACTGGTCCTTGAGGTTGTCACAGACATTCTCTCAGATATGCCAGACAAGCTGTACTTGCTACCTGGGAGTCTAAAACGCTGATGGAACTGATATTCGGGTGACACTCAAGTCAAGTGGACCCAATTTCGGTGAAGTCCGTATGGTCTGTGACAGCCAAATACTCTGCTTGCACCTTCACGATGGTGGGACTGTTAGTAATCCTGAGTATAACCTCCATGCACAAGTACATGGTGGGTGACCCCTCAGGTGTGAACCAACGTTGTGGCGCCCACAACACATGGAGGAACGACGCCCTCTATGTTACCAGGCAGTACTAGGTGGTAGATGACTCTCATCAACCGGTGAAATACCACCACTTTGCTTATTGGAGGCTTGAAGTGGTGGAACCCATGTTTAGTCTCTAGGGCTAAGTTCCGGTCAACCCTTCCCTATCTCTTCCATCATGCAGTGTGATTGATGACTTTTGAGGTTATGATGAACGTCATGGCGAGATCCAATATTCCTTACATTTTGAGGGTACAGCTCTAAAACGGTGTTCGCAGTCCGGCCGCTAGTTAGTAAACCGGACCGAACGTATTGGTAACTCTCTAGGAAGCTTCCTGATCAGCTAGTGTATAATTTTGCTACCTCTACTCTGCCAGATCGTGACTGGAGGGAGTCCGAGTAGTGTGTATGCGGGGAGCATTGTCATATGTCCGTTCTGATATTCCCTGTCAGAGACTTGGCAATTTGGAATCTCCTCTCTTTGATTTTCTCTATCTTAAAATCTCTCTACCTCATTGTGTCAAATTCATCTGTTGTCTCTACCGTTCTCCCAACTCCACTAATCACTTGGAGCTCTTTGACTTCCACTCTTTGCAACTTGACTTTCTCCAGACCAACTTTTCTAACAGTGAGGTAATTTTCCTTGGTGATTTTAATGTTCACAACTCCAGCTGGCTTCCGTTTTCTAGTCACACCGACCCAGCAGTTCGAGATGCTGAGGCTTTTGCAATTACTAATGACCTAGCACAGATTGTTCATTTACCTACAAGAATACCGGACAATCCTAATCATACAGCCAATACGCTTGATCTTTTTCTTACAAACAGCCCTTCTAAGTACACGGTCGAAGTGAGAGGTCCTTTAGGCACTTCAGATCACAACTTGGTGATTGTCTCTTCTCCAATGGAACCTTTATCTCATGGCTATTCCGAACCTCGTGTTGTTTGGCATTACAAGAATGTCAAATGGGATGACCTGCGAGACTTGTTTTCTTGTTTTCCTTGGTCGGATTACTGTTTCAAAACTTCTGATGTCAACATTTGCTCAGATCATGTCAGTGAAATTATTCTTGCAGGAATGGAATCCTTTATCCCACACTCCACTTTAAAATCTCGTCCTTTATCTAAACCTTGGTTTTCCAATGAAATGTACTAAGGCTGTCCAAGAGAAGAATGTTGCATATCGTAATTGGCTTGTTTCTAATTCTTCAGTTTCATTTTCTGCTTACACCGAAGCTCGCAACAATTGTAAAGCAGTTATTAATCAGTCCAAACTAGAGTTTGAACAGGCTAAGAGTAGAAAACTTGCTTCTTGTCCTAATGGTAGCCGAGCATTCTGGTCTCTTGCCAGAGCTATTGGCCGCAACTTTTTGCCATCTCTGTTCCCACCTCTGTCCAAACCAGATGGTTCTGTTGTCACTTCAGCCAAGGATAAAGCTGACCTGCTAGCATCCCATTTTTCTTCCAACTCATGTATTAATGATCTTGGTAAAACACGCTCCATTCAATGCCTCCTGTGGTCTTCCGTCAAAAGGATGTCAGAAGGATTTTGATGAATCTGAATGCTAAGAAATCTCCAGGTCCTGATGGTATTTCTCCACTTGTTCTCAAAACCTGTGCTCTTGAACTTACTCCTATTCTTTGCCACCTTTTTTCACTTTCTTATTCGAAAGGTGTTTTTCCTTCTGCTTGGAAATTTGCTCATATCTCTCAGTTCCTAAAAAGGGTGACAAATCTCTCCTATCCAATTATCGTCCCATTGCAATTACTTCTACTCTTTCTAAAGTAATGGAGAAATCAATTAACCGCCAACTTTTAAACTATCTAGAAACCTTCCGTCTGATCAAGAATCGCCAGTATGGATTCTGTCAGTGTCAATCCACTGGTAATATTCTGGCTTATGTTACCCATTTATGGACAAATTCAATGGAAACGTTTGGTGAAACAAGCAGTTGCTCTTGACATCTCAAAGGCTTTCGATCATGTTTGGCATAAAGGTCGTCTAAACAAGCTTCCATCTTCTGGTTTGCCAACTGTTTTTAGTAATTGGTTATCCAGTTTTCTCTGTGATTGCTCACTGAGGGTGATGGTAGATGGCTCTCTGTCTTCTAACTTCTCCACTAATGCCGGTGTCCCCCCAAGGTTCAGTTCTTTCCCCCACTCTTTTCCTCTTATATATCAATGACCTTCTTCCATTGACTGGCAATCCTATCCATAGTTTTGCCGATGATAGCACATTGCATTCCACTTTCCTTTTTGAGAAACCTTGTCCTGCTCAATCAGCTTCAACTTCTCGAAAATCTGCTACCAATTCCTTAAATGCCGATCTTCAGGTAATTCTCCAGTGGGGCAAAGACAACTTAGTTGAATTCAACCCTTCTAAAACTCAGTCTTGTCTTATATCTCACAAAAAGGATTCTTCTGCTCCTATGCTTATCTTTAGTGACATTCCGATTTCTAGGCAAAATGATATATCTCTTTTGAGGATTACCCTGACTTCTAATCTCTCTTGGCACAAGCACATTACAAATATTGTTTCCTCTGCATCTAAAAAACTTGGTTTTCTCTTTCGCTCTCGGCGTTACTTTTCTTCCAAACAGCTGCTCACTCTATATAAATAGCAAATCCGCCCTGCCATGGAATGTTGTTCCCACATCTGGGGTGGTGCCCCCAAAACCTCTCTCAGGCTTCTTGATTCCATTCAGAAGAGGGCAGTTCGGGTAATTAATGATTCATCTCTAACAGAGTCTCTCCACTCGCTTTCTCATAGACGCACTGTTTCTGCTGCATGCCTCTTCTACAGATACTTCCATGGGCACTGTTCTTCTGAATTGGCTTCTATAATTCCTGCTCTCTCTTTCAAAACAGTCGGAACACATGCCGCCACCAGCCAACATCCAACCTGAAACCCACAGAACCAACTTTTCATCGTCCTCATTTATTCATTGAATTGCTGTTTTCTGGAACAACCTTCCTTCATACATATTTCCTGAAAATTACAATCTACAGAAGTTCAAGTCCAATGTCAGCAAATATCTTCTTTCGTCTTCTCAACCTCCAACCCAAGCATGGTACTAAGTACTATAGGTTCTAATACCTCTCGTGTTTGGGGTTCACATAACAAAAAAAAAAAAAAAAAAATCTTAAGTTATAGCTCGGACACAGCATGGTTTTGTTAAGGGGAAGTCTTGCCTAACCAATTTGATTGGGTACTATGATGCAGTCACAAAAGAACTGGATGCAGGGAATAACTTTGATACTAAATACTTGAATCTTAGAAAGGCTTTTGATGCTGTTGCACATGGAAGACTGCTGCACAAATTGGAGCTGTGTGGCATTGGAGGCAAATTGCTGCTATAGATAAAGGGTGGTTGAGGGGGAGAAGACAGAGAGAGAGTGGTAATCAATGGACACTGCTCATCGTGGACTAATGTTATTTTTTTTTATTTTTTATTTTTTATGAGAACCCCAAACACGAGAGGTATTAGAACCTATAGTACTTAGTACCGTGCTTGGGTTCGCCGTTGAGAAGACGAAAGAAGATATTTGTTGACATTGGACTTGAACTTCTGTAGATTGTAATTTTCAGGAAATACGTATGAAGGAAGGTTGTTCCAGAAAACGACAGTTGAATGAATAAATGAGGAAGATGAAAATTTGGTTCTGTGGGTTTGAAGTTGGACAGTAAATGGATGTTGGCTGGTGGCGGCACGTGTTCGGACTGTTTTGAAAGAGAGAGTGGGAATTATAGAAGCCAATTCAGAAGAACAGTGCCCATGGAAGTATCTGTAGAAGAGAATTGCAGCAGAAACAGTACGTCTATGAGAAAGCGAGTGGAGAGACTCTGTTAGAGATGAATCATTTATTAACCTAACTGCCCTCTTCTGAATGGAATCAAGAAGCCTGAGAGAGGTTTTGGGGGCACCACCCCAGATGTGGGAACAATATTCCATGGCAGGGCAGATTTGCGATTTATACAGAGTGAGCAGCTGTTTGGAAGAAAAGTAATGCCGAGAGCGAAAGAGAAAACCAAGTTTTTTAGATGCAGAGGAAGCAATATTTGTAATGTGCTTGTGCCAAGAGAGATTAGAAGTCAGGGTAATTCCCAAAAGAGATATATCATTTTGCCTAGAAATCGGAGTGTCACTAAAGATAGGCATAGGAGCAGAAGAATCCTTTTTGCGAGATATAAGACAAGACTGAGTTTTAGAAGGGTTGAAATCAACTAAGTTGTCTTTGCCCCACTGGAGAATTACCTGAAGATCGGCATTTAAGGAATTGGCAGCAGATTTTCGAGAAGTTGAAGCTGATTGAGCAGGAAAAGGTTTCTCAAAATGGAAAGTTGAATGCAATATGCTATCATCGGCAAAACTATGGATAGGATTTCCAGTCAATGGAAGAAGGTCATTGATATACAAGAGAAAAAGAGTGGGGGAAAGAACTGAACCTTGGGGGACACCGGCATTAGTGGAGAAGTTAGAAGACAGAGAGCTATCTACCATCACCCTCAGTGAGTGATCACAGAAAAAAACTGGATAACCAATTATTAAAAACAGTTGGCAAACCATAAGATTGAAGCTTGTTTAGAAGACCTTTATGCCAAACACGATCAAAAGCCTTTGAGATGTCAAGAGCAACTACTTGTGTTTCACCGAACCTTTCCATTGAATTAGTCCATAAATGGGTAACATAAGCGAGAATATCACCAGTGGATCGACGCTGACGGAATCCCTACTGGCGATCGTTGATCAGACGGAAGGTTTCTAGGTAGTTTAAGAGTTGGCGGTTAATTGATTTCTCCATTACTTTAGAAAGAGTAGAAGTAATTGCAATGGGACGATAATTGGATGGGAGGGATTTGTCACCCTTTTTAGGAACTGGCTGGATAAGAGCAAATTTCCAAGCAGAAGGAAAAACACCTTTGGAATAAGAAAGTGAAAAATGGCGGCAAAGAATAGGAGTAAGTTCAGGAACACAGGTTTTGAGAACAAGTGGAGAAATACCATGAGGACCTGGAGCTTTCTTAGCATCAAGATTCATCAAAATCCTTCTGATATCCTTTTGACGGAAGACCACAGGAGGCATTGAATGGAGCGTGTTAGGAATGGTGGGAGGTGTTTTACCAAGATCATTAATACATGAGCTGGAAGAAAAATGGGATGCTAGCAGGTCAGCTTTATCCTTGGCTGAAGTGACAACAGAACCATCTGGTTTGGACAGAAGTGGGAGCAGAGATGGGCAAAAGTTGCGGCCAATAGCTTTGGCAAGAGACCAGAATGCTCGGCTACCATTAGGACAAGAAGCAAGTTTTCTACTCTTAGCCTGTTCAAACTCTAGTTTGGACTGATTGGTAACTGCTTTACAATTGTTGCGAGCTTTGGTGTAGGCAGAAAATGAAACTGAAGAATTAGAAACAAGCCAATTACGATATGCAACATTCTTCTCTTGGACAGCCTTAGCACATTTATTGGAAAACCTAGGTTTAGATGAAGGACGAGATTTTAAAGTGGAGTGTGGGATAAAGGATTCCATTCCTGCAAGAATAATTTCACTGACACGATCTGAGCAAACGTTGACATCAGAAGTTTTGAAACAGTAATCAGACCAAGGAAAGGAAGAAAAGAAATCTTGCAGGTCATCCCATTTTGCATTCTTGTAATGCCAAACAATACGAGGTTGGGAATAGCCATGAGATAAAGGTTCCATTGGAGAAGAGACAATCACCAAGTTGTGATCTGAAGTGCCTAAAGGACCTCTCACTTCGACCTTGTACTTAGAAGGGTTGTTTGTGAGAAAAAGATCAAGCGTATTGGCTGTATGATTAGGATTGTCCGGTATTCTTGTAGGTAAATGAACAATCTGTGCTAGGTTATTAGTAATTGCAAAAGCCTCAGCATCTCGACCTGCTGGGTCGGTGTGACTAGAAAATGGAAGCCAGCTGGAGTTGTGAACGTTAAAATCACCAAGGAAAATTACCTCACTGTTAGGAAAGTTGGACTGGAGAAAGTCAAGTTGCAAAGAGAGGAAGTCAAAGAGCTCCAAGTGATTAGTGGAGTTGGGAGAACGGTAGAGACAACAGATGAATTTGACACAATGAGGTAGAGAGATTTTAAGCCAGAGAAGATCAAAGAGAGGAGATTCCAAATTGCCAAGTCTCTGACAGGGAATATCAGAATGGACATATGCACAAGTACCACCTTTGAGGCGAAAGGAATCATACAGCAAATAATTTGGACATCTGAGATGAGAAGTAGTTGAATCAACTGATAACTGATATTTAGTCAGAAAAAGTACATGGAGTTTGGAAGCCTGCAAGTGGAAATGGACATCGTTGAGATTGGAATTAAGACCACGTATATTTGTGAAATGAATTAGGAAGTCCTTGTGAGGTTTAGATCTTTTCGCAGATAAGCTTGCTCTATTATTTTGACAATTCATGGTGTATTCAATAGTAAGAAAAAGTGGGTGGGACATGCTGTATGAAGTAATGAAATTTTTGGATATGGCGTACATGTGGTAAGAATATACCCAGATCCTTGACATAACGTGGCCTCGACAACGCTCCCCGCATACACACTACTCGGGCTCCCTCCAGTCACTATCTGGCAGAGTAGAGGTAGCAAGATTATACACTAGCTGATCCGGAAGCCTCCTAGAGCGTTACCAATAGGTTTGGTCCGGTGTACTATCTAGCGGCCGGCCTGCGAACACCGTTTTAGAGCTGTACCCTCGAAATGTAAGGAATATTGGATCTCGCCACGACATTCATCATAACCTCAAAAATCATCAATCATACTGCATGATGGAAGAGATAGGGAAGTGTTGGCCGGAACTTAGCACTAGAGACTAAACATGGGTTCCACCACTTCAAGCCTCCAATAAGCAAAGTGGTGGTATTTCACCGGTTGATGAGAGTCATCTACCACCTAGTATTGCCTGGTAACATAGAGGGGCGGCGTTCCTCCATGTGGTGTGGGCGCCACACCTCGACCCCTGCTTACGTTGGTTCACACCTGGGTGGTCACCCACCATGTACTTGTGCATGGAGGTTATACCCAGGATTACTAACAGTCCCACCATCGTGAAGGTGCAAGCAGAGGATTTGGCTGTCATAGACCGTCCGGACTTTGCCGAAATTGGGTCCACTTGACTTAAGTGTCACCCGAATATCAGTTCCATCAGCGTTTTAGACTCCCAGGTAGCAAGAACAGCTTGTCTGGCATATCTGAGAGAATGTCTGTGATTAGTGGAGTCCCTCAGGGTTCAGTGTTGGGTCCATTATTGTTTTCCGTATTTATAAAGAATATTGATGATGTGCGCACCGGGCTAGCCGGGTGGGTAAAGTGCCTGCCTGGCAACCCAAAGGTCGCGGGTTCGAATCCCGTCTCGGGCTTGGATCAAAGTACTGCAAAAAAAACCTTGGGAGGTACACTATGGCCACAGAAGCTGATGCGCCAACAACTACCAAAAAAAAAAAAATATATATATATATATTGATGATGGTATATCAAGCTTAATGTCCAAGTTTGCAGACGATACAAAGGTTGGCAGGGTTGTTAAAGACACTACTGACGCTATGCTGCTGCAACAGGATCTGGAAATGTTGAGCAGATGGGCTGAGGGGTTGCAAATGAAGCTTAACATTGATAAATGTAAAGTACTATTTATGGGAAACAGCAACCCCAGTAGAGAATGAAAAGGACCTGGGGGTAATTGTGCAGGCAGATATGAAGTTCTCTGACCAGTGCAGACAGGCTGCTAGAGTAGCTCATGATGTCTTGTCAATGATATACAGGAATTTTTCTAGCAGGGATATGGAGGTGATTAATCCCTTGTATAAGGCAATGTTATTAAAATATTATTTGCTTGTCCGGCCATACCTTGAGTACTGTATACAGGTCTGGAGGCCTCGTTTGAAGAAGGATGTAGTGCTGCTGGAACGAGTACAGAGAAGGGCAACAAGATTAGTGAATGGAACAAATGGATGCTCTTACGAAGAAAGGCTTAAGTTTTGCAAATTACAGTGTCTGGAGACTAGGTACCGGCGAGGTGATCTGATAGACGTGTATAAAGCCTTGAATCGTTTGAGCATGCTCAATGCTGATGGGACTCTTCCTCTTGCTCATAATAATCACCTGAGAGAGCATAAATTCAAATTGAGGAAAGATAGATGTGTGGAAATTTGCCTTTAGCCAGCAGGTAGTTGGTTGCTGCTGGCTAAAGGCAGCAGGTAGTTGGTTGGTGGAACAGACTTCCATCCCTTGTTGTGGAAGTTGATAGCCTAAATAAATTTTAGGCTCAGCTGGACAGGTATTTCGAACGAATGGAGGGGTCAAGTCGAAGGTTTTTTTTTTTTTTTGCCTGATGCTGCATAAGCTTTCTTTCTTGCATCATATGCCTCTACTAATGCTAATGCTCAAAGAATTACCGACATATAAACAAATTGCCTTGCCGATGTGTCCAGTAGACACACTTAGCTGTGTTTTTAAAAATATATTAAGAATCTATTTCTTTTGATACCTTGTTTGCAAATATAGTGGGAGTATACATAAATAGAATATTTATAAACTTCTGAAAGATTACATAAAGGCTCACGAAGAAAAAAAAATTATTTTCAAAAGTTATAACAACATAAACTCTCTGATGTATCCAAGAGACACGTTATTCGGATAAGGGTTAATTAAAATTAGTAAAACTGTTATTAGGAAGCTGGTTTGTATGAGCCATTAATCCATTCAAAGCCCCTGATGAGTAGCGGAGAGATGGCCATGTGAATTAATGGATTTTATCTTTATTTCTCTTTCAGTTTTTCTTTTGTCTTCCTATTCTTTTCTTTCTTTTTGTTTAATTCTAGCTAGGTTCAGATTTATGTTTATAGATTAGTATTTATTTAACATTGAAGATTGTCTTTTAAGTATAGGCATGTACATTACCATTAACATCTCTAAAATCTGTTAATGACTGTGATGAGTATAATAAGAAACTACAGGGAAATAGAGTGGGCCAGTAAATCAGAGTCTTATAATCAGAGAGTTGTTACACTAAAAATGCCTGAAATGCGCCATATTATTCCTAATCTGCGTCGTGTAATCTAATAAAACAGTCAAATCGTTTGTGTAATGTTTAGTTATTATTTGTATCAATAGCACTTTCCCAACAATCCATAATAAGTAGGATTAAGAAAACGGAAACCAGATGGCAGACAAATGGAAAAAGATGACAGAAAAATGAGGATGTAGTCTAGTGCAGTCAAAGGCAGCAAAAACGTCAGGGAGATGGAGAGTGATAGAAGGGGGATAGAAGATAACAAAAAATTATGTATAATAAGTGATAAATAATTACAAAATTGATAAAATAATTACAAAATGAATAATATAAGAATGTTGCCATACGACTCACAAAACTCTTTCCTTGTCAGGTGCCAATGGCCAGGATTGCAAGCAAAATAGCAACACGTGTTTATTTCTGATTAAATGAAAATAAAATTTTTTGTAAATAAAATAAAATTTTTTTACAAGGATTAAAACATTTTTTTTTTGAAAATAGGCTTGTGAACTTTACACTGTTAATTTTATTTACACAGCTGACACTGTGAAGACGAGAAATTGAAAACTCAATTGACAACAAAAATTCTCAAGACAACTTATTAGTCTAATCCAAGAAAACAAGTAGCCTTAAAAGAGAGAAAGAGACGAGATAGGCCAAGTTGCAAGAGCTTGCAGAAAAAGTGAATTTTTCATATGAAAGTGAACAATAGTGGCACTTGGAAATAAATTTTAAACCAAAATCTAGAAATTCCTAAGAGTAAAAAAACATGTAAAAGAAAGGAAAAAAATGGAAACAATGGAAAAAAACCATTACAAGGTGAAAACAGTCTGGAGCCTGATTTTGTTGCAGCTGAACGTCAAAAGACTGCAGTTGAGAGAATCCAAACTTCAACCTTTATTATCCACTCAATCCAAGAACAACCGATTGGTAAATTCTCCCCATTTCTAGTGCAGAAATGTCTAGAAAGCATAATAGGTAACCCCAAGACAGTTTGCTGTTTAAGATTGGGAGACTTACTGGTTGAAGTTGCCACTGCTTGACAGTATGAGCACTGCTAAAACAAAACTTTTGGTGGAACTTCTGTTACCATTTCACAACTCATTTCCCTAAACATGTCAAGAGGTGTCATCACCAAATGGACCTTATTAATGTGCAAGACGAAGAGTAAAAACAAGAACTGCAACATCAAGAGTCATTAATGTCAGAAGAATTATAAAGGAGGGCACTACTATTTCGTATTCTGAACATAATGCTCACTTTTGACCACTTGTTTAGTTTAGTTTTTTTTTTTTTTTAGGAACATTAGCAACTAAGGCCATATTGCTCCGGGATATGCGGTGGTCATTCCCTGACCTTTCCGCATCCTCCGTATTTGGTGGTGACGGGCTTGAACCCCGGTCTAATCAAGAAGCGTGTGCTATGCACTGCTGCTCCTTCCCACCTGGCTACGGAGGCGCCTCGCTCTTTTGACCACCTTCCAGTAATAGTGATCTAAGTAGTTTATCTTAACTGATGTGTTAAAGAAGTCACTTGTAGCAGCATAAGGGGTTTTGAATGTCGATCCACTGTGCACACTAATACTGATTGCACAGCTATGACACCCAGTTGTCCTAACTGCAGAGAAGCACATATGAGTGCTTCTCTATGTCCAAGGAGTGTCCCCTTTGGAAATGTGATACAAAAGATACAGTGATACAAAACTGAACATAATGTCACCTGCCTAGAGGCCAAAAAATCCTTACCAGCCCTGAATACTAATAAACCAACCTATGTTCAATTGACCAAAAGATAAATATCAATTGCAACCCAAACAGTGGTAACCTAATATCACTAAGCATATCACTATCTGAGTGGGCAAGTTTAGTATTGGCCACTGTACCAATAAACCAAACGACAAACAAACAGAGTAAAGCTATAAATAAGCTGATAATGTACAACCAGATGCCACTCCACAGTAAAACACATAGGTACTACAGTACCTACCCTCCTTATGCAAATCAAACAGATTGCATGGACTTAGAAGATAGCTCACAACAAGACGAACAGGTACTAGAACTATTCAGAAGATAGACTTGTGAAAACTATACTTTCTGAAGAAGGGGAAAGCTAAATTTGAGTGAAACAAACCCTCAGCCCCTCGAAAACAAATTGAGGGTTCTACTAAACGCAAATAATGCTTACATTCTGCAGTGGAACTGCAGAGGATATTGTAGTAATTTAAATGACATCCAAGACCTCCTCTCACAATATGACCCTATCACTTTTTGCCTACAGGAAGCCAGTCTAATCCCACATATAACTGTTTCCCTCCGGAACTACATAATTCATCAGCAAGATCCTGTTGCACACAACCCGAACAATCTGGCAGATGGAAGTGTAGCTTTGATAATCAACACCCAGATACTTTCCAAATCAGTCCCACTAAAAACAAACCTTGAGGCAGTTGTAGTACGAGTCAATGATACAAATCAAAATATAAGCTATGCAGACCTAGAAAAATCAGTGGTACAACCTTTTCAACCCTATTTCATCCTCAACAGTCACCATCCGTTAGGGGGAAATCAGAACATGGATAAATTATTGAAAAATTACTTGATCACCACAATTTGATTACTCTCAGTAATGGTGTGCACACTTATATACATTTACCTGCAGGATCTACGTCATCTGTTGATGTCTCTCTATTCTGTGCTCAGCAATTAAAATATCTTCTATTTGGATATCTTAGCAATTAGCTGGGCATTGACCATTATCCAGTGATATGATGCATTGATACATACGTTCCCCAATTTTCTAACTGAACCACCAAATGAAACTTTTTAAAAGCAAAATGGGATATATACACCGAAAGGACAGAATTCACTGGATACCTGGTTACTTGGCAATGCGATGCTGTTACCCCTCTCACTAGTGGACGAACCCACCTCTTGGAAGGTATATTAGGTACACTGCATTCACATAGATGGTAATTCGATGTTAATATGGATAAATGTCATGAGTTAACCGACTTTAAAAGAGGGATGATAGTGGGTACCTGACACATGGGTCACTCTATTGTGTAGGTGGTATAGAAATTATCCCATTATCCCAATTTGACAGTATCAAGAGTGTATTGAGAGTATGCCACTTCTGGAATAACAACTCATTGTGGACAGTGCTGTGGGCGGAGAAAGGTGATAGATGAATGTGGGTGTCGACGTCTATCTTGCATTGTTTCAGCCAACTGGAGAGCGACATTGGCACAAATTATCACCGACTTCAATGAGGGAGGTGCAAGAAACGTCTCCACCAAGACCATCAGGCGATCATTAGCTGCAATAGGTTATGGGAGCTGCCAAGCCACCAGAGTCCCATTGCTAACACCACAACACAGGATTCTACACTTTAGCTGGGCAAAAGAACATTGACACTGGGTCTTGGATGATTGAAGATGAGTCTCCTGGTTCCCATTTCCAGTTATTTGGAGCGGACGGGAGGGTGCATATCTATCAGAAACCGCATGAAGCTATGCATTTGTCATGTCAACAAGAAACTGTTCAGGCAGGTGGGCAGTTGATAATGGTCTGGGGCATGTTCAGCTGGCACACTTTGGAACCTCTGGTACATCTAGATGCATCTCTGGTTGGTCCAGGTTATATGTCCATCATTGCAGACCATTTGCATCCCTTCATGGTCATCATGCACTCATAGGGCAATGGACTCTTCCAGCAGGACAATGCGCCTCCCCACAGAGCCGTGGTGACTAGAACATGGTTCAAAAGAGCATTCCACAGATTTTACAACCATGAAATGGCCTCCCTGTTCACCAGACATGAACTCTGTGGAGCATCTTTGGGATGCCGTGAAAAGGTCCGTTCGAGCTTGGGATCCTCCACCCAGGAATTCAACGGAAATGTTGACAGCAGTGCAGCAAGCATGGATGGAAATATCTGTGGAATGCTTTCGTGAACTAGTGGACTCAATGTCTCACCGTGTGACTGCCTTTATCTTGGCGAAAGATGGGCCTTCCTGTTACTAAGTAGTTATCCCATGATTTCTGTCTACTCAGTGTACAAACACTTAGCAATACCTGAAGAAAAGCAGGTCCGTAAACTTGGTCACAGAATATATATCTAACCAAATACTATAAGCAGCAGACCAAGTGATTCCAAAACAATCCAAAAAAATAGCACGCTGAAAATTGTGGTGGAATAGTAAATGCAGCACAGCTAAAAAAGAGAAAAAATCATGGTGGAACATCTTCAGGAAGTTCCCAACAACTGGAAATCTCATCTGCTTTAAGCAGGCTTGAGGAAAAAGCAAAACATATTTGGCAGACCAGCAAAAAGGAAGAATGGAGGCATTTTGCCTCCACAATTACAAGAACTTCAATATGCAAATGATATGGGCCAAAACATCCATGCGTCAACCTTCCCATACTCACTGTTAACAGCTGTGATGTTACCAACCAGTGAAGATTGTGAATACATTGAGAAAATTGTTTATGAAAATCTCACTTACATCTTACTGACCTCATTTTCAAGTACACAAGGCACAGCCTGTTTCTCAGGCCGTACACAAGGCACAGCCTGAGAAACATTTCATCAACTTCAAATTAGCATCTAGTGCTGCATACAATTTCCCCTTTGCAATGTCAGCATTGCACCATGTTCTAGCCACCACCAAACTCAATGCAGCAGAACCAGATGGATTACATTATATCATGATAGCGCAACTAACCGAACCAGCCCTTAAGACAATGTTACTTCTCCACAACACAATATTCAAAAAAAATACCTTCTCGACCAAATGGCATCATGGTTATATTTTGGCATTTCCAAAACCAGAAAAAGATCCTACAAATCTGCTACATTACTGACATGCACTCACAAGCTGTATGAGCAAGGTCCTGGAAAAAATGATTAATGCCTGCCTAACCTGGTTTCTAGTTTAAAATAACCTCTTTAATCCAGTGCAGTGTGGTTTCTGTAAAGGCAGATCCACTCTCGTGACCAGGGTAGAAATAAACATCCATGCTGCTTTTATAGCAAAAGGAAACCACTAGCATTAGTAGAGGCATATGATGCAAGAAAGCAAGCTTATACAGTATCAGTCAAAAAAAAACCCTTCCCATTTTATCCATCCATTTGCTACAAAAGTTTGTCCATTCTACCTTGAATTTATTTAGGCTATCAACTTCCACAATGACAGATGTAAGTTTGTTCCAGCAATCAACTACCCACTGGCTAAAGGCAAATTTACATGCAACTATTCAACAACTGTCTTTCCTCAATTTCAGTTTATGCCCGCTCAGGTTTGTAATCAGAGCAAAAGAAAGAATCCCATCAGCATTGAGCTGCTCAATCCATTCAAGGTCTTATACACCTCAATCAGATCACCCCTAGCAGGTGCCTAGTCTCCAGACGCTGCAATTTGCAGA
The DNA here is from genome assembly GCF_048544385.1 of Mastigoproctus giganteus. Classification (NCBI taxonomy): domain Eukaryota; kingdom Metazoa; phylum Arthropoda; class Arachnida; order Uropygi; family Thelyphonidae; genus Mastigoproctus; species Mastigoproctus giganteus. Next base: position 116,020,155 of record NC_143582.1, on the reverse strand, counting down.
ATTCAATCCTTTCTTCGTAAGAGCACCCCTTTGTTCCCCTGACCAGTCTTATTTCCCTTCTCTGTACTCCTTATAGCAACTGTACATCCTTCCTAAAATGAGGTTTCTAGACATGTATGCAGCACTCAAGGTGTGGCCTGACCATTGCCTTATACAAATGGATAATCTTCTCCTGATCCCTGCTAGAAAAATTCCTGTATATCATTGACAAGACCCCATGACCTGCTCTGGAAGCCTGTCTGCATTGCTTAGAAAATTTCATATCTGACAATTACTAATTAGCATTAGCATTAGCATTAGTAGAGGCATTTGATGCAAGAAAGCAAGCTTATGCAGCATCAGCCAAAAAAAAAAAAAACCCACTTCCACTTCACCCCTCTGTTCGTTCAAAATACCTGTCCAACTGAGCCTTAAACTTATTTAGGCTATCAACCTCCACCACAAGGGATGGAAGTCTGTTCCACCAACCAACCACCCGCTGGCTAAAGGCAAATTTCCGCACGTCTATCCTACATCTGTCTTTCCTCAATTTGAATTTATGCCCTCTCAGGTGATTTTTCTGAGCTAGAGGAAGAATCCCATCAGCATTGAGCATGCTTAAACCATTCAAGGCTTTATACACCTCTATCAGATCAGATCACCTCGCTGGTGCCTAGTCTCCAGACACTGTAATTTGCAAAACTTAAGCCTTTCTTCGTAAGAGCACCCCTTTGTTCCATTCACTAATCTTGTTGCCCTTCTCTGTACTCGTTCCAGCAGCTCTACATCCTTCTTGAAATGAGGCCTCCAGACCTGTATACAGTACTCTAGGTGTGGCCTGACCATTGCCTTATACAATGGAATAATCACCTCCTTATCCCTGCTGGAAAAATTCCTGTATATCATTGACAATACTCCATGAGCTACTCTTGCAGCCCGTCTGCACTGCTCAGAGAACTTCATATCTGCCTGCACAACCACCCCCAAGTCCCTTTCATTCTCTACCACTGTCAGTGTAGTACCACAAAGTTGATACGTTGCTCTGGGGTTGCTGTTTCCCATGTGTAGTACTTTACATTTGTCAATGTTAAACTTCATTTGCCACCTCTCAGCCCATCTGCTCAACCTTTCCAGATCCTGTTGCAGCAGCATAGTGTCAGTAGTGTCCTTGACAACCCTGCCAACCTTTGTATCATCTGCAAACTTGGACATTAAGCTTGATATACCATCATCAATATCATTTATAAATACAGAAAACAATAATGGACCCAACACTGAGCCCTGAGGGACTCCACTAATAACATTAGTCCACGATGAGCAGTGTCCATTGATTACCACTCTCTGTCTTCTCCCCCTCAACCACCCCTTTATCCATAGCAGCAATTTGCCTCCAATGTCACACTGCTCCAATTTGTGTAGCAGTCTTCCATGTGCAACAGTATCAAAAGCCTTTCTAAGATCCAAGTATATAATATCAAAGTTATTCCCTGCATCCAGTTCTTTTGTGACTGCATCATAGTATCCAATCAAGTTGGTCAGGCAAGACTTCCCCTTAACAAAACCATGCTGTGTCTGAGCTATAACTGAAGTCTTGTCTAGATGATCCTGCAATGCTTCTTTAACCAGTGACTCCATTATTTTCTCTGGAACATAAGTTAAACTAGCAGGTCTGTAATTATTTGTGTCACCCTTTGAACCTCCCTTTGTGAATTGGAGATACATTTAACATTTCCAGTCCATGGGGACCTACCATGAGTCCAATGATGCTCTCATAATTATGGCTAAAGATTTGCTTACTTCATTTGCCGCCTCCTTTAATATAACTGGATTGATCCCATCAGCCCGAGGTTCCTTTCTTAGAGTTTGATGAGCCTCTGGCATCACTTCTCCTGAAGAATTCCTCATGTTTTAATGAGCACAATGCTCATTCAGTTTGTCAGCAACCTGAGCAGGATCATCAACAGTCAGACAATTGATATCAGCTGGACCAATTTGATTGATCCCCTTCTAATGTTTACAGAAGCAAAGAAGTCTTGGCTGTTTTTCTTTGCATCCTTTGGCAAAGATTCCTGGTGTTCCTTTGCTTGCTCATTCTATCTCACTCCATCTTGCAGTTCAAAAAATATTCATACTATTGAAAGACAGCCGCAACTCTCCATAAATAAGCTAGAAATATGGACACAGCAGAATGGATATCGTATGTCAGAACAAAAAACAGTTGCAATTCACTTCTGCAAAAAATGCAAGCTGCATTCGGAACTGGAACTTCGACTAAAGAACCACCTGATACCACTCACCAGTAATCTTCATTTTCTAGGTTTAATATTAGACACCAAACTTAACTTTGTTTCTCACATAACATATCTCTGAACTATTTGTTTAAAGAAACTAAATATTATTCGGTCCATTTCTGCCATGAAATGGGGTACCGATAGATTCTCTTCTACGTCTGTATCGTGCTCTTATCAGGTCTTTTTATGGAGCTGTTGTTTAAGACTCGGCTAGGAAAAGTGCACTAACCAGACTGAACACCATCCAACACAGTGCCCTTCATACTAGGAGCCTGTAGAACATCCGCTGTCCAAAGTCTGTATGTAGAGGCACATGAACCTCCACTTCACCTTAGAAGGAAAATGCTGCTCCTTAATTATGCGGCCAAAATTCAAAGCTTTCCAGCCCATCCTGTGCGATCTATGCTTCTCAATCCTGATTAGATCACGTTTTACAAAAATACTGAAAATAGACTCACTGGTATTCAATTAAAAGAATTGATACATGCCTGGGACATTTTGACAATATGCTTCAAGAGAATGATATACCTGATCCACCCTGGTCTGTAACTCTCCCTCACTGTGATACCTATTTTCAGTAATGTGGAAAAAATCTCTGCCAAATGAAAAATATTAAACGGCTACATAAAGGCCATGCCCTCAAAAATGCTCAACGCTGTATAATATATACAGATGGTTCAAAAACACTCTTCTGTTGGTGTGGCAGCTGTCTTTTCCTCTTTCACACTTTCTATATCACTACCAATTGAGTGTAGCAGTTACACTGCAGAATTATATGCAATAAAATTAGCACTAGAAAATATAAACACTTTCCACAATACTAGCAGTATAATATACACAGATTCCATGCAGTGTCTGCATTAGACAGCGAACTTTCAATATCGCATCCCATCATAAAACAAATTTTTTCCTGCTTAAATCAACTACGAAGTAAGAATCGTGCAGTGATATTTTGCTGGATCCCAGGGCATTCTGGTATCACAGGTAATGAGAGAGCAGACCAGGCAGCCAAACAACCAGTCAGTACAATACCATCACATTACCAAGTATCATATATAGACTATTTTAAGTGCTTTAAAAAAATTATATTTTTGTCTGAAATCTGGAGGCCACAAATGAACAACAAATTGCTCGAAATCAAAGAGGAACCAGCACTATGGAAATCTAGCTTCAGGCAAAACAGACACAAAGAGGTTGTTCTAGCAAGATTACGCATAGGGCATACACATCCAACTCATATATATTTACTCAAGGAGGATTTCCCACCTCAATGCACTCATTGCACTTTACCATTTACTGTCAAGCATATACTCTTAGATTGTAAGTGCTATTCCTATTTCCGAAAAATACTTTCCTTTCACCATCAAGACTGAAAGAGCCTCTATCACTTGCCCATATTATTGGAAACAATGCAAATTTAAATGAACTGTTTACCTTTCTTAAGCAGATAAGAATATATGATTTTCTATGATGACAAATTGGACCGAATTTTTATATAAAAACATGTCATTAGAATAGGCACATTTTGGCCCCAGTTGCCCTTGTGCCCAAAAACACCAATACCAATCCCTTATGTTTTACATACTTCTTAACTAAGAGCATACGTATTCAAATTCCCCATATTCAAATTCTGAATCCCTTATATCTGGGCAACACCACTCAGATTGTTATTATTATTATTGGAAACCATATGGTGCAAGGAAGCCTGAGGCTTATGCTGCACCAGCCAAAAAAAATTCTCGAGAGAGAGAGAGAGAGAAAGGAATCACCAAGAAAGAGAAGAATGATGATATCCAGCTCAGGACCCTGGGTGTGCCAAGCCCATACTCACCAGATGTTGAGACCCTGGTATAAGAAATTCTCTGATATTCCCAAAATGTCTGCTTTTAATGGCTTAATCAGTACTTTAAATTCATCAAATTTATTTACTGAACAACTAGTAGTCATGAACAGTAAAGAATATCTGCAACTGTTTTTACTCTTAGTAATCCTGACACAATGACACAAAGTTTTGAAATCCCCAACACCTTGCCTTCCAGGCTGCTGCATGTTCTAGTAGAACTAGTGCAAGAATCACTTTCGCCCCTGCCTGTGGGTGTAATTAGTCTATTAGACTGTGTAACTTCTTGAAGCTAGCATTTTATAAATATGCTAAATATATTATTATAATGTGCAATTATATATTATAATAATATAATGTATAATATATAATGTTTGATACAATATATTGAATTTATTGTATCAAACTGAACTGAGTCAATCGAACACCGGTTTTCCTGTCACTCGTGTTCTACTAGAGGTAGTGCAAGAATCACTGTCACCTCTGCATGCAGCTGCTGTTAATGTATTATTCTGTTTATCCTTTTGAGGCTAGCAGTTTCTGACTTACCTTGTAATGCCTTGATAGCATCATCAAATATTTTCCATCCCTTAAATATTTTCCATATTTAAGTTTATCCCATCTCTGCAGAATCAGTCTAGCCTGTTAACAAGCAAAGACCACACTGAGTAAAATTCTAACCCATGAGCCTTGCACAATCTCTCCAGAGTTGAACTGATTGACAAGGCCCTCACCATATACTTCCTCCTGTCATGTCTGGACAGAATTGGAAACACTTTCCATTTTAATTCTGACTTGCTACTTTTTTCAACATTTGTTAATTAAATCCTCAGATCTCCTACTCTTAATATCATTATTGCTGATGTGTATAACATCTCGTTTTGTGCCCTTAAAAGATGATGACTGCTGTACAATGTCATCTTCCTTAGAATCTTGCAGACATACCTTAGTCCTATTCCACGTGTGCTTTTTGCCAGTATATTTCCCCTTCACTGACAATTGAGTCACCAACTGGAGCTACTTCTAGTGGGACCAAGGATCTCTGCTGTGGTAGATGTCTTTGTTTTGTCTGATGCAGCATGTGTTCTGGAGTTGGGCTAGGTGGCTGGGTGCTTGATGGGTCCATCTTCAAAGATTAAGCCCTATTCTTCATGCTTTCATATAATCATATCCCCAAATGTTGAGTTTGGGCTTAACCTCCTCATGCTCTTTGTAACAAACACAGGCATATGCACCTGACATGGCTGTATCCTGCCCTACTTGAAGTAGCTGTGCAAAAAAGAGCGCATTTACCATACATATAGCAACATAATCCTGACCTGCCTTTGGAAATATTCTCCGAACCAAATCATTCTTGCTGCTATGAGCCTTTTGCTTTGCTGTTCTAAATGTCTGAGCATGGTGTTCATCATCATCAGCCATTTTCAATCCACTGAAGGATGAAGGCCTCTCCAGCAACTTTCCAGTTCCTTCTGTTTTGTGCAATGGCCATCCATTTACTACCCACAAACTCATGAATTTCATCTGTCCATCTCTGTTGTTGTCTTCCAGGTTTTCTCTTAGCTCCTCTTGGGTACCATTCTGTTATTTTCTTAGTCCATCTGTCATGTCTTTGAGCTATGTGTCCTGCCCAAGACCATTTTAGTTCTTTAGTTTTGATAAGAAATGTCCTTTACTTGAGTTTGCTGCCTAATCCATGTGTTTCTCTTCTTATCTAATGGTCTGATTCCCAATATAATTCGTTCCATTCTTTGCTGTGTAGTTCTCAGCTTCTCTTCCATTCTTTTGGTGAGTGCCCAAGTTTCACTTCCATGTCATGGTGGGGAGTATACATTGGTTCATTATTTTATGTTTCAGACAAATTGGGATATTGCTCTTCAGTATATGACTATATTTCCTGAATGCTATCCATCCAAAATTTATTCTTCTCTTGACTTTCAACCATTTATCATTATTACAGCTAACAACTTGTCCCAGATAAATATATGACTCCACCTTTTCAATTACTGCTCCTTCAATCATTATTTCCCTTTCTGTGGCATACTTGTTCATCATTACTTTTGTTTTAGCCATATTCATCTTTAGTCCAAAATCCTTACTAACTCTGCATAATTCCCTCTAAGATTTCCCTCTAATTCTTTGGGATTGTGGCTTATGACCATAATGTCATCTGTAAATGGTTTAGGTACCCTCCATTCACATTGACTCCTTTCTGTGACCAGTCTAATCTTCTGAAAGCTTTCTCAAGGGCAGCAGTAAACAACTTCGGAGATATTGTGTCTCCTTGTCAAACTCCTTTCTCAATTTTAAATTTATTACTGTCTTTGTCTAGTCTAATAAATGAAGTAGCATTCTCATATATTTTCTTCAAAATCATAATATATGGGGTATCTGTGCCTTGTATTTCCAGTGCCTGAAACATTGCCTTATGCTGTATGGAGTCAAATGCCTTTTCATAATCCACAAATGTCAGGCATAATGGTGTTTTATATTCATTTGCCTTCTCCATTAGCTGGGAAATTACGTGAAGGTGATCCATAGTTGAGAATCCTGTCCTAAAGCCAGCTTGCTCTTTCGGTTGATTCTCATTTAAGTATTGTTGTTAGCATTCTAGTATTCTAAGTATTCTTATCAAGTATTGTTATAGGCAATACCTACATGTATTGCCTATAACAATACCATAATGTTGGCAGCAGAATTTAAATTTTCTTAACCATTTCTTAAACAATGGTGGCAAAGTCAGCTGTGGCTTCTTAAGCAGTTACAAGGACCAAATAATGAATTTGGTCCTTGTAACTTAACAGAGAATCATAAATAATAACTAAACCACTGATTTTAAATCAAAAGTTACAAAAAAAACAAAAAAAAACCACCTAGATAATTTTTAAGAAATAAAGAAAGTTCCACTTAGTGGTCCCGAAAAAGCTGTGCTTCCAAATAGCATTGTTAGTAGATTATTTTTGCAGGTTATTACTTTTTCTTTTTGCATTTCTAACATGCTGTTGTAGGAAATTGTCGTCAAATTAATCCAGAAAAGTCTCGCTATTGTGTTGAGAGTGAGCAACCCACAAGTTATAGTCAACATCTGGAAGATTAAGATCACCTATTATAAGACATTGTAGTTCACTTTCTCACTCTTTGTATGTATAGTTGTTCATGACAGTCATTTGGCATATAACACTCTTACTCTTTTTGTTTTCCCACTCCTTATGTCACAACAAATTAATGCCATATTGCACTGGGCACCATGAATCAACTGGGTGCATTAGCTTAGATTCTGTGTGTTTAACCAAGAGTATCTCTTCCCCACATCCTGCCTCTTGTTTTATACACATTTTACTCACCATATTCAAATTCTGCTTCCCTTTATATCTGAGGACACCATCTTTCCAACGTTCTTCAATATCTGCATTTATGATTTAATCAGTACAGTAGAAACCCTCTTACCTGAAGTTTGAAGCAGGATATCATAAAAAAGTATAACCATATACCTTATGATTTTTATGCTTACTTAAAACATACCTGTGTACCCATTAGCATTAGCAGAGCATATGATGCAAGAAAGCAAGCTTATACAGCATCACCAAAAAAAAAAAAAAATCCTTCCCATTTCGCCATCCATTAACTCAAAATGTTTGTCTAGTTCTGCCTTGAATTTATTTAAGCTGTCAACTTCTACCATGACAAATGGAAGTTTGTTCCAGCAATCAACCACCTGCTAGCTAAAAGCAAATTTCCACACATCTATTCTACAACTATCTTTCCTCAATTTGAATTTATGTCCCCTCAGATGATTAATCTGGGGAAGAGGAAGAATTCCATCAGCATTGAGCTTGCTCAAACCATTCATGGCCTTATACACCTCAATCAGATCACCTCACAGGTGCCTAGTCTCCAGACACTGTAATTTACAAAACTTAAGCCGTTCTTTGTAAGAGCAACCTGTTCCATTCACTAATTTTGTTGCCCTTTTCAGTACTACTTCCAGCAGCTCTACATCCTTCGTAAAATGAGGCCTCCAGACCTGTATACATACAGTACTCAAGGTGTAGCCTGACCATTGCCTTATATACAAGGGGATAATCACTTCCATATCCCTGCTAAAAAAATTCCTGTATATCATTGACAAGACACCACGAGCTACTCTTGTAGACTGTCTGCACTGCTCAGAAAACTTCATATCTTACTGCACAATTACCCCCAGGTCCTTTTCATTCTCTAACACCCTGAGTGTAGTACCACACAGTTGATATGTTACTCTGGGGTTACTGCTACCCATATGCAGTACTTTGCATTTGTCAATGCTGAACTTAAGTTGCCACCTCTCAGCCCATCTCAACTTTTCTAGATCCTGTTGTATTGTTAATGACACTAATGACAGTATGCTACTGTCATTAGTGTCATTAACAACTCTGCCAACCATCGTATCATCTGCAGACTTAGACATTAAGCCTGATATACTTTCATTAATATCATTAATAAATACAGAAAACAATGATGGACCCAACACTGATCCCTGGGGGACTCCACTAATAACATTAGTCCATGAAGAGAGCAGTGTCCATAGATTAACACTCTTTTCTTCTCTCACTCAACCAACCCTTTATCCATAGCAGCCATTTGCCTCCAATGCCACACTGCTCCAATTTGTTCAGCAGTTTTCCATGTGCAACAGTATCAAAAGCCTTTCTAAGATCCAAATATATGATATCAAAATTATTCTTTGCATTCTGTTCCTTTGTGACCACATCATAGTATCCAGTCAAATTGGTCAGACAAGACTTCCCCTTAACCAGTGGTGAGCTATAGTGGGCTCACGAGAGCCCATTGTTATTTATTTATTTATTTTTTGAAATTTTGCGAGCCCATTGTTGAAATGATCATTTATTTTACAAATTAAATCTTGAATTCAGTTATTGAGTATACAGAGCCAGAACTCTGGTTGGGCAAGCTGGGCCCCAACCCGAACATTTTAATGGTACAATGGACCAGTTATATGTTTTAAAATTGCTTCATTTTGATTTAATTACAGTCAGATTTTTGTTTGACGAACTTCTTTATAGCAAATTTTTAAAATTCCTCTTGGTAATTACATTTAAAATAGTTTTCGTAGAATGAAGAAAATTTCCATATAACAAACAGATTACAAGATACTTAACAGTCTGTGACCACCAAATACGGAGGATGCGGAAAGGTTAGAGAATGACCACCGCATATCCCCGGAGCAATAGGGCCTTAGTTGCTAATGCTCCTAAAAATAACCAAACAACAAACAACCCACCTCAGGCCTTTACCCAATTAGAGAGGGAGATTTTGAAACTGCATCGAGGCCTTCACTGTGAAGAATGAGCATAATATGAGATAGAGATGAAATGATGCCTTTCACACTACTACTGTAGTTTTCAAGTGAAACTTCTTTAGGTGCGCATGTTCCAAAACATAACAGCATACAGGCAATAATTTAAAAAAAAACAAAACAAAAACTGTATACATTATATTACTAATCTTTTTTGGAGGAATTATCCTGTTTTGTGCAACCATTTTGAATGAGAAGTTAAATATTCGGGATTATTAAATGGCTTTTTAAATCTGGAATTTCTTAATGATTTAGCACTAATGATTGACACCTGCAGGAGCTAGCTCTCTTACCTTCCAAAAGTCGCAGCATCACTATAGTGAAAGCATATAAATTAATTCTTTGAATTATCAGTGCTATTGCTTAATTTGAAAACTTCTGAAGGAAATTATTACTACTTAGCCACATGGTGCAAGGAAGCCTGAGGCTTATGCTGCACCAGCCAAATAAAATTCCTGAGTTACCCTAAGAGAGAGAGAGAGAGAGAGAGAGAGAGAGAGAGAGAGAGAAGAATAATGATATCCAGCTCAGGACCCTGGGTGTGCCAAGCCCATACTTGGCTTGGCACACCTGGCACACGAAGCTGAAGTTGAGAGCAGTTATTAAACTGCATTGTTTTATCCTTAAAGTATTGGTTAGTAATGCATCAGAGTAATTTTAAATTAAATAAAGAAAATAATAACATCATTGAGGATGAGGAATTGGAAGAAATTTTAAACATGTTACCTGAAATTGTGGAATATGGAAGAACGTTCGTCTCCATGGTATGAAAAACGAATAAGAAATTTAAGTTTTCTAATAAAATACGAAATAAAAATTAATGATTTTAGAGTTTTTGTCGAAGACAGTTTATCTTTAAAATCGAGTGAAATTCCCTTTCAATTAAAAAAGTCAGAAATATCCTTGAAACTATTGTGACTAGCAGTGCTGAAACTGAGCGAGCTTTCATTGTAATGAATAATATTGTAACAATAAAAATAACGCCTTTGACAATTAAACATGTTGCAGTATGATGACCACACATCCAATTTCTATATGGAAAACCATTGCTTCAATTTTATCCAGATCATTACGTCAAATCTTTCCTCCATAATCATTGCTCAGTTATTGAACAAAGCAGAAGATCGACAACAAATATTAATAAAGTAAATTTTAATTGAAATTTTTAGAATAAATTTTTCTTGAATATTTGTGTAATAATTTTTTTCATGTAATCTGTAATTTTTGTATATCTTTTCTAAAATAATTTGTTTTTTTTATGTAATATTTGTTTTTATATTTTACGTTTTGTGATAGTTTTTATTTGTGATATGAGAGATATTTCATGTGAAATTTTATTTGCACTATTAAAATTTTATGATGAAAAAAATGTATTCATTATATTTTCCTAGTTGTAAAAAAAAATAAAAATAAAAAAGTGACGTGTTGATTACGAAATAAAAGAGCTTTTGTATTATGATTAAAGAGGCCTGTGTGCTGTGGATTCATTATTAATATCGAATTACTGTGGACACAGCAATTGTCCACAGTAATTCGATATTAATAGCTTTTGTATTGTAAATATTTTATTGATCATTCACAAATTTCCATAATTTTTGCAAGACAAGATATAATGGATTTATGATAACTAAAGTAAGAGACGTATACTTGCGATTGCAACGTATCTAAATGTTTCTGGAAAACAGCATTGATTGAAGTACCTGATCTTGTAGTTGAAATTACATACACAACTGTTAGGGCACCTAACAATGGATTGTAGCGAAAATGCAAGACAGGGAAAAAAAAAAAATTATTGACAAATACTTGTATTGTTGCAGTCATACTAGCTGTGGTAGTAACTGCAGGAAGTATGATTGTGACATCATACTATTCAAAAATTCTAAAAATTTAGAACTCGAAATATCGTACCGGTAACAAAATATACGTCATGCACCCTAAATCACACTACTAGTGATTGCTCGGCACAGACTATTGGTGTGAGCATGGGAAGTGCCTCTGGCGGAAATTGTGGATGATGTCACTTCTGTGACCGATCGGATTTACTCGGTAGGTATCCCCAAGGATGTTGGCAGAACTGTGAGCCCATTGTTAAAATATTCACAGCTCACCACTACCCTTAACAAACCCATACTATATCCGAACTATGACTGAAGTCTTGTCTAGATGATACTGCATTGCTTCTTTAACCAGTGCCTCCATTAATTTTCTCAGAATAGAATTAAACTAACAGGTTTGTAATTACTTGTCACACTTTGATCCTCCTTTGTGAATTGGAGTCACATTTGCACATCTCCAGTCTGGGTACCTAACCTGAGTCCAAGGAAACTCTCATAATTATGGCTAAGGGTTTGCTTACTTCCTTTGTTGCCTCCTTTAATATAACTGGAAAGATCCCATCCAACCCAGATGCGTTTCTTATGTTTATCTTTAACAATTTGTGCTCCCTTTGCTCTCAGTTATTACAAAATAATTTAACTCACTGCCAGAGTTTAATACGCCTTTGGCATTCCCCTCCCTGAAAAACTCCTCGTGTAAATTTAGATGCAAAATACTCATTCAGTTTGTTAGCTCCCTGAGCAAGATCATCAAGAGTTGAACCATCAGTATCAAGTGGACCAATCTGATTCATCCCCTTCCTTCTAGAGTTTACATAAGTAAAGAACTCTTTGCTGTTTTTCTTTACATCCTTTGCCAAATATTTTTTGCAATCTGTCTTTACCTGCTTAATGTCCTTTGTGACTTTAACATTAGTAGAGGCATATGATGCAAGAAAGCAAACTTATATAGCATTAGCCAAAAAAAAAAAAAAAAAGCCCTTCCCATTTCACCCATCCATTCACTCCAAATGTTTGTCTAGTTCTGCCTTGAACTTATTTAAGTTGCTGATCTCCACTACAACAGATGGAAGTTTGTTCCAACTATCGACTACCTGCTGGCTAAGGGCGAATTTCCGCACATTTATTCTACAACTGCCTTTCCTCGATTTGAATTTATGCTCTCTCAGGTGAGTAATCTGAGCAAGAGGAAGAATCCCATTAGCATTGAGCTTGCTGAATCTAAGATAGATATAAGATGAATACTGTTTCATTTTCATAGCACACTGGTGAGAAAACCTCTAAATTCTAATTGCTACCCCTAGAAACCAACATAAGTGCACATCTTTGGACTGCAGTTAATTAGAACATTTCAATTTAAATATTTGGATTTTCAAGAAACACTGATCAGAAGTAATGACCATATAGCTTAACACAATAGGAGGATGGCATAGTTGAGTCCATATAAGTGTTAGTTATAACAGTCAATGCAACATTGTTATTAGAAAGGATCATTACCTTGAAGTGATAACTCATTGACTTTCAGAATGAAATCTGATTGAATACAGCAATACCTCGCACAGTGTGGCTTCAATCAGTACAAGATTCAGTATAGTGTAGTTTATAATCTGCAACTGATGATTTGGTTTATAATCTGTGACTGCGATTGATGATTTGGTTTGTAATCTGCGACTGCGATTGATAATGCAGTCATATATGACTGACATTTTTCTAAAATTTTCTAGAATTATCTCCAAATTTGCATCACTCACCTATTCTAGATCTTTCTACAAGCTTATACAATGGATTTTCAAGAAACACTGATCAGAAGTAATGACCATATAGCTTAACACAATAGGAGGATGGCATAGTTGAGTCCATATAAGTGTTAGTTATAACAGTCATAACAGTTATAACAGTTAGTTATAACTGCCTTAAGTGTACTATATAAGTATTGGCATCACTAAGTTCAGCACCTTCTTCTTAAGCATGGGTATATCCTTTTTGTGATTTTTTTTTTTTTTTCCCTCAGTGATTCCTTTATTATGAGTGATAAAAGAAAGTGGGATGATACCAAGCCAAAGTAGCATAAATGGTTGAAATTAGAAGAGAAACTTAAAATTCAAATGCAATGAAGAAGGCACTTCGTTTGCCAAACTCGCACAAGACAAAGGAATAAATGAATCATCTATAACAGGGGTGGCCAACAAGTCAATTGCGATCTACCAGTCGATTGCGGCTTTAATTTCAGTCAATCACGACGAATTTTAAATATATATAAAAAAAGATAGCCAGGGGCTCATATCTAGTGAGTATGGACTTGGCACACCCAGGATCCTGAGCTGGATATCATCATTCTTTTCTTTTTCTTGGTGATTTCCTTCTACTTCTGACTCTTGTATATCTCATTGTAATTAAGAAAGTTTTTCTTTTTTGCCTGGTGCAGCAGAAGCCTCAGGCTTCCTTGCATCATATGGCTAATAATAAATAGATTTGTCAAAATCTAAATGTTTTATTATTATTAATGGCCCCACTGCATACGATTATCACCAATCCGTTGAACCACGTGACTACTCTTGTCAGCACGCAGCCACTAGGCTTGTCTAGTGAAAATTCACGCAGTTCGGTGTGGAGAGCATAGCGTATGTGAGGAATTCTTATTTAGCTTATTAATATTAATAACTGGACAGTACTTATACACTAAATTGATTTGATTTAAAATGAATACTACGAAAAAGAGTAAAACGTGTCATCTTCATCAAGAGTGGGAACTAGAATACTTTTTTGTAATGATAAAAGAAAAATGTTGTTTGATTTGCAATGCTTCTGTGGCTATACCCAAAAAAAGGAAATTTAGAAAGACTCTTCAACGCACTCCATGGTAAATGCCAATCAGATTTTCTGCCTTAAGAGTGACCTTAGAAAAAATAAATTAAAAGACCTTAAATCCAGATTATTCGCACAGCAAAATTTCTTTGTGACACCTAATTTACAATCTAAAGCAGTAACTGTAGCATGATTTAAGTGAGTCATCTTCTTGCAAAAAATACAAACTATTTTCTGATGGTCAATTCATCAAAGACGCATTTTTAGAAATAGCAGATTCTCTTTTTGAAAATTTTAAGAACAAAAATTAAATTAAAAGTGCTCTTCAAGATCTGCAATCATCTCGAAATACTGTGATACAACGCATTGAAAAAATGAGTAAAAATGTGAGCGAACAATTGCATGCTCATATTGCTAATGGTGTTCTTTAAAACAACTGGATAAATCTACAGACGTCACTGATACAGCTCAATTGCTCGATTTTATTCATATGGATTTTGTTAAAAGAAAAAACTAGAGGTCTTGATATATTTAACACATTCAAAAATTTTATTGAAAAAAATTAAATTACCACTATTTGAGCTTGTATCAAATTGTATCTATAGATACAACAGATGGAGCTAAAAGAATGACGGGGCATCTAACGGATTCATCGCTTTGTGCCAAAAGGATGATGAATTCCAAGATATTTTGAGTTACCACTGTATCATCCACCAACAGTGTTAGCCAGCAAAAGATTAAATACTAAAATTGTTATGGACATCGCTTTCAAAATCATGAATTCCATCAGAGGACAATCTCTTCAAAGGAGACTTTTCAAAATACAACTCAATGAAAATGAACCAGATCTGATATTACACACAGATGTGAGGTGGCTGAGTCGGAGTAAGTTTCTACAGAGATTTCGAAATTTGCTGAATGAAATTAAAAAATTTTTGGCAATGGCTAAGGATCTCAAAGAAAAAGAATTTGATCATTTTGAAAATATGCTGTTATGTTATTGTTATTTGTTTTTTTTTTAGGAGCATTAGCAATTAAGGCCATATTGCTCTGGGGATATGCAGTGGCCATTCCCTAACCTTTCCGCATCCTCCGTATTTGGTGGTCACGGGCTCGAACCCCGGTCTAATCAAGAAGCGTGTGCTACGCACTGCTGCTCCTGCCCACCTGGCTAGGGAGGCGCCCACGAAAATATGCAAGATCATTTGCAAAAAAATATCCTGTTTTTGAATGTAATAGTGAGAAATGTTTCTGAAATTGAGAAAGTTGTGGATGATTTTAAAACAATTGAAGACACTGTTCAATATATTTCTTATCCATTTAATGTTGATTTAGATATGAAACAAATCAGAAAAAATCGCTGAGATTTTTCACATGGAGTAAAAAATATTACTTGAAAATGAAATTATTACATTGCGAAACGATAACTTCCTAAAAGCCAGCTCATCAGAAAAAGACTTTTGGAAATACGTTTGCCGAGAAAAGTACCCAAATATGAAAAAAAAATGCAGTGAACTTTTAAATTCTTGTTTTGGTTCCACATATCTATGTGAATCGGCCTTTTCGTATTTGAAACAAACAAAAACAAAGAATCGCTCTACTCTTACAGACTCACATACATTGTCAAAATTTGGCTGTGACATTGCCAAAATTTTGGCAATGTCACAGCCATTGCCAAAAGACTGTTTACAGTTATCCTTATCACAGTATATCCTCTATTTTGAAATCTTGGCAGATGACACGAACACACAAACTTCACATAAATTAAAAATTTAAATACGTATGAATTTAAAATAAGATATTCTGAATTGTATTAAATTTTAAAATTTATAAACAACATTTTTTAATATGTGTTAATTAACTTTTTTAACCATGTGCAATGAAATTCTTGAGATGGCAGATCGAAGCACATTTTGAAGAAAAAAAGTAGATCGCATCACAAATTAAGTTGGCTACCCCTGATCCATAAGAAGAATTGTAAAAAAATAGAATCAGTACAAAGGGTATGGAATAACTACCAATTCTTTTGCCACGAAAGCAATCATAAAAAAAGGAGGAGCTCTCTGAGGGTAAATATGGAACATCTGCTATCAATGTGGATAGAAGATTGGAATCAGATTGTGAATCCTGTTAAGTCAAATGGAAATTCAAATGAAAGCTATGAGTCTTTTCAACACACTTTTTTTTTATTTTTTTATTATTAAAACCTATAGTACTTAGTACTGTGCTTGGGTTGGAAGTTGAGAAGACAGAAGATATTTGTTGACATTAGACTTGAACTTCTGTAGACTAATTTTCAGGAAATATGTGTGAAGGAAGGTTGTTCTGGAAAACGGCAGTTTAATCAATAAACGAGGAAGATGAAAAGTTGGTTCTGTGAGTTTGAAGTTGGACAGTAAATGGATGTTGGCTGGTGGCAGCACGTGTTCGGACTGTTTTGAAAGAGAGAGGGAATTATAGAAGCCAATTCAGAAGAACAGTGCCCGTGGAAGTATCTGTAGAAAAGGCATGCAGCAGAAACAGTACATCTATGAGACAGAGTGGAGAGACTCTATTAGAGAGAAGTCATTAATTAACCTAACTGCCCTCTTCCGAATGGAATCAAGAAGCCTGAGAGAGGTTTTGGAAGCACCGCCCCAGATGTGAGAACAATATTTCATGGTAGGGCAGGTAAGCGATTTGTACAGAGTGAACAGCGGTTTGGAAGAAAAGTAATGCCAAGAGCGAAAGAGAAAACCAAGTTTTTTATATGCAGAGGAAGCAATATTTGCAATGTGCTTGTGCCAAGAGAGATTAGAAGGCAGGGTAATCCCCAAAAGAGATATATCATTTTGATTAGAAATTGGAGTGTCACCAAAGATAAGCATAGTAGCAGAAGAATCCTTTTTGCGATATAAAAGACAAGACTGATTTAGCATTAGCATTAGTAGAGGCATATGATACAAGAAAGCAAGCTCATGCAGCATTAGCCAAAAAAAAAAAAAAAAAATCGCTCCCATTTAACCCCTCCATTCATCCAAATGCCTGTCCAGCTCAGCCTTAAATTTATTTAGGCTATCAACTTCCACGGCAAACGATGGAAGTCTGTTCGACCAACCAACTATCCGCTGGGTAAAGGCAAACTTCCGCATATCTATCCTACATCTTTCTCTCAATTTGAATATATGCCCTCTCATGTGATTATTTTGAACAAGAGGAAGAATCCCATCAGCATTGAGCATGCTGAAACCATTCAAGGCTTTATACACCTCAATCAAATCACCTCGCAGGCGCCTAGTCTCCATACACTGTAATTTGCAAAACTGAAGCCTTTCTTCGTAAGAGCAACCCTTTGTTCCATTCACTAATCTTGTAGCCCTTCCCTGCACTCGTTCCAACAGCTCTACATCCTTCTTAAAATGAGGCCTCCAAACCTGTATACAGTACTCAAGGTGTGGCCTGACCATTGCCTTATACAAAGGGATAATCACCTCCTTATCTCTGATAGAAAAATTCCTGTATATCATTGACAAGACACCACGAGCTACCCTTGCCGACTGTCTGCACTGCTCAGAAAACTTCATATCTGCCTGCACAATTACCCCCAGGTCCTTTTCGTTCTCTACCACTGTCAGTGCAGTATCACAGAGTTGATACGTTACTCTGGGGTTATGTACTGGAGTTTTAGAAGGATTGAAATCAAGTAAGTTGTCTTTGCCCACCGGAGAATTACCTGGAGATCGGCATTTAGGGAATTGGTAGTGGATATTCCAGAAGTTCAATCTGATTGAGCAGGGCAAGGTTTTTCAAAATGGAAAGTGAAATGCAATGTGCTATCATCGGCAAAATTATGGATAGGATTTCCAGTCAATGGAAGAAGGTCATTAATATACAAGAGGAAAAGAGTGGGGGAAAGAATGCTGGTGTCCCCTTTGGGGGATACCAGCATTAGTGGAGAAGTTAGAAGACAGAAAACCATCTACATCATTCAGTGAACAATCAGAGAGAAAACTGGATAACCCATAACAAAAAACAGTTGGCAAACCATAAGATGGAAGCTTGTTTAGAAGACCTTTATGCCAAACACGATCGAAAGCCTTTGAGATGTCAAGAGCAACTGCTTTTGTTTCACCAAACTTTTCCATTGAATCCTTCTGTTACCCATAAATGGGTAACAGAAGCCAGAATATCACCAATGGATTGACACTGACGGAATTTATACTGGCGTTCTTCGATCAGACCGGAGGTTTCTAGGTAGTTTAAGAGTTGGCAGTTAATCGATTTTTGCATTACTTTAGTAAGAGTAGAAGTAATTGCAATGGGACGATAATTGGATGGGAGGCACTTGTCACCGTTTTTAGGAACTGGCTGTATATGAGCAAATTTCCATGCAGAAGGAAAAACACCTTTGGAATAAGAAATTGAAAAAAGGTGGAAGTTCAGGAGCACAGGTTTTGAGAACAAGTGGAGAAATACCATTAGGACCTGGAGCTTTCTTAGCATCAATATTCGCCAAAAACCTTCTGACATCCTTTTGATGGAAGACCACAGGATGCATTGAACGGAGCGTGTTGGGAATGGTGGGAGGTGTTTTTACCAAGATTGTTAATACATGAGTTGGAAGAGAAATGGAATGCTAGCAGGTCAGCTTTATCCTTGGCTGAAGTGACAACAGAACCATCTGGTTTCGACAGAGGTGGGAGCAGAGATGGGCAAAAGTTGCGGCCAATAGCTTTGGCAAGAGATTAGAATGCTCTGCTACCATTAGGGCAAGAACAAGTTTTCTACTTTTAGCCTGTTCAAAATGTTTGGACTGATTAATGTTGTTACAATTGTTGTAATTGTTGTTACAATTGTTGCTTTACAATTGTTGTGAGCTTAGTTGTAGACAGAAAATGAAACTGAAGAATTGGAAACAAGCCAATTACGACATGGAAAGTTCTTCTCTTGAACAGCCTTAGCACATTTATTGGAAAAGAAAGGTTTTAGATAAAGGACGAGATTTTAAAGTGGAGTGTGGAATAAAGGATTCCATTCCTACAAGAATAATTTCACTGACACTATCTGAGCAAACATTGACATCAGAATTTTTGAAACTGTAATCCGACCAAGGAAAAGAAGAGAAATCTCGCAGGTCATCCCATTTTGCATTTTTGTAATGCCAAACAATGTGAGGTTGGGAATTGCCATGAGATAAAGGCTCCATTGGAGAAGAGACAAACACCATGTTGTGATTTGAGGTACCTAAAGGATGTGGGTTATGAACAAACTGGTTGTTCACTCTGAGCAAAGACTATTTGTTAATAACAATAACACACCTAATATATTATTTTACATGTGCTTCTACTACAGATGAATAACTTGCTCTCTCACTCTTTTCCTCTCTATCTACTACTGTTCCCCCTTTTCCTTTAAAATGCAGTATTCAGGTCAGCCTGCTAAAAGTCCTATTCATTTTCCCCGTTTTTCAGTTAGCATAATCAAAATTTTGTTTTAGGACTTACTTTCTCCTTTCTTCCCTCTGCCTCGATGGGGGTTTCCAGCATTCGTCTCCCTGGGCCTGGCCTTTACTGGTTCACTAGGCACACATCTCTGGACTGCTCTTTGTTGGTTCTCTCCACAATACAAGGGTTTTGCTTCTGCGATGCTGCTTTGGCCATTCCTTGGAACTCGAGCCGATTTTCTCCTGAATTGATTCCCTCACTCTACTATTATTAATTCCCACTGAACTATGCTGGCCCCATTCTCACTCCCATCTCCAAAAATCTCCGTCCTCCAAAAAAATCTTCCCACACACCTTCCAAAACCAGTCTCACTCCCCAAAAATTTCTGTCTCACCATCCAGCCTTTCTCTATTGATGTTATCAGGATCAATATTCCCAAGAAACACTCTTGCATCTGGAATTTTTGCCTCTTTTCCATCATTAGGGCCTCGGTGATCATCTGAGTCCCGACTACCATCATGTCTTGCCATGGATTGGTAACTCATATCTGAATTATCAAGTCTTAATCACTTAAAATCTTTATTTGATTAAAATATTCTTTCTGTAGTGGCACTATATATATATGCTATTCTTTTTGTAGTTGCACTACTTATGGTCAAACTTCTCTCATTCTGTCTCTCTTCTTTTTCTTTGTTTTACTTCCCCAATTCTGCTTCCTTTCAACATAGAACCATGTTAATTTTTAATGGCTTCCATTAAATCATATTGTACAAATGCAAAATTCTGTAAAATAGTACACCAAATATTTTCCCATATTTAGAAAATCTTTCTTCCAGCTCTTCTCTATTGATGTTATCATTAGGGCAAGAAGCAAGTTTTCTACTCTTAGCCTGCTCAAAATCCAGTTTGGACTGATTAATGACCGCTTTACAATCGTTGCGAGCTTTGGTTTAGGCAGAAAATGAAACTGAAGAATTGGAAACAAGCCAATTACGATATTCAACTTTCTTCTCTTGAACAGCCTTAGCACATTTATTGGAAAACCTAGGTTTAGATAAAGCACCAGATTTGAAAGTGGAGTGGGGAATAAAGTATTACATTCCTACAAGAATAATTTCACTGACACGATCTAAGCAAACATTGACATCAGAAGTTTTGAAACAGTAATCTGACCAAGGAAAAGAAGAAAAGAAGTCTTGCAGGTCATCTCATTTTGCATTCATGTAATGCCAAACAATACGAGGTTGGGAATAGCCATGAGATAAAGGAGAAGCGGCAATCACCAAGTTGTCATCTTAGGTACCTAAAGGACCACTCACTTCGACCGTGTGCTTAGAAGGGTTGTTTGTGAGAAAAAGATCAAGCATGTTGGCTGTATGGTTGGGGTTGTCTGGTATTCTTCTTGGTAAATGAACAATCTGTGCAAGGTCATTAGAAATTGCAAAAGCCTCAGCATCTCGACCAGCTGGGTTGGTGTGACTAGAAAACGGAAGCCAGCTGGAGTTGTGAACATTAAAATCACCAAGGAAATTACCTCACTGTTAGGAAAATTGGACTGGAGGAAATCAAGTTGGAAAGAGAGAAAGTCAGAGCTTCAATTGATTAGTGGAGTTGGGAGAACGGTAGAGACAACATATGAATTTGACACAATGGGGTAGAGAGATTTTAAGCCAGAGAAGGTCGAAAAGAGCAGATTCCAAATTACCAAATCTCTGACAGGGAATATCGGAACGGATATATGCACAAGTACCACCTTTGAGGTGAAAGGAATCATACAGCGAATAATTTGGGCAACTGAGATGATCAGTAGTTGAATCAACCGATAACTGAGATTCTGTCAGAAAAAGTACATGGGGTTTGACAGACTGCAAGTGGAAATGGACATTGTTGAGATTAGAATTGAGACCACGTATATTTGTGAAATGAACTAGGAAGTGTTTGAGAGGTTTAGATCTTTTCGCAGATAAGCTTGTTCTATTAGTTTGACAATTCATGGTGTATTCAATAGTAAGGAAAACTGGGGGGGTGACATGCTGTATGAAGTAATGAAATTTTTGGATATGGTGTACACATGGTAAGAATATACCCAGATCCTTGACATAACGTGGCCTCAACAATGCCCCCTGCATACACACTACTCTGACTCCCTCCAGTCACTATCTGGCAGAGTAGAGGTAGCAAGATATATACTAGCTATAGTATACACTAGCTGATCCAGAAGCCTCCTAAAGACTTACCAATAGGTTTGTTTTGGTGTACTAACTAGCAGCCAGCCTGCGAACACCATTTTAGAGCTATACCCTCGAAATGTAAGGAAGATTGGATCTCGCCGTGATGTTCATCATAACCTCAAAAGTCATCAGTCATACTGCATTATGGAAGAGATGGGGAAGGGTTGACCTCAACTTAGCTCTGAAGACTAAACATAGGTTCTACCACTTCAAGCCTCCAATAAGCAAAGTGGTTGTTGCACCTGAGACCCATCTACCACCTAGTATTGCCTCCTAACACAGAGTAGCAGCATTTCTCCATGTGGTGTGGGTTCCACACCTCGACCCCTGCTTGTGTTGCTTCATACCTGGGTGGTCACCCAGTGTGCTTGTGCATGGAGGTTATACTCAGGATTACTAACAGACCCACCATCGTGAAGGTGCAAGCAGAGGATTTGGCTGTCACAGACCATCCGGACTTCGCTGAAATTGGGTCCACTTGACTTGAGTGTCACCCGAATATCAGTTCCATCAGCGTTTTAGACTCCCAGGTAGCAAGTACAGCTTGTCTGGCATATCTGAGAGAATGTCTGTGACAACTTCAAGGACCATAACTTAAAGTAAATGTAATGGAAGAAAATTATGGAGAAGGGGCAACTGATGAAACATTTTTGGCAAGTCGTGGGTGGTTCTTTTGTTTTAAAAAACGCTTGGGGATTCATAATATCCATATTGTAGGTGAAAGTGTTAAGTGCAGACAAAGGTGCTGCCATAAAATTTCCTAAAGAATTTATAGAAATTATTGAAAAAGATGGGTATACAAAGATAACTAAATTTTTAATGTTGATGAAACCGGTTTGTTTTGGATAAAATGCCTTCTAGAAATTTTCTATCAGAAAATGAAAATAAAAACTCAACCATGTTACAAGGCATCGAAAGATCATCTGACACTTTTGTTGAGCGGAAATGCATCTGAAGATTTTAAATTGAAATCCATGCTTGTGTATCATGCAGAAAACCCCCTGAGCACTTAGTGGTTATGCAAAGAAAGCTCTCTCAGTTGTTTGGCATTTATATAAAAAGCTTCGGTAACGAAAACTTTGTTTGAAGACTGGTTTAAAACTTACTTTTTTCCTGCAGTTGAATGTTGCAGCAAAGAGAACAACATGGATTTTAGTGCATCAGGGTATCCAACTGGACTTTGTGACATTTAATGAAAATGTCAAAATTCATTTTATTCTATCAAACACAACATCTCTACTTTAACCAATGGATGAAGGTGTCATTACGAAGTTTAAAGCATATTATTTGAGATGAACTTTTTCTCAAGCAATAAGGCTACAACTGTACAAGCTCCACCATCTTTGGCTGAATTCTGGAAAAATTACAACATCAGAAATTCTGTCGAAAACATAAATGAATCATGGCTCGATAACTTCGAGCCATGATTCATTTATGTTTTCGTTAGCAAGAGTAACATGAGAGCAATGTGGAAGCAAGTTTTGCCTCATTGTGCAAGCGATTTCTGTGGCTTTGAGTCCAAAATTCAGGTTGTTTCCGAAGACGGTGTCAACATTGGACACAATCTTGGATTCGAGTCTTTAGAAATGGCTAATGTTTGAGAGTGCATTGATGCATATTCTGAAGCTCTCGATGATACTCTCCTTAACTTAGACCAAGAGTGGCCAAATGAGGAAGTAGAAGAAATTCCAGAGTATTACGAAGGAGCTAGTAAAGTATGAGAAAAAGAATTTCCTTTACAAGAACTTGAAAAAATGTTTTGGGCAGTGGAAACTGCTTCAGACTTAATTATGAATCATGATCCAGATGTAGAGTGTATCATTAATGCCCGGCAAGCATTAGAAAATGCCATTCAATGTTACTGAGAACTCCACAAAGAAAAGAAGAAAAACAAAATGGTGCAACTTAGATTAGATAGATTTTTCTTTAATCAGTAAAATTTTCTAGCTTTAATTTTTTTCAAAATAAAATTGTTGTTTTCCTTTTTCAAAATAAAGTTTATCAATTAATTTCATTCTTAGTCTACCTCATTACTATTTGTATTTATTATTTTTCTTACTCAATCATGCATAATTATTTTTCTACTATAAAAAAATCCTTATGATACCCATGTATCGTAAGGATTTGTGCTGATTCAGTCAGTGCGGTACTTTTTTCCAACACATTAATTGCACTGTGCGACGTATTGCTATAATTTTAAAGCTGCATCATTTCATTAATGATTAAAATATCATATAAACCATTTTCCTTTATCATGTAAGTTACTACTACTCTAAGCAGCTAACATGGGGATAGACATAATTTTATGTGTATCAATTTTTAAATTTGTTGAGGGTGATCCCAATGGTCACATCAAGTTTTTTTAGACACGTTAGTGCTAAACATCATAAGAAATTTATTGTGGTCGCTCTTCTGAAATTCACTTATTATTCACATTTAAGTTTCTTTAAATGACTTGGTATTTAGTGAATCATTTTTTATTACTGTCCCTCTATTGAAATTGATAGCTGTCTGATTATATCTTAGGTATTGACCTCCTCTGTATATTAAGGAAATGTGTGTAATAAATGTAAAAATTTATGTAATAAATGAAAAGCCTCTGTACCCGAGTGGTTAGGAGCAGGAGTGCAGTAGCACACGCTCTCTGAATAGACCGAGGTTCAAGCCCCCGACTACTAAATATGGTCGATCGGCCAACCCTGCACTGGACCAGCATGCCAGATTATGGTCCATTTCCCTCAACATGAATTGTTGAGGAAGTTTCCATCCTGCAGTAATAATGGCTGTAGTTTACCTTTTATGTAATAAATTAATTACTGGTGAGATCCTTGAATCTTTAGCTTATGCATTTTTGTCGTTTATATGTAATTATGCACAGCCTAATAATTCTCATTACACTTATGTTATAGGCATCCATGGTTTTCTGTCTGCATGATGTTCCATTTATTTCAGATATATGTTTATTATATTTTACAAAAATGAAAAGAGTAGCAGTGCTGTGTTTTTATTTTAACATTTTATTTGTTTCATAGGTATCACCAACCACTTCACTTCATGGAGGGCAGCTTAGGAAGTGTTCTACAACAGGTAATGGCCGAAGTTCAAAAATTAGTGGCAGCAGAAGTACATCTTCAAGTAGTACGGGATCTGGTAGCAGCAGCAGTAGCAGCAGCACCAATACCAGTACTACTAATAGTAGCAGTAGTAGCTCTAGTACAGGAAGTAGTAGTAGCAGTAGTAGCAGTGGAAGTGGCAGTAGCAGTGGCAGTAGCAGTGGAAGTAGCAGCAGCAGTGGTGATAGTAGTAGTGGAAGCAGTAGTAGCAGTGGTACCAGTAGTGACTCTGACAGTGAAAGCTGTAGTAGCAGGTCTGATGTTCACTTTTCTGCTTCTCATAAAATAGTTACAAGGAAAAAGTGGGACAAATTCAAAGATCCCTTTTTACAAAGTCAGTGTAAATCAAGTTATCAGAGTACTGAGAGTGCAAAACAAAATGTGCATGTTCAGAGTTCTGAATGTCATAAAAGAACATTGAGCAAAAGAAAAGATTTAGTAACAAAGGATACTAAGAAATTTAATAGAGATCACGATACAATTAGGACTAAAAATAAATCTGGTTTGCTAAGTGATGTGGAAGATTCATATTCTGAACCAAGTCTTTCATCAGATTCTGAGGATCAAGCAGAAAGTCTCAGGGAAGCTTTTGTAATGTGGAGAAAGGTAGAACAGCAGCATCAACAACAACAGAATGACATTTCTGTGGATTCAAGTAATGTTAAAGATTATGTTGTCACTTCTCAGCTTGAATTCACTGCTTGTGAAATGGATAGCAGTAGTTCCCATATAAAAAGTACAGAACATGACCATATCTCTTCTAGGCTTACTGAATCTAATTTTGAAATAAATCGTGTGGAAGGAAGTCCTGAAAAGTTTGAATCTTTCACCACAATTGATTCAACTAGTTTTCTTGCTGAAGAAACAAAAGGTAACTCAACTTCATTAGCTCATCCTCCTGTTTCTTTAGACTTGGATTCTTTGCCTGTTAACTCTCGATCTAATGTATCTCCAGATAGTGGCATTCAATCTTCTGGCGATTCTCCACTCCAAAATGAGTGTGATGTAAATAATGGCATTTCTTCTCTTACTGCATCACAGAGCAGTTCTTTGCATTTTGTGGTATCACAAACTGTTGAACTACATGAGGAAGTGTGTGATACAGCTGAAGAAGAAAAGGAATCACCTATTAGTCATTGTTCACATACACCCTCACCTCCATTATTAACTCCCTTGGAGTCATTGTGGTGTCAAGATATTGATGACCGCTGTTCAGATAGTGATAAACAGAGAAGTCAAGGGGACGATGGACCTGCACCTCTTTTGACTCAAGAAGGTTTGAATATTGAGGATATGGCCAATTTTAATAGGAAGGATAACAGCAGAGATTTAAGTACAGATTCATTTCTTGAATATGAAAATAAGGAAGTATGCTCCGTTTTAATGGAAACATCTAAGCAAACCTTAACCACGGATAATCCACTTGAAAAAACTAAAACAAATACTCAAGATGTGGGTATTCTCAAGAGTAATTCTTTATCCTTCATAGAAAAGAATGGTTTTTCTACAGTTAATAAATCATCACTAGAAAAGCTAAACCAAAATCAGATAAAGAATCATGAAAGAGAAGCATCCAAAGAAAAATGTATAACGGAAATATCTGTTATTGAAAGCGTTGTGATATCAAATAGCAAACAGAGGTTACTTAATTCAAAAAGACAAGTAGAAAACAATAAAACCGACAATGAATTGCAAATGCTTATTCAAAGTGTCCAAGATTCTATTTGCTCTCAGTTTCAAAGTTTAGAATCAGATGCTTTGAGTGATTTGGAATTTAACGAGCTCTCTATAACTCATGAGAGTGACAGCATTACAACCACTCATGTTTCTTGTAATGGGAGCCAGGAGCTGGACAGCCACAAAAACAACAAGGCTTCTTTAAATACTTTTAGTAATTTATCCAGTGAGAAGACATTAACAAACTTAGAAATACTGCATTGTGAGAATGAAAAAAGTAAACTGTTGCCTAATGATAAAAATATTGCCAAGTCAATAAAAAAGATGAACAGTATGAGAAAGAAACACTCAGTTGTTATTGAAGAAAAAATTAAAAAAACTGTAAATAAAACTATTAATTGTAAATGTTCTTTCCCTTCAGATCCCCCTAAAAAACTTAAGGGTGAAGAGGATTACACAATACCATTTATGAAAGACAAAGAAATTCAAGAGAACACACCACTTGAAGTTAAAATAGCTTCCTCAAAAAGAAACAGAATTGTAGATCACAGTATCAGTGCAAATGACTTTTTACCTTTGGTGCAATCAGAAAAAACATTCATAAAATCTATTGAGAATCAGTCCCTGTTGACTGATGAAAAAAATGTAGAATCTGGGACTGAGACAGTATTATCTACAAAAAGTGCCTTTTGTTCTGCAAAATTCAGTGTGAAATGTTCTGATGCAGAAGAACAGATTAATTTGTACCATTCTGATTTTTCTGATGAGGAAAAACCAGGTAATATAGAAAGATTCCAGAAAGAAGTTCAGAACACAGTTGTGAAAAGAAAAAGTAAATATGAGAAAACCAAATTAAGTGACATACAAAATCAAAAAGAAAAAATTTCTGAGCATAATGTGTCAAGTTGTGAATCAAAGATTAAAACATTTAGAAATAAAAAGTTAAGCCCAAAACACAAGCTAGCAAATAATAATTTTGTTAACCAACTATCTCAAATGCCTTTGCATTCTTCAAATGAATCTGTGTTAAATCAGAAACCTGATTTTAGTATTTTACATAGTTCTGACTTTACTGATGAGAAGGAAGATGTCAGTAAACATGAAATTCTAAATAAAGTGGAAACTAAACTCTGTATTGGTCCTGAAGTACCTGGTACATCAGTTATAAGTAAAGAATCCTGTGATTTAACATCAGTTTCCCAGCAGAAAAAAAGGAAAACAGTGGCAAAGAAAACACCATTAAAACCAAAAGCAACCAAAATTAAAAACAAATCTTATGAACATCAAATTATTGATGATAAGATTAATCTTTCAAAATGGAATAATAGTACATCGATAGACCAGACAGATATATGCTCTGACGTGAAATGTTTGGAAACAGAATTATGTGTTTCTAAAGTAAATAGGACAATAATCAGTAAGGTGGAACAAATAAAGATATCAGCTGAACATGTATTGAATAATGCAGATTCAGCTGATGGGAAATGCAGTAATAAAAATATCTGTGAGAACAGACTAGAAAAGAAACAAAATCTAAAACAAAAAAGAATATCAAAATTAAAAAAGTCTTCTCAGAATTCATCACAGTTAGAAACAGAATCATCTGATCAAAAGCTAAGTACATTTAAAGCAAAAGCCAAATCGAAATTAAAAACGGCAAATACTGAATCCCAGGATGAATTAATAAATGAATCAATTACTCAGAAGAAAAGTGTAACAAAGAAGCAAAAAAAATGTTCTAGACCACTTTATCACCTCGGCACAACCCTAAATGAGAAAACTAAATTTGAAAAGAAAATTCCAAAGCAAAATAGCATAAGTACAGGTCGGCAAACTAACAAAGTTTTTGGAAACAGTGTTTTTATTTCAAAAAGGATGAAATCCAAATCTGTAGTTGATAGTCTTCCCCATGTGGTTGCAAATGAAAATAGGGTTACCATTTCTAAGAAAAGAAAATGTACAAAACAAAAGGATGTGCCTGTTATTTCAACACTTGCAAGTAATAGCTCTTATCATAAAGCTCAGTTTCTTAAGAGAAACAAGCGAATAAAGCTGAACAATGAAGAATTGCAAACAAAACAGGAAGCTTCAATTGATGATAGCTTATTACCACTACAACAGTTTAATGAAGAACAAACAGATGTGACTGAATTAATACATAACCGAGAAACTTTAGATGAAAAAAGAGTAAGTCCAAGGAGTAAGGTAGCAAAGGCAAAAGTGAATACCAGCACACAGAATTCAAGAACTAAAGAAAATATTAACAAATCTCCACGTTCAAATAAAACTTTAAAAAAGCAGATTCAGACAAATACAGTACTGAAAGCAAAACTTCAGTCTAGAAGAAAGAAGTCTATAAGACTGATGAAAGATGATATTGATGATTTGACTAATAAAGAAACAGATACTTATATTGAAAAAATTAGTTCAAAGAAGTTACAGAAAGGAAAACATGACTGTAATTATGAAAGGGTGCCAGGTCATAAAGCTGTTAATGAGAAGAGATCTTACATTTCCAAAACAACTGCTACTTCAAAGGACAGCACTGAAGTTAGTGATAATTTATTTCTATTGCAGAAGGTTAAAGCCATATCTAAATCAAAACGAGAAGTTAAACGGGGTGTTGAATTAGTAGAAAATGATAAAGTATTGCTAGTAGGAGGTTCTAATGAGAAATCCCATGTTACTAAACAAAACAAAAGTGCAAGGTATAAAGAGATAGAATTATCTGAAAAAGAAAGCTTTATAAGTGAAGAAAAAAATTCAAAAAAGAGTAAATTGGTAAAGCCAAAGCTTTCAAGTGGTGTTCCAGAATATGTACTGAGTAGTGATGATGAAATAAGTGTAACTAATAAACACCGTAAGATAATAGAAAAGCAAGATTATGCAGAAAACATTACTGGATCTGATTTCAAATTAGATGGAGGTTTAAATATGTCTAAGCAAGTTAAAATTATACAAAAAAAAGAAAATTCTAATGAATTGTCTCTTGAACAAGAAGCACAAACACTAGAAGAAAAAGTAATTATGTCAAAACGAAATCAGAGGGGAGAGCAACATGAAGAAATTGATGAAGAATCTTATTTGGAAGAGGAAAAAGAATATGAAAAAAAAGCAAATTTTTCTTCAAAGAAGAATAAGACTAGAAAACAAAAGCTTGAGAATGAGAATATGGATATTGCGCCTACCTTGGATATTTCTGAAGTTCTTTCTCTACCAGGTGAAGTTTATGAATATGATCAGCAGGGTGCTGATAGTTTTTCTGATGCATGTGGGTCTTCAGCAGTAGATAGACATTCAGATCATTTTAGGAGGAGGAGAAAAAAATGTAAACATGTAAGACTGAAGTACAATGAAAATCCTGAATTTTTAGCTGATTTGGATGGTTTATCAGATTTATTAAAAGTATGTTATATTTCAAAAAATATTGTGATGCCAAATCCCACACCTGGAGAAATACTGCTGCCTACAATTTTCCAGATAAAAAGGTTTGTTAAAATTAAAAAATCAGATAGACCTCAGAGATCAATAAATGAAAACAAAAATTCAAAGCCAAATACAGAAAAGTCAAGTTTAAAAGATGTTAAAGAAAATGGAAAGGAAAAATCCACTAAGAAGGTTAAAAGAAAAGCACCAAATAAAGCTGATCTTCAGCGTAAAATTGGAAAAGAAAAGATGAATCAGTACGATGCACAGTTACCTTTAAAGAAGCGGCGCCATGTTGAAGTTCCTCATTTAGATGAAGAAAATTCATCAAAAGCCATTAACATAGATTCTCAAGTCATAGGTGTAATACGGAAAGTTGGAACTAAAAATATGGAGAAGAATTCCATAGATGAAGCAATTGATGCCTGTCTAAGCAAATATGCCATTTGTCACCCCATAGTTAATACCAAAAGTAATGATGAAAAGGCTGTTTTGGGTAATATAACAAAACGAAAATCAGAACACCTACAGAATAAAAATACTTTACTGCATAATGAATCAAGATTATCTTTAAAATCAAATACTTCTAAGGTTGGATCAAAGCTTTTGGAAACCTCACAAATCAAAAAACCCAATGCTTCCCTTAAGTCAATAGAAGATGCAATAGAAAGCTGTATACTTAAATATTCAACAGAAACCAATCATATACAGCCTAAAAATGATAAGGAGACCACTCTTGGAGCTAGGAATGGCAGCAAGAAAGCTAAAGAGGATGAATCAGATGATGTACCATTAGCTGTGTTTGCAAAATCACAAAGAACTCGTAAGGGATTGCTTTCTTCATCACTTGGAGCAAGGGAGTTTTCTAAAACTATAGCTGCTCTGAGACAGAAACGAAAAAGACTTTTGAAGGAAGTAAGAATTCATGTAAAAAAGCTTTCTACGAAAGATTTGCAAGTTAAGCATTGTACTGGTGTGCAAAGACGGAAAAGGAAGCTGAGAAACAGAACAGGATTTGTGAAAATAAAGCGTAAGAAAACAACCAGTAGTAATGCTCAAAAAAAGTTTATACCAAATGTCTCAGAGCCATTAGTTGAAAGTGAGATTATAGCACAATCTGGAAATGAACAGGATACTTGTAATGTTGACACAATCTTAGAAGCAATACAATCAGTAGTGAAAGCTTCTACTTATATTTCTGAGAAGGAATTAGATAACAGAGAAAACTGTGACGTCAATTTTAGAAAGCATAAAGAAGAAGACTCGGACAGCGATGAGGGAAGTTCCAAGAGGATGAAAATTTCAGATGCAGAGGACGATGAAAAATTTGAAGAGCCAAGGTTAGTATAAGACTAATTTTGTGTGAATTTGGTGCTTTTTACTTGATGATTTGAGTGTGATATTTCTATAGTGAAATATATTATGACCCAAAACATACTATCTGCCCAGTAACATCTTAAGCTCCCCTTTGCTGTGATAACTGTCTGCATCTAGTCGACTCGACGAGACCATGGAAGTTGTTCCTGGACTGGCTGGATAGAAGGATTTCCCGGGGCAAAAGAGCCTAGCATGGACTGGTCAATGTTGGTTTCCACTGTATCTCACAATTGTTTGATGGGCTTGATGTTGGGGGAATTTGCTACTCAGGGGAAAGCACAAAATGCTTGTATTTGATCCTCTTGAACCATTCCTGCACAGTGCTGACTTTGACATGGGATGTTGTCTTGTTGAAAGAGTGCAGTGCCATCTGTATGCATAGTTGCCACGTAGGGCAAAGCTTGGTCCGAAATAATGCCAAGGTAGGAGCTGGCAATGAAGATGTATTTAGTAGAGATGAGGGTCCCAGTGATATCCAAGAAAACATCCCCCAAACCATGATACCACTGCCGCCACCCTCTTTTCATCCAACTGTGCAGTCTGTTTGCAGCTGTTTAGCTGCTCATTGAATACTCACCCATCCATTGGCATAACCCCAGGGGCTCATATCTGGTGAGTATGGGCTTGGCACACCCAGGGTTCTGAGCTGGATATCATCATTTTCTTTTTGGCTGGTGCAGCATAAGCCTTTGGCTTCCATTGATTCATCAGACCAGGCTACTCTTTTCCAGTTGTCCAATGTTCAGGAATGATGCTCCATGCCTACTGCAAGTGAAGGTGTCGATGATGGTCAGTCAGTGTGGGCACGATCAGGTCACTCTCCATAGGCTTATCAATGAGAGTGTCTGCTGGATTGGTGTGCTCGAAAACATTTCTCTGTGCACCCTGGATGTATTCTGTCATTAATTGAGTGATCATGAGCTTTCTCTTCTTCTTGACAGCACGTGCCCACACCCACCAATGTTCACTCCAACTGTCAATCAGTGGTGGTGGTTTCCCTTTCCCATCGCATTGGGAATCTCTCTTTGGACATTCTTGCCACACCTTCACAGTGGTGGCCTCAAACACCCGACAATGTCTGTGGTTGCTGAAATGCTGCCCCCCCCCACCTTCCTAGTGCTGCAGATAATTTCCTGTTCAAACCCTGGCACGTCCTTCCCTTTCCCCATTGCGTGGGCTTGTACTGATGAACTGATATTGCATGTGCTCTCACTACATATGCTGGCTGTTCGGTGACATCACTTGATGCATCCAGTCTTGGAAATAGGAGTGGTCTAATGTTTTGGATCATGAGTGTATATATTTTTTAATGGTAATTACGATTAACCTGACAGTAGTATCACTCTCTTTGTAACATGAGTGATGTCAGTCTCCCAGCAGACCCCAGATTTTAACTTTAATATTTTTAAAAAGTATTTAGTTTTTTGAATTATGTTTTTTTTAAGGTTCTAATTCTTCACATTTTACAAGTAGATTGCAGTGTTTACTAATTTCATTTCTAATGAAAGTTTTAATGAAATAAAATGCTTATTAATTGTACTTAAATTTTCAGACAAATCTCAGCAATGTGATATAGAAACATAAAACGTTTAATGTATGCCAAGCTTAAGTTTGTAGAATCATTAATTTTGTAAATTTTGGCATTACTCAAGCACAACTGATTAAGCCAATACAGTATATACCGCTTATTGTGATCATGGATAATGTTATCACTTTTATGAATTCCCAATCAGACAGATATGAATAGAATGTAAATATCAATAATTAGAAAAAAAAAATAATAATAACATTTATTTTAATCAGTGCTTTGGTTTGTGTTATTGCTTTTTGTCTTATTGCAGTTCATGCATGTGCACTGGAAGTGATTAAGTAACATCCCAATTTTTCTTGAACCCTGACACGTATGTTTTGTTCGTGTTGTTGTTTCATATAGTTTGTCATTATTCCATGAAAGAAAGTAATGTATCTGACTACTGTAATATAGTCAGAACTACCATTCTGACTATATTACAGTAGAGCAGTAACCCTTTCTAATTCTTGATTTTAATATTTTATTTGTTTTTTATGGCTTGTACGGATTTCCAGAAACATTAAGCCATCAGTAAAAATTAAACATTTAATTTTTATTGATGACTTTTTTGAAGAAACAGTGGAGAGTCAAATTAAAGTATTTTGTATTGCTTTTAATACAGTGCAACTTTAATACGATGTGCCTCTTCATAATATATTATTATTATTATTATTATTAGCTATATGGTGCAAGGAAGCCTGAGGCTTATTCTGCACCAGCCAAAAAAAAAAAAAAAAAATTCCCGAGCTTTCTTGCATCACATGCCACTACTACTACCCAGTTTCTCCCCTCAGCTAGAAATGCAATAAGAGTATAACAGTGGAACACTAATTACAAATAATTATGTCTGGAGGGAAATATGGCTATCGTTCATCAAGTGTGTTACTTTACTTACAAAGTACATTTTTATAAACGACAGCATGCAACATCCATTCTTCTGCTTGAAGTTACATTTAGGATAGAAAAAAGCTGCTAAGGGTTACACTAGACAAAAATAGATTGGACCCCACTTTATAATTGGTTCACTTTATGATCAAATTACTTTACCTTAGATTCTGCATAACAAAATTTTAATTCTATTAAACGGCAATTCTAATAAGCGAAAAATAGGAGGAATATTATCCACAGGCTATAAAAGTAAAGATATAAAGCACAAATTTACACTTTATTACCTTACCAATTAACAGGTAAATCAACAAGAGAACACACAATTTACAGTCACAATACACATGTGTGTATATGTAAGAAATTACCAGGTGACTGTAACACAATATAATTTAGTTTGGCTTTTTTTTTTTTTTTTTTAACAATTAACAAAATTAAATCATATATTAAAATTGGAAGAATATTTTCCACAGGTTAGCAAAATAAAGACAAATTTGCACTTATGTACATAGTTTAATTAATACTGTAATATAATACATACATACTAACTAATTGATATTTCTGTTCACTGATTTTTTTTTTATTGCAAAATTTGAAACAGTTAAAAAAAGATAAGCAATTAATAACGAAGAACAAACATGCACAAATTGCACAAGTGTAACAAGTTTGCGAAACTTAAAAATAGAGAAGAGAAGATTCTGAAAATTTATTTTTTTTATATAATTGAAGATTTCAGTGAAAGGAGAAACACATTTTGCCATACTAACTCAGAATAATCACCTGAGAGGACATAAATTCAAATTAAGAAAAGACAGATGTAGGATAGACGTGAGGAAATTTGCCTTTAGCCAGCGGGTGGTTGGTTGGTGGAATAGACTTCCATCCCTTGTCGTGGAAGTTGATAGCCTAAATAAGTTTAAGGCTCAGCTGGACAGGTATTTCGAACGAACAGAGGGGTGAAGTGGAAGTGGTTTTTATTTATTTATTTATTTATTTATTTATTATTTTTTTTTGGCAGATGCTGCATAAGCTTGCTTTCTTGCATCAAATGCCTCTACTAATGCTAATGCTAAAAACCTTCAGAATTACAGCTATCAGTATTATTGCAAATGCAATAAGATCAAGTTTACTATGAGTTTATAACACTAACAAAAAAGCATGTCTGACATTTTTAACTTTTTACACTCAGTTTATATAGAAAGATTTAAGTTTCTATTTTTTATATTAATTATTTACCTTTATACTGTAATATATCATATTTGCCTTCTTGACACGGTAGCCTGTTTATTGGCTACAAAAAAAAATAAAAAATAAATAATTGATCTGCTTTAATTTTGATTTGGTGTATTATGGCTTTAGCTCCCAATGGACCATTAAACATCAAACCAACCAACCAACTAACAAAAAAGCCCAATAAACTGGAAACTGCAAATTGTTTTTGTTTTGAGGTTGTGACCTCCAGAATTATGATTTAGAAAAATGTCATAAAGGCATTCAAAACTA
Organism: Mastigoproctus giganteus; assembly: GCF_048544385.1. NCBI lineage: Eukaryota > Metazoa > Arthropoda > Arachnida > Uropygi > Thelyphonidae > Mastigoproctus > Mastigoproctus giganteus. The sequence goes on along the minus strand of NC_143582.1, from coordinate 115,984,844 downwards.
ATTCTTATAACTGAACATATGATAACAATGAAAGTGTAGTGCATTTTAATGATTTGAATTGATTTTTTGAAATTTCATTCTATAAAGCGCTAAGCATTGATTCTACCTAACCAGTGATCATGTTAACCGGTACCTACTTATTTCACTTTATGATGGACTTATGATCGTCTGACAGAACCACGTGGTCCTTTCTCTCAGCCAATAGCAGCATTTGTAAACTTGTCCATGCATTTTGTTTTTGCATCCTTTGATTGAAGTGGTTTTTTGTATTGTGCTTATCTGACATAAATTTATATAAAACTATCACAAGTTCCACTTTAAAAATGACCTTTTAGAGAGATAAATAGCTTAGTTAGTTAAAATTTCAACTTCCAAGGTCCTGGAATGAATTACCAAAAACAATATGTTATTGGGTTCACATTATGGTATTTTCATGGTATAATGGTGTCTCTGGAACAGATTAATATCGTAAAGCAGGGGTCCATTGTATACATGAACTTGCACGATTTATGGAGAAACCACGTGACTTCAATTTGGTAGTATGGTAGGCCAGATGGTTTTGTTTCGATTTAGTTTTCTCAAAACATGGTAAATGCTAGGGCATCAGAAATAAATACATGGCAAAATTAGTAAATCAGTAAGGCTGAAGTAATGGGCACCAAAAGAAAAAATATACAGTTGGAAAAAAGTTAAGATATCGAGTTAAAAGTGGCAAAACAAAATGCAGTGTATTTTGTGTGTGTGGAATTCTAGAGGTGAACTTTGGTGGTTGGATGAAAGAGGAAGAAAAGTTGCATTTATTTGCAGATTCTGTAGAACATGAAGTATGCCTCTAGAGAAAGAAAACTAGGCTGTCTGAAAACAGTGATGTGGTGGAACAATGCTGATATAAGTTGTTTATAAAGAAATGTAGTAAAGGAGTACTGATAAATGGCATAATTTAACTAATACACATAACACAAACTTGGTAGCATGGTAGTATTATTGCTGCGTAACTGCTGAATTAGAGTAGGATTGTTATTGTATTTAACTTTTCATCTAGAATTAGAGGTGTAGTTATTATTTGTGATTCTCTGATTACGTTGGCGAATTTGTTGCTTATTGTTTATAATTGTTTAAGAAACCACATTCTATTTCTGCCACCATTTTTTTGTATTGATAAGAACATTTGAATTTTAATTATATAAAATTAATAACATAGACTTCATAGCATAACTGGTGCATAGTGTTATTACTGCATTAGATATACAACAGACTCTCGATTTACTGGGACCGTATTAACTGTGAGCAGATTAATCAGGACACTTCAAGACTCCAAATAATAATAAAAAAAAAAAAAAAAAATCACCCAGAAATCATAAAATTCAAGTAATAAATAGAATAGGTATAAACAGATATTTTGCAAGTTGTAAATAAGCGACAAGAAGCCGTTATAAGTTGTAATTGGGAGAGTAGTGTACCTATTATCTTGCAACCCACACTGTTTTCGCATCCATCGCTCAAAAAAAAAAAAAAAAAAAGAGAGACCAAATGTTCAGTTTATTTTAGTGCGTTGTGTTAATTGTCGTGTTCCGTCACACTGCCAAAGGACAAATTTTTGTTATGTATGTCAGGTTTGTTGGAATTTTTTTTTTTTTTTTGTTTTAGAAATTGCAAAAATCATAGGCAAACACAAGAGTTGTGCTTTCAATTAAACAAAAACTTGAAATTATTCAAAAGTTTGAAAACGGTGCATTAGTTGAATCTCTAATGAACCATTATAATGTTGGTGGCCAAACCATACACGACATCGTATAAAATAAAGGAAAGCTATTAGATTTAAAATCAACATAGTAAAAAATAAACAGAAGCATCATATTGGACATGCAAATAGTGCGTGGTAAGTTTTTTTGTTTTTTAACTATTGCCATACTTTTTACGTAAGGTTGCTGAACATTTTTCGTTACAGTAAGTCCCTGACTTACGTAGCTTCGGACTTGCATTATGTTATATTTTTTTTTTATATGACTGAAGATTTCAGTGAAGGGGACACACATTTCACTATAATAACGTAAGGCGCCTCCATAGCCAGGTGGGCAGGCGCACACGCTTCTTGATTAGACCGGGGTTCGAGCCCGTGACCACCAAATACGGAGGATGCAGAAAGGTCAGGGAATGACCACCGCATATTCCCAGAGCAATATGGCCTTAGTTGCTAATGCTCCTAAAAAAAAAAAAAAAAAAAAAAAATAATAATAACGTAAAAACCAACCGAATTCCAGCTATTGATATTATGGCAAATGCAATAAGATCGAGTTTACTACCCATTTATAATTAATTGCACTAACAGAAAAGCCCAATAAACCGGAAAGTGCAAATTGTTTTATGGCAGTGACCTCCAGATATGTGTTTTAGTAAAATGTGAGCTCGCTTGGAGTGATAATAGTGAGTTTTCGCTTTAACCCTCTAAAGTCGAAGTTCTTTACAGAAAATTTAATTTTGACCGTTATCATGGTGCCAACTAAGAGAATAAGTGACAGCGGTACTCTATCAAGAAAAGGAAAGTGATCGAGTTGGATCAGAAAATTAAAATAATAAAGATGTGTGAAAATGGCCAAACATTAACAAGTATCGCACGGAATTCAGATTTGTCAGTGGCAACGGTGAACACAATAAAGAAGAAAGACAGAATACGAGAAGCGGTGAAGCGATCGGCATCAATGAAGGTCAACTATAATGACCAAGGCCATGAAATACATATTAGTTTTTACAGTACAATAACATGTTTTTTCTTCCTTTTATGTGCTACTCAGTCTTCTTCACCGCTGTCCTCAGATAAAGTTTTTAAATGAACTAATTAAATTAAAAATATATAACTATCTTTCTTCATTCTTCTGAGAATATTATGTGGTTTTTGTAATTTTGGCATATCAACGATATAGTAGCAATATTTTATTAGAATAAAACTAATACTAAAACTCGTAAAACTCGACTTATGTAAGAAGTCCTGGAACGTATCTCTTACATATGTCGGGAAATCAATTATCCGGGAATTTTTTTACCATCTATCCAGGAAAATTGAGAGTCTGCTGTATTTGTTTAGTGTAGTATTTGATTCTTTGGGGGTGGGGGGGCTTTCTAGGACTGCTGGGAGTCGTCATGAAAAAGTAAATATGTGGGCTGTGTTAGGATAACTAAGAGTAAGAACAGGTGCATATATACTTGCATGTATATCAATGCTAGGAGCATAGGAGGATAAATAAATTTGAGAATTTGAAGTGCTGGTCATGCAGACATTGTTAGATATCAGAGATGTGGTTGGTGTTTACTCAGATATAAAGGATGCAGAATTTGAATACGGGGAGTACAGTGTATACAGAAAGGGTATTGTGTATATTGTCAAGTGGCACAGGGATTCCCACCCTACAAATGACATAATATACATTGTGATGCTACATTTCTGTAAATGCCAGAGAAAAGTGTAAGTTTTAGTGTTAATTTGTGAAATGTAGCGTTGGGTTATGTTTGTCTGTTGTTCCTCCAGAAGTTAGCTATGGGGACCCCATGTAACTGTTCACCTGCGTGACGAGGCAGCTGGGTGTAGTACAGGTGGAAAGTTCTCTGACAGGGCGAATACCGGACTGTGTGTATGATAATTAGGGAGGGCCAAATAATAAAAAAAAAACAACAACGCTGGTAGAGGAATACATGAAAAGGGGTGGCAGTGAAAGGGGAATGAACAGATGTAGGAACACAAGGTGAACAATAGGAAGTTAAAGGGATGAAGGGGTACACTTGCGGAAGGAGCAAGTGTATCCTTCATGGGGGGAGAACTGACAAGAATAGTAAACATTTTCTGATTGTAGGCTTCACCAGACAAAAAAAGTTGGGAGAGGGAGTGTTTGGGATGAAGTCATAGGGCTGGAGTGTTCTACATGGGAGAGAAGATTGCACTGTTTATTTTTCCTTTGTTTTCTCCCCCCCCCCCACACACACACCACACTGTCCAGACCAGCTGAAGGAAATGTCAGCATTCCTACATCATGCTGCAGATAAGAAAAGGCACCGTTGTTAGCAAGGTGGGGGTGTTCCCAACAGGTTGCTCCACTGCAATCTTGAATGGGTGGCCTGCCAGGACAACACAAATTCCTTGTGCACTCGCATTATCTGCACACTTGCCAGTACTGACATACCACACACTTTATTATTTATTTATTATTTTTTTTATTTTTATTTTTTAAATGTGTTTAGAGACACTGTAAATGTTAAACAAAATACAGTGATCAGCAATCACTCACTCATTTTCCTTCTTTCATTCAAATTCATGTATTATGACAGGACTGGGAAAGAAAAAAATGAGAGTAGGAGTGTGTTATAGGCCTAATCAATCTGATAAGTGTAATGCATAATTGTATAGAGAAATAGAATGGGCCAGTAAATCAGAATGTTTTGAACATGCTACAGCAGCCAGATCTGTTTTTCCTCCAGCAGTTAGCAATTATCAGGCATGATTATTCATGCATTAAGAATCTGCAGATAAACGAACCACTAGGTAATGGTGATCACAATGTATTGATTTGAGATTTACTTAAAGATGTACGTACCATCAGGGGTAAAGGGAAGGGTTTTTGCTTTTGTAAAGGTGACTACAGTGGTCTCAGACAGTTTTTAAATTCTATACAGTGGGACCAAATGATGATATTACCAACAGCAAATTCTAAATGGGAAGCTTCTAGTCTTTTCATACCAAGTAAGGAAAACTGTTCTACCTGGATGTCAGATGAACTAATGAGACTTTTGGCAGAGAAGAAAAGTGCATGGGATGCATATAAATTTTCAGGAGAGACTGACGTTGATGTAAACTAGTCAATAATCAAGTCACAGAGGAGGTTAGGCAAGTTAAGGCAGATTATGAGGAATCTTTGACGAGGGATACAAAGAAAAACAGCCAACATTATTTATGTAAACACTGGAAGGAAGGGGATGAATTAAATTGGTCCACTGGATATCGGTTGTTTGACTGTTGATGCTGCTGCTGCAGCTCAGGTTGCTGACAAACTGAGTATTTTGCCTTTACATTCACACATGAGGAATTCTGTAGGGAAAGGGATGCCAGAAGTTTATCAAACTCTAACAGAGAACTAAATAATTTTGTAATAACTGAGTGGAAAGTGGAGGAGAAGAAATTGCAGAAGTTAAACATAAGAAAGGCACCTGGGATGGATGGGATCTATCCAGTTATATTAAAGAAGGCAGTGAAGGAAGTAAGCAAACCCTTAGCCATAATTATGAGAGTATCCTTGGATTCATGGGCAGATGAAGTCCCCTGCAGCCTGGAGATGTGCGAATGTGTTCCCAGTTCACAAAGCGGGATTAAAGGTTGACATCAGTAATTATAGACTTAGTTTTACTTCTATTCTGGGAAAATAATGGAATTACTGGTAAAAGAAGTAATGCAGTATCATCTAAACAAGGCTGCAGTTATACTTCAGACACAGAATGGGTTTTTAAAGAGGAAATCTTGTCTGACAATGTGATTGGATACTGTGATAAACTGATTGCAGAAAATAATTTTGATATTGTATACTTGGATTTCAGGAAAGCTTCTTATATTGTTTGTACATAAAAGACTGGTGTACAAATTGGAGCAGTGTGGCATTAAGGGAAAGTTGCTGCTAGGGATAAAGACATGGTTGAGTTGGAGGATGGAAAGAGAGAGAGAGAGAGGCAATAAATGGACACTGCTCTTTGTAGACTAATGTTATTAGAGGAGCCCCCACTTTGGTGGGTTTTGTGTTGGACCTATTGTTGTTTTCTATATTATTTGATAATATTCATGAAGCCTGGTGAACTCAGGCTTAATGTCCAAATTTGCAGATGATACAAAGGATGGCAGGGTGGATAATGACAGGAGTGATGGTATGCTATTGCAACAGGATCTAGAAAAGTGTGGCAGATGGGCTGAGAAATGGCAATTAAGTTTAACATTGACATATGCGAAATACTGCTTATGGGTAGCAGTAACTCCAGAATAATGTACCAACTTTGTGGTACTATACTCAGACTAGTGGAAAATGAAAAACACCTGGGGGGGGGGGGCATTGTTCAGTCGGATATGAAGTTCTCTGAGCAATCCAGACAGGCTGCCAGGACAGCACTTAGGTTTTGTCAGTGACATACAGGAATTTTTCTAGCAGGGATAAGGAAGTGATTATTCCATTGTATATGGTCATGCTGCATATAGGTCTGGAGACCTCATTTTAGGGAGGATGTAGAGCTGGAACAAGTATAGAGAAGGGCAGTGATATTTGTGAAGGGAACAAAGCAGGTGATTTATGTAGAAAAGATTCAGTTCTGAATTGCAGAACCTGCAGACTGGGCAACAGCAAGATGATCTGATTGAGGTGTTTAAGGCTTTGAATGGATTGAGCAAGCTCACTGCTGATGGAATTCTTTTTCAGACTACACATGAGGTGTCACAAATTCAAATTTAGGTAGGAAGGTTTCAGAATAGATGTGCAGAAGTTTGTGTTTAGCCAGCAGGTGGTTGAGTGCAGGAACAAACTGCTATCTGTTGTGAAAGTTGATAGCTTAAATAAATTCAAGGAAGAACTAAAACTATTGGATGAAATTAATTGGCGAAATGGAAAGTTTCATTTCTTTTATTTTACTGATGCTATATAAATTTGGTTTCTTGCATCTTTTGCCACTACCAATGCTATTTCTAATTTTGAACACATAGACACTTAAATTTTATATGCTACTTGGGGATGATTGCAGGATCAAATTTCCAACTGTTGTTGTGAGAAGTTGATGGCTTAAAAATTCAGAGAAGAACTAGACAAACTAATAGAGGAAATGAATCAGTGAAATGGCAATTTTCGTTTTTTTTTTTTTTTTTTTTCCCTGATGTATATGCTTTGTTGGCTTTGGAGATTTAAATCTCATTGTGGGATATCCGATTAGTCTTTTAGGTGAAACTGTATTTGGTGACATTACAACCACAGAAGCATTTCCTGAATTTCTGTGTAATATGTTTCACTGAATTTCTGTGTAATATGTGATGAAACAGCATTTTACTATAGACTTCTCCCCAACAAGTCACTGGATATTAAAAAGGCACCTAACAAATGGGCACGAAAACTAACAAAGAGAGAATTTGTGTGCTACTGTGAACAAACAAGATAGGAAATACTACAAGTGAAAGCTATTGTGCATCAGCAAAAGTTGTGTTCCCTGGTGTTTTAAGCACACTAACATGAAATATCTACCTGTGATTTATAAAAATAGCTCCAACGCTTGTATGATGAGTGAAATTTTTGCTTCATGGTTTGAAAGTGAGTGTTTACTATGAGTTTGATGCCACTTGTTTTCCAAAAAACTTAAAGAAAAGGCTCTGTTTCTGTTAGATCACTGCCCAGCTCATCCTTCAACTGATGTCCCGAAATCAAAAGATGGTAAAATCAGAGTTGCATTTCTGCCAAGGAATACAGCTGCACTAATTCATCCCATGGATCTGGGATTATTTAAGCCTTCAAATCCTACTATCACGGTGACTTACTTGGTGGTGTTGTGAGCTCAGAATTCAAATTCTAGAATTTCTGAAAACATTAATAGCTAAAGACGTTGCATACAATGTTAGAATAGTGTGGGAGAAAGTAAGCTCAGCAGCAACTGAAATCTACTGGACAAAATGCATTGGAAAAGGACAAGATCACTAATAATAACCTTGAATTAGCAGCATTTTGAGAATGCTGCTAAACAAGAGGCAAAGGCTGCTTGTAGCATACTTGGTGACAGTCTTGCAGCAAATGACCTGACTATTTAAATTGAGGTGGATATAGAAGTTCCAATTGTACATTAACTGAATGAGGAAGAAGTCTCAGCCTCTGTGAACATGGGAAGAAAATCGAAAAACAGAAGGTTAGTGACATAGGGAGTGGCTCAGCAAATAACATACGACTCGTGTAAGGAAAAAAAAATAGCATAAATTAACAGAGTGCTTGAAAACATTAATGCAGTGATGGGGGTGGCTAGAATGTCACAGTGACATTCTAGCCACCCCATCACTGAAGTGTTCACTGTCTAGTGAGACAGTGAACACTTCATTCATTACAACTGACCACTATTAAGAATTATGTACTGAAAAAAGTGCCATCAGTTCTGGCAAACTAAATTACATGAATTTCAGAATGGATCTGTAAACTGTAAGTCCATAACAGCATTGTATATTAATGAAAAGGGAATGATATCACCTTTAATAATTTGTATTTTAGTCTTTATACCCATAAAACTTTAGTAAACGAAATATTTATTTACTAAGTAAATATATTTATGTAAAAAAAAAAAAAAAACAGGAAAAAATGGTAAAACTTTTTGCCAGCTATAATGCAGTTCGCCTGTAATGCGGGTAATAAAGTGGTCACCTGAGACCCGTGTATGTTGAAGTTGCACTGAATTTCCTTTCTACCCTTCCACCTTTTTATATACACATTTACATTCTGCATCAATAAACCATGCTGATATGCTGCATTTTTTTGTTTCTTCAGTTATTGTTATCGCTTTAGCTGAGTCCTGAAGTAATCACAATAAGCGGCGTCTACTGTATTTACAAAAGAGACAAAGAAAGATAAGCTTGAAATTAATGTACTTTAATAAATAAATATATATTAAAATGAACACAATAAAAAATAGCATTAGCATTAGTAGTGGCATATGATGCAAGAAAGCAAGCTTATATAGCAACAACAATAAAAAAAAAAAAAAAACCCCTTCCCATTTCACCCATACATCCACTCCAAAAGTTTGTCCAGTTTTTCTTTGAATTTATTTAAAGCTATCAACTTACACAACAACAGATTGAAGTTTGTTCCAGCAATCAACCACCTGCTGGCTACATACAATTTCTGCACATCTGTTGTACAACTGTCTTTCCTCAATTTGAATTTATGTCTCCTCAGGTACGTAATCTGAACAAGTGGAAGAATCCCATCAGCATTGAGCATTCTCAAACCATTCAAGGCCTTATACACCTCAATCAGATTACCTCGTAGGTGCCTAGTTTCCAGATGCTTCAATTTTCATAATTTAAGCCTTTCTTGGTAACAGCAACCATTTGTTCCATCACTAATCTTGTTGCTCTTCTCTGTCCTCATTCTGGCAGCTCTACATCCTTCCTAAAATGAGGCCTCCAGACCTGTATGCAGTATTCAATACTGTATGCAGTATTCAAGGTGTGGCTTAACCATTGCCTTATACAAGGGGATAATCACCTCCTTATTGCTGCTATCAAAATTCTTGTATATCATTGACAAGACCCCATGAGTTGCTCTGGAATCAGATTAAGATATTTGATAATCTAGTATTAATAATAATACTAATCTAGATTTTCCTGATGAATATATTCCTTTAGATTCTAATAATGCTATTTATTGATTGATGACTGTTGCATTAGTCATCACTTAGATATTGTGATGATTTAGTCTGCCTGTTCATCATGTCATAGTTTTTTGCTATAAACTGATATGCTTAATTTGTAAACCTATGTAAAGTACATATTTATTGTACTCCATGTATACACGTTGATTACTATGGATAGCCTGAGTGCAATTCAGTTAATAATTGTGCATTTAAAATGAAGTGTCCTATAAGGAGTAGGGCCTAAAGGTTGGTATTCCTTGTAGAAATTTTGAGTAAAATAAAATGATCATTATAGGAACTTTACCTCCATTTCTATTTTTCAGTCATATTTCAGTATGTCTAGTTTTCCTTTCCTTTCCAGAAAGAAAAACTGGACATATTACTGTAGTTTGAAATTCTGACCAGACAGAAAATAAATCACCTGGATATATAGTAACCCCAGATATTGTATTGGGTTGATGAGAGTCAACTGCTACATAGTTTTACCTGGTGATGGAGGGATGGGGTGGCCATTCCTGACAGCTCTGTGGATGCCTCACTTTGACCACTGCTTATGTTGGTTTGCACCTGGGTGGTTAGCCTCCAGTAAATTCGATGCAGCATTTTTTGACTTTGCACATGGGCACATACCCAGGATTACTGATAGTCTCGCCATCATGTGGAGATACAAAGCAAAGGATTTGGTTGTTGTTGAACAATTGGACTTTGCGAAATTTGGTTATCAGCTTCATCAGTGTTTGGATTCCCAAATTACAATCTTTGCTGTTTTTTCTGGAAGAATGTCTGCAACTAGTCTTGGGGACCATAAACTGTCCACATGAATTTGCAGAGCTTTTTCACAGGATAACTGTCTATATTAGTGGCATATGATGCAAGAAAGTAAACTCATATAGCATCATCAAAAAAAAAAAAAAAAAAAGACTTCCCACATCCTCCCCAATAAATTGTCTAGTTTGTCTTTGAATTTATTCAAACTACCCACTTCCACAACAACAACAGTTGGAAGTTTGTTCCACCAATAAACCACCCACTGGCTGAAATCAAACTTCCACTCATCAATCTTTTAACCATTCTTCCTAAGTTTGAATTTATGGCCTCTCATGTGTGTAATCTGAGCAAGAGGAAGAATGCCAAAAGCATTGAGCTTGCTCAATCTATTCAAAGCCTTAAACACCTGAGTCAGATCATCTGCAAGGTGGATTGAGGAACTAAATAAAACTTTAATTCAGTAAAAAATCTCAACCTGTATTGTGTTATTGTAAAAACTGCTTTCCTTTGTGACCATTAATTCTATAATCTGTTTTTAATTTTTACCATACTTTTGGAAAGGAGTATATTTTATTAATATGACTGATATATCAAATGGTCTTCTTCACTTCCAGTCTTTCTGACAAAAAATAAAAAATAGTTTGAAATAAACAATAGTGATGCATTTATAGGCACCTCAGTTCTTGAGCTTAACCACACTCTTGCGTTATATAATTTAATCCTTAAGTATATTGTGTGCTACACTGCCTAAGGGTTAAATTAAGGTTCAATAATGTTAATTCTCATACAAATCATTATATAACTCTATATAATTTATTGCCATATGAATAAGATTTTCCAAAAAGGTTTAAACTATTCCGTTGTTACAGATCGAATCATTTTCATTGAGGTTAGAATTTTTTTGAAGTAAATTTTACCAGGTCAACTTTAATTCTTGTTTGTATAAAGATTCCTTTTATTAATAATAATAATAAAAAGTCCATTTCAACAGCTATCCCCAGGTTATTATGGTTACAGAGCCTTCTGTTGGTCGAGGTACTACACCAGGAGAAATAAGAAAACTTCGAAAAAAAGAGCCACGTTTACCAAAGAAGAAATATCTTAAAGCTGGCTTATATTCATCATATTTTAAACAGGATAGGTGAGTATTATTGTAAAACAATTATAAATTATTTTTTCTTAAGTTGTTCACATCTCTTACTAACTACAACGTTATAGGTTGATTCACAACGTTTCAGGGTGTCAGCCATGCTTTCAGGATCAATTCAGTATCTGAAAACAATTTAAAAAAAAGAGTAATATAAATAGGAACAGCATGGGTTTATTAAAGGGAGGCCTTGTCTGATCAGTTTGATTGGATACTATGATGTGGTCACAAAGGAACTGAATGCCAAAAATAATTTTGATATCATATACTTGGATTTCAGGAAAGCTTTCGATACTGTTGCACATGGAAGACTGCTATACAAATTGGAGAGGTATGGTATTAAGGGTAAGTTGTTACATTGGATAAAGGGATGGTTGAGTGGGAGATGATAGAGAGTGGTAATCAGTGGACACTACTCTTCATGGACAAATGTTATTAGTGGAGTTCCCCAGGGCCCATTGTTGTTTTGTGTAGTCATCAGTGATATTGATTTCGATACTGTTGCACATGGAAGACTGCTATACAAATTGGAGAGGTATCGTATTAAGGGTAAGTTGTTACATTGGATAAAGGGATGGTTGAGTGGGAGATGATAGAGAGTGGTAATCAGTGGACACTACTCTTCATGGACAAATGTTATTAGTGGAGTTCCCCAGGGCCCATTGTTGTTTTGTGTAGTCATCAGTGATATTGATGAAGATATATCACGATTAATGTCCAAGTTTGCAGATGATACAAAGGTTGATAGGGTTGTTAACAACAGTAAAGACAGTATGCTATTCCAATTGGATCTAGACAAGTTGGGCAAATGGGCTGAGAAGTGGCAATTGAAGTTTAACCTTGACACATGCAACGTACTGCATATGGTTAGCAATACCCTAAAAGAAACATACCAACTGTGTGGTACTACACTCAGGAAGTGGAAAGTGAAAAAGACCTGGGGTAATTGTGTAGTCAAATATGAAGTTTGCTGAGCAGTGCAGATGTGTTGCCAGGGCAGGTCATGGAGTCTTGTCTATGATATATAGGAATTTTGCTGGAAGGGACAGGGAGGTGATTATCCCGTTGTACGAGGCAGTGGTCAGGCCATGCCTAGAGTACTGTGTACGGGTCTGGAGGCCTCATTTTAGGAAGGATGTAGAGTTGCTAGAGCGAGTACAAAGAAGGGCAACAAGATTGGTGAGGGGAACAAAGGGGTGCTCTTACCAAGAAAGGCATAAGTTCTGCAAATTGCATCACCTGGAGAGTAGGCACCTGATTGAGGTGTATAAGGCCTTCAATGGGTTGAGCAAGCTGAATACTGATGGGATTCTTACTCTTGCTCAGATTAAGAGCCTGAGGGGGCATAGATTCAAATTGAGGAAAGACAGTTGTAGAATAGATGTGCGGAAATTTTCCTTTAGCCAACGGGTGATTGATTGGTGGAACAGACTTCCATCTTTTGTTGTGGAAGTTGATAGCCTGAATAAATTTAAGGCTGAGCTGGACAGGCATTTGGAACAAATGGAGGGGGTGAAATGGGAAGTTTTTTTTTTTTTTTTTGGCTGATGCTGCATAAGCTTTCTTTCTTGCATCTTATGCTTCTACTAATGCTAAACATTTCACTAGGATGTATCTGCTTATTCTTACATGTTATTTTAGTTCTATTATTTTTTACCATTGAAAACTCCATAGCCATTTCTTAAAATTTAAGTGGCCATTTCAGTCATTAGCTCTGTAACCGTTCAGGATTGCATACATGTTTATATATATATATATATATCAAGATCAATTCAGGACTTGGGTATATATATACCCAAGTCCTGAATTTATCTTGATAGCATGGCCCACATGATGTGAAACACCCTGTACAGTAGAACAGTTTTGTGTCATGTGAATTATGTTTTTGTACTTGTATTTCTTATTTATGCGGTGTGCAAAGGAAGGTACAGATAATTAGAATAATGTGAATACTACAACATTGAAAGGGTCGATCTTTGCATGTTTTGATCTTCCTGCAGTCACAGCAGTATTAAATATCTGTTTTGAAAGTGTTCTATTAGACAAAAGTCATTTCTTTAGATTAAAAAACTGTCACTAACCACAGCATAAATAGCTCACACTGATCACAGCACATAAAGTATGCCATGGTCAGCATGAGCTCAGTTAATCATGGCTTTCAATTAGTGATTCATCAGAAAGGCCTTAAGTGTCGAGTATAAGCATATTAAGAATAAATATTGTCACAAACAGTGAAATGGTTAAATAATAAATATATCAAAGAAAATATACAGAACCTTTTAAAATTAAAATATAATATACAGGTAAAGCAAAAAAAAGGGTAAAAACAATAAGAACAAATAGAGAGACTAAACGTGATAAAAACAGAAATAAATATTCATGAAGGTAGCTTTTGAGGCATTGTGCCTCTTATCAACATAGATAAAAAGCGCATCAAACATACCAATATATCTGCATCAGTGTAACGTGCATGTATGCACCATCATTGAGTGTGTGCAAATAGTGGATGAAAATGTGAAAGGGGAGGGGGAAGAAAGGAGGAAAAGAAGAAAATAGCAACTGTCAGACTCTGGAAGTATGGTAGGGTAACGAACATTTGCCATATTGTTAACTTGCAATTTCTTGTCATGCTGCAGGATAACTGCTTCCATAATAGGGTGTATGTAGGTTCCCCGAATAGCAAATAAAATTAAAGATATTTAGACTGCCTCTGGAATAGTGTGTTCAGGTATGTAGAGTGCATTTAAAGAAACACAGTGAATTTCTTCTTAATGGTTCCAACTCATCTGGTGTGAATAGCAAAGGGTCATCCACATAAGGAGTGATTACACTTGACAGGGATAAATTAATTGAGTGAAATTTTCACATTGAAAGCGGACTCAAATAGGGTGAATAAATGTGAAAGTATTGTGGAAGACCAATAGACTAATCGGCAACTCAGGAAGTTTATATTTCATTGAAATGCTGTCGACCATTGGAATTAAAGGTAGAGTAATAGGTGTATTTTTTTTTGTTTTTGGCCGATCTAGCAAAATCTTAGTTTCCTTACATTTTTGTCCTTTACAAATACAGTAAACCCCCACGAATAGCGCGGGTTTACTGTATTTGTTGTATTTGTTATGTGGTTACGTTCCTGAGAAATGCCGCGAATACCAAAAACACGAATACTGAGTTATGGCTCCCACAGTAATAAAGGGGTTCCGTTCCAAAGTATGAAATATATAAAAAAAAACTAGTCTAAATTTGTGTCTATGTATGTATTATATGTACCTTCATAATATGACCATGTACATATACAGTACGTAGTGAAATGCAAGCATAAGGCATCAAAATGAAAATAAGAAACATTTTAATATTAAATGTAATATTTATTAGAAATTTCAAACAAATCTTTCAAACCAGCGCCTTTGCTAGCAAAAAAACTTATCCCGCCAGTGCTATCACCAGTTTCGCTAAAGTGTTGATAAAGGAGTTTTGCCTTTTCACAAATGATGAGTGAACTTAACGGAATTTTATTTTGAGTTCAGTCTTCTATCCACAGATTTAAAGCTTTTTCCATTTTTTCTAATTTAACATCACGATTTACAGAGCAGATTTTTGAAGCAATTAGCGCGTTTTCACGGACACTACGGCGGATTTTTTCTTCTGATTCTTGATTGATCATACCGTTGACTCATTGATTTTATAATGTTTTGCCACTGAGGAGACACTTTCACCATTAGAAATTTTATCTAATAACTCAATTTTATTCGCTAATGTCATCACCTTTGATCTTTTCACATTTCCCTTGTTATTCATAGCCATATTTTTGTACGGGTTAGAAAAAACTTGTCCACAATAAAGTCACTTTCTTCCATTAATACACTCGTAAAAGTCTGTTTTACACTGCAAAACGGTAGATTTATCACTTTTGTAAGCATATCAATTTATAAATTGATAAATTTATTCAATTTATAAATTTATAAGCATATAAATTAAAAGCAAACGACGAAACCTTCCATGACAAGCGCATAACACATACTGAACAAGGATTAGTGAGAAACATCCACGCTCGCGATTTTGTCACCTCCCCCCCCCACCCACAAAATGCTGTTTTGACCGGAAAAGGTAATTTTAGCCACGCCCATGTTTTTTTTATGGTGGAAAATGTTCACGGCGCTTTAAAATTCAAATTTTTTTAGGTTTCATTTTATATTAAATCAGCGACCGCGAATAGCAGGGGTTTACTGTATTTAGTAATAAATATTTAGTAATACTACATTTAATAATTTAGTAATGTTTTAGTAATACTACAAATATTTAGTATTACTAAATATTTGTAGTATTACTAAAAAAATTACTAAATTACTAGGGGATTGTCATTTACAAATTGATGCAGACTCACTGCTGAAGTTTCTAAGGCTTTGGGAGTTAATTCCCAAATGATACCAGCTTTGGTGCTTATAGAGTGGTTAGATTTTTAGGGTAACATAGATTCTTGGCGTTTGCCTGCTTTCTGTAAACTGGTGTTGAATCTTGGAGTTGTTCATGCTTACAAGCTTATCTAAAAAAAGAATGCTGTGTTCCAGTTTCAGGTTGAAGGCAATGTTTGGGTCAGCATGCTTGTATGAGAGTGAAATTCACAGAAGTCTTTCTGCCATGGTTCTAGATATGAGTTACATTGTAAGGATACTGAACTTGCAGTTTTGGTGTGTATAGAAAGTGTTAGAAAGTGTGAGTGCAATTTGAGATTTACTGCATACCCCTTGATTTGGCTGTGGAAGCTTTCTCCATGCTGTCATTTAAAAGTAAAGATTTCCTTGATATTGCAATTAGGCTTATCCAATTTAAGAATCAGAATTCCTCAAATCATGGATTAACAAGTTATGTGATGTATACATTGCATTTCATTTCAGGCGCTTTTGTGTTTTTCTTAAATTAATTTAATTTTACTGTTTTCTGTGATTAATAGATAAATTTACACACACACACACACACAATCAAACGTGGTTACAACGAGCAGCAAGGGACCGACAGAATTTCCTCGTTATAACCATTACTCACTATATCAGTGATGAGTTAAATCTACCTCCTATTTTTTTAAATTCTGATTAACTTTATGAATAATACACTTAATATTGAATGCAATTTATTTGTCTGTAATTTTAAAACCATACACTTAATACTAAACATAATTTATTTCTCTGTAATTATTAATTACAGAGAAATAAAAAAAAAAATTCTGTAATAAACACGATTTGAATTAGTGTTTTTATTTATGAACCTTAAAAAGATGTTTGTTTTAATGATTTCACTTTGATATTTCTCAAGTTTCCCCTTAAAATACTCAGTGCATTAAAAGTCTCATTATTTGCCTCAGTTCCTTCAAAAAAATTGATTGTGTCCAATTGCACCTTGAGCTTGGGAGATTGTCAGCACTGATTTTAGTTCACTTTCACTTGCCATCATATCATCATCATCACATTCATCGTCTTCTTTATCGTCTTTGTTGAGCACAGCATCTACAATGTCACTCTCCATAGGAAGACCACTAATTAACAAGTTGTCATCAGTGTTATCTGCATTAAAACCTACAATGTTGTTATGTAGCAACCATTCAGATAGTGGTAAGTTGTTTCCGTCATCTTCATCTACGATTGAAATTTCATTTGAATTTAATTTCGATTTCTTGAAGCAATTCGATATGGTTGTCGAAGTAATGTTGTTCCACACACATTGAATAAATTTATAGCATCCAGTATTGATATAGACTTGTTAAGTTTCTATTATTTTTGACTGATCAGATGTAGAACTAGAAATCTTAAAAAATCCTTTCAAACTCTTGATTACAGCTATGTCCATTGGTTGTAAAATTAATGTTGCATTGGGAGGCAGAAACACTAGTTTAATGTTGGACAAATTTTGTATATGGGGACGTGCAGGACAGTTATCAACTAACAAAAAATATTTTTCTTTTTTTTTTTTAGCTCTTTATTCCAATCATTTACGTATTACCGAAAAATATCCAAAGTAATCCAAGCTTTCTTGTTCGCAGTGTAATCCACAGGAAGTTTCCTTCTGTTTTTGAAACACCGAGATTTTAATGATTTTCTGGTAACAAACAGTTTTTTTTAATCAGTCCCTGTCATATTTGTGCATATGAGCACCGTCAAGCGAGTTTTTGATTTTTTTCACCAACACAATTTTTCTCCTTTGAATTTAAATGTATCGTCAGGTGTCAAATTATAAAAAAGTCCTGTTTCATTGTCTTTGTAGATGTCTTCGTCATTGAAATCTTTCCTGAATTCTGCCCAAACACGGTCAATCCATTCATTTGCCATTATTGTATTTGCAGATCGAGATTCTCCACTAATTTTTGCATAAACAATATTATATTGGTTTTAAAATCGATCCAGCCAACCGTTGTTACATACAAAATTGTAATGTCCAACTTGTTTAGCAAATATTTCTGCTTGAGCCTTCAAGATCGGACTGCCAATTGACAATCCAGCAGTTCTTTGTGCAGTGAACCATTGAAGCAATGCTTCATAGACGTTTGTAACCTCACACTTTCTAATTTATTTTTTTTCCCCGATTATGTTCTTTTCCATTGCCGATATGTAAACATGTTTATTTTTCCACAATGTATATACTGTTTAAGAGCACAAATAAAACTTTTTAGCCACTTCAACATTTTTTGCCCCATGTTCTAACTCATGAATAATTTTGACTTTTTTTGCAAATTGAGAGAGACTTTCTTTTGTTAGTAGACATGTTTCCAAAGGAAGGGTTCATTTCTAGCTGATTTTGCTTTAAAATGACCGCAAAGTGATCTGCATACAAAGTTCTTAGAAGTCCCGTTTCCAAAATTCTTAGAGGTTCCAAAATGCATACAAAGTTCTTAGAAATCCTATGTCCAAAATTCTAAGAAGCCTGTTGTTTAGCCCCCATCCCTGAAAGGACAAGGTCGTAAACTGGCTCCTAATCCAATGCGGGTGGTCATAAAAGCTATGTCGCTCTTTTCATTTTTGTCTACTCCAAGAATTGGGTTTTTTCGACTACACAAGCAATTAAGAATGTTTGCATGTTTAACAAAATTTGTACAGTATATCCATGTAGTATTACATGGATATACTGTATGCTTGTTATTGTAAATTAAAATCATTTTGGCTTTTTGCTTGTTACAGCTGTGATCTCGTTATTTCCGTGCTCATTATAACCAAGTTCGACTGTATGTATAAAAGATTGCTTCAAAAGAATGGGTGCTTTAAAAAAATAAGCACTCAAGTATGTGCAGTACTCAGACTTACAATTTTTAATTTCTTTTTTGTGTAACTTCCATATTTCCCATTAATCCTTCAGTCAATACAACATTTGGCTGCAGTACATAGTACATAGATAACCAAATATATATATGGAGGGATAAATAATTGTTAGATTGCTATTTGGTGTTTCAATTTGTCCACTGGGATTTCATTACATATGGATGGAAAGATGATGCTTTACAGTTGATGTTATCACATTTGCTAATATGCCTAAAATTTTTTTTGAAATCACATATATATATATATTGTAAACATTAGTCAGTTTCTATTGTTAGCAGTTAATTTTTGTATAAGTTTATCTTCTTCATGCTCCTTTAAAGAGGAAAACAAAAAAAAAAAAAAAAATATCCACTACCTGTTTCTTCACAACCTTCAAGTTGCTTCTCAAAATAGAATAAAGATTCATTGACATAAGATAAAAAGAAAAACAAACAGGAATAGGCAGAATACCAAGTAACAGGATTAAGAGACAATTATGATTCACACATTCCTGACAGTTGTGCCCTCCCTTTCTCAGCCTATCAGAACAGAACATTTCCAAATTAAATAGAGTTTTCCTCTACTTGGATTTATCTTTAATGCATATAGGTCCAAAACTTTGTTAGTTGTTGAGTATAATTCCGTGTAAGGCATTCGAATATGCAAAACACCTGAAATAAAAATATTAACTGCATATATTCTGAAATTTTCTTTTTATATTCATCAGTACAGTGTAAAGTGTTGCTTTCCAAAGGGACTCCGGGTTCCCACGTGGTGTCACAGAGTATACATATAGTATACTCTGTGACACTGTACAAACTTTGTAAAGGCCAGAGGCTAGTGAAGTTTTAGTGTAGTCTGTGCAGTGTAGTGTTGGGTTGTATTGGTCTGTTTTTCCTCTGGCCATTTAGCCACAGGACCCTTAGTGGCACCCCACGTTGAACATCCTTTGCTTTGTGCAGGTGCCAGGTGTAGTAAGAAGTAAAGAAATCTCTGGCTGGGTCAAATCCTGGACGTCGCTTGAGCTTGCAGAGAACGGGGCCCCGAACACACAAGCACGCACGCACGAAAGTGAAAAAGGGAGTGTGGGAGACAGATGAAGAGGAGAGTAACAAGGTGAAGGTAAAATAGGTGGATGATAGGAAGGCTTTCCACCTGGAAATAGGAAGTTAAATGGAGAGAGGGTCACCTTTGTGGAAAGAACCCATCCTCCACAGGGGATGGTTGTTAAAAGCAGGAAAAGATTTGTGATGGCAAGAGTCCGCCAGGCGAAGAGGTTGGGATGGGAGGTGGGAAAGGGAGACAGGGATTGTAGGGACAGGGTGACCTGTGTCTGGGGGAAGACATTGCACTATGGACTTGCAGTGCTTTTCTGTTAGTAATTCCACACCAGCTGAAGCCAGTGTCAACATATCCCATGCCTCAGAAGAGGGGACATGAAGTCAGCAAGGCGGGGAGTTTCCTGGTAGGTTTCCCCGACTGTAGTCTTATTTGGGGCACCTGTTAGAACAACACACATTATCTCACACATTTATCATCTTGCTTTCATCATAATACAGACAGGCAGGTGCCACCTAAATAAAACAAATACGAAGACATCACCCATTTTTTTTTTTTTTTTTTTTTTATAAATGCTAACATTCATTTGGTCACTGCATGGTTTTCACAGGTGACCTAAGATTCATTCACATTTATGCAACTTAACCTGCAACAATAGCTCCTTTTTTTTTTTTTTTAAATGCATATTCAATATATAATAACTGACACTCCCATTCATTGTCTTTCACTCTCATGAAAGACATTCTCATTCATTCCCCATTTTCACACACTTATCCCACTATTCAGTACCTTGAATAGAACAGCATACAGTTTTTTTTTTTTTTGCAGGTTAAGTGGATTCATTTCCCATCCAGCACAAGACACACATGTACATCCATACCTACATTCACTCACACATGTATTTATATATACAGCCACTCCCCGATTAATGTAAGGGTTAGTTCTGCACATGAAACTCTACGTAAGTTGGAATTTACCCCATGCTTGTGCAGCACTCACTCCTGTGCTCGCTGAATTGATTGAATCAAAAAAGAAATGTTCGACAAACATGTAAATAGAATTATTCATTATATTTATTCAATTTTTTATCTCAAGCGCAGCAAAAATTAAAAAATTTAAAATTTATAAAATTACAAAAAAAGAGAGGAGATGGGCATAACGTCAGTAAGTTTTACCTCTCAAGCATTGTTTCCAGAATTAATGTCTTCATCTGATAAGTACGCTGCTGCGGAGGTTGACAGGTGTGGAGGTTTAGAAGGGATCAGCCGCTCAACCTTACGAAAGAACATATTAATGGATGACTGGATGCTGGCTTTTTTTTTTCTCTTTTCATTGTAGATTTCTTTGTAGCAAGCAAGCATATCATTAACCCCTTTGTTAACTTTTAAGAATCGTTTGCTGTCAAGATCCATCTTCTCAAACCTCGCCATTGCTTCGTCAGCATTTTCTTCTTTCACTATCGCTGCCTGCAAGTCAGTAAGTTCTTTGTTAGATAATTCCTTCTTTTCTTCCTCTATTAACTCCTCCAAGTCTTTGGTAACAACCTCCAACTGAAGTAGCTCTGCAACCTTTACAATCTTATCTGTAACCTCTTCATATGATTTGTTTTTTTACAAACCCTTCGAAGCATTTTATGTACCATGGGCATATTTTCTTCCATGCGCCATTTAAACAACTTTTAGTAATTTCCGCCCAGATCTTATTATTGTTTAAGATGGCATGGTAAATATTGTAAGATTTCCAAAAGTCTCTTAATGTCAAATTTTTTTCCTCACCTCAGAGTAGGAGACCGGTAGAATTACTTAACAAGTACAGGTCACTGATGAAAAAAAGCCCTGAATTAGAGTTGAATTTGAAAGTGTCTGCAATTCTGCCCAGACACGATAGGAGGGAGTATATGATGAGAGCCTTGTCGATCAATTCGGCTCTGGAAAGATTGTGCAAGGCTCAAGGGATAGAATTTTTTTCAGCCTGGACTGTACTTGTTAACAGGAGAGACTGCTTCTACAGGGATGGGATACACTTAAATAGAAAGGGTGCAAGAATATTTGCTGATGCTATCGAGGCAGTGTTAGGTGGGTCGGAAAACTGATAGCTTGGGGGGATACAAGGACTAATAGTTTAACAGTAGCTATAAGCAGAGGTGAAGGTGATTCTTGCACAACTTCTATTAGAATAAGTAGCGACCTGGAGCGAGGGGTGTTGGGGGTTTCAGGGACGGATGGCAGTCATCGTGAAACAGGTGGGTATATGGGATGTGTTAGAGTAACTAAGAATAAGAATAGGTGCATGTATACTTGCATGTATACCAATGCTAGAAGTATAGTAAATAAATTTGATGAATTTGAAGCGTTGGTCAAGACATCAAAGGCAGATATTGTTGGGATATCAGAGACGTGGTGTCACACAGATATAAGGAATGCCGAACTGGAATTTGTGGAGTACAATGTGTACAGAAAGGATAGACAGGATAGGAAGGGAGGAGGTGTTATGCTGTTAATAAAGAAAAACATAAAATCAAAAGAAGTGCATCCAGTTGATATAGATGAACAGTGCACTGTTGAGTCAGTTTGGTGTGACATAAGCACTGCGAAAGCAAAAATAAAAGTAGGAGTGTGTTATAGGCCTAATGACTTGAATGAGTACAATGAACAATTGTACAGAGAAATAGAGTGGGCTAGTAAATCGGAATGTCTTATAATGGGGGATTTTAACTTCCCAGATATTGACTGGAACTTGTGGGTTGGTAACTCACACACTAGTCAGACTTTTGTGGATTTATTGGATGATTGTTTTCTGCAGCAGCATGTTCGAGAGGCAACCAGAGAAAGTAATACTCTTGATCTGGTTATCAGCAGTGATCATTCATGTATTAGGAATTTGCAGATAAAAGAACCACTAGGTGGCAGTGATCACAGTGTACTGATGTGGGATTTACTTAAAGATTTAATTACCATCAGGGGTAAAGGAAAGGGTTTTTGCTTCCGTAAAGGCGAGTACAGTGGTCTCCGACAGTTTTTAAATTCTGTGTACAGTGGGATCAACTGACGATGTTACCAACAGTAAATTCTAAGTGGAAAGCATTCAAGGAATTAATCGTGGAAGCTACTAAAAGTTTCATACCTATTAAGAAATATTGTTCAAGGTTTAGGCCTAAATGGTTGTCAAATGAACTAATGAGACTCGTAACAGAGAAGAAAAATGCATGGGATGCATATAAATTATCAAGCGACTCAGAAGCCTATGGCAGATATAAGTTAATCTGTAATCAGGTGACAAAGGAGGTTCGGCAGGCTTACGAGAAATCCTTGGCAAAAGATACTAAGAAAAACAGCAAGGACTTCTTTACTTATATAAACTCTAAAAGGAAAAGGATGAATCTGATTGGTCCACTTGACATCGATGGTTCGACTGTTGATGATCCTGCTCAGATAGCAAACAAACTGAATGAGTATTTTGCATCTATATTCACACGTGAGGAATTATTAAGGTTTGAAAATGGCAGAAGGTTATCAAATTGTAGCAAGATACTTAATGATTTTGTAATAACTGAGAGCAAAGTGGAAGAGAAATTGTTGAAGTTAAACGTAAGAAAAGCACCTGGGGTGGATGGGATCTATCCAGTTATATTAAAGGAGGCGGCAAAGCAACTAAGCAAACCCTTAGCCATAATTATGAGAGCATCCTTGGACTCAGGGGAGGTTCCCATGGACTGGAGATGTGCAAATCTATCCCCAATTCACAAAGGGGGATCGGAGGGTGACACGAGTAATTACAGACCAGTTAGTTTAACTTCTGTTCCGGGTAAAATAATGGATTCGCTGGTTAAAGATGCATTGCAGGATCATCTAGACAAGACTGCAGCAATAATTCAGATACAGCTGGGTTTGTTAAGGGAAAGTCTTGTCTGACAAATTTGATTAGATATTATGATGTGGTTACAAAGGAACTGGATGCAAAAAATAATTTTGATATCATATATTTGGATTTCAGGAAAGCTTTTGACACTGTTGCGCATGGAAGACTATTGTACAAATTGGAGCAGAATGGTATTAAAGGTAAGTTGCTACAATGGATAAAAGGATGGTTAAGTGGGAGAAGACAGAGGGTGGTAATCAATGGGTGCTGCTCTTCTTGGACTAATGTTATTAGTGGTGTCCCACAGGGTTCGGTGTTAGGTCCACTGTTGTTTTGTATATTTATCAATGATATTGATGAAGGTATATCATTCTTAATGTCGAAGTTTGCAGATGATACAAAGGTTGGCAGAGTTGTTAATGACAGTAATGGCAGTGTGCTACTGCAACAGGATCTAGATAATTTGGGCAGATGGGCTAAGAAGTGGCAACTGAAGTTTAACCTTGACAAATGTAAAGTACTGCATATGGGTATAAGTAACCCCAGAGAAACGTACCAACTGTGTGGTACTACACTTAAGGTGGTAGAAAATGAAAAAGACCTGGGAGTAATTGTGCAGGAAGATATGAAGTTTTCTGAGCAATGAAGGCAGGCTGCCAGGGCAGGTCATGGGGTTTTATCAATGATATATAGGAATTTTGCTAGCAGGGAAAAGGAGGTGATTATCCCTCTGTATAAGGCAAAGGTCAGACCACGCCTTGAGTACTGCATACAGGTCTGGAGGCCTCATTTTAGGAAGGATGTAGATTTACTTGAGCGTGTACAGAGAAGGGTAACAAGATTGGTGAGGGGAATGAAGGGATCCTCTTACCAAGAGAGGCTTAAGTTCTGCAAATTGCAGTGGCTGGAGACTAGTCACCTGCGCGGTGATCTGATTGAGGTATACAAAGGGTACTAGGAAAGTTTTGCAATATGACGCAACAATGAATCACAGGAAGCTGCTTGTTGCTGCATGTTGAGACATGTTCATACGTGCATAGTAGCCGCCGCGCCAAGTCAATGGGCTCAGTTATTCATTAGTAGTGAGAGTGTAAAGTGCTTGCGATGGCATTGTGGTCACGAAATGAGATAAGGACAGTTTTGCGGTATAATTTCGTGCGTGGTTTAACCATAGACCAGTGCTTAGAAGAAATGACTCTTGCACTAGATGATGATTGTCCACATCGTACAACGATATTCAGGTGGTATAGAGAATTCCAAAGGGGAAATTTCACTCTGGAGGATTCTGAGAGGCCGGGAAGGCCACTAACGTCAGTTACGGAGGAAAACGTTACTGCTGTGAGGAAAATGCTTGACGAAAACAGGCGAGTGACCTACCAACAGATAGAGGATACTTTGGGCCTAAATGCACCAGCAATTCGTTCGATTCTGGAAGATCATTTGCACGTGAAGAAACTTTGTTCTCTCGGGGTGCGGCATCAACTGACTGAAGAGCAGATGACACGACGTGTGACTTGGTGCCGGGAGATGTTAAAAAAGTTTGATAAGGGACAATCTCGGTATGTGAACAACATCGTGACAGGTGACGAGACTTGGCTGTGCTATTACGATCTGCCGACCAAGGCTCAAAACAAAGTTTGGGTCTTTGATGATGACGACACACCCGTAATTGTCAGAAAATCCCGATCTGTAAAGAAGAAAATGATAGCTGTATTTTTCAAATCGAGTGGAATTGTGGAACGTGTCGTTTTGGACACGCAGAAGACAGTCACAGCTAAGTGGTATACTGAACAATGCCTGCCTAAAGTCATTGGATCTATGAAGAACCTGCGGCCAAAGTCAAGAATGGACACCTGGTACCTCCATCACGATAATGCTGCAGCTCACCGCGCCAAAGCCTGCACCGAATATTTGACCACGACAGGACTGAAACTTCTCGAGCACCCTCCCTACAGTCCAGACCTTGCTCCCTGCGACTTTGCACTGTTCCCGCATGTGAAAATGAAGCTAAAAGGGAGGCAGTTTTCCAGTGATGAAGACCTTCTACGGGCTTGGGACAACGAGTGTGCTTTACTCCCTAGTGAAACTTGGCAGAACTGGTTTAAAGATTGGTTTCGGAGGATGGAGAGGTGTATTGAATGTAGAGGAAATTACTTTGAAAAAATTAAATAAACAAAGCTGTATTGCAAAACTTTCCTAGTACCCTTTGTATAAGGCCTTGAATGGGTTGAGCACGCTGAATTCTGATGGGATCCTTCCACTTGTTCAGATTATGAACCTAAGCGGGCATAAATTCAAATTAAGAAAAGACAGATGTAGAATACATGTGCGGAAATTTGCCTTTAGCCAGCAGGTGGTTAATTGCTTGAACAAACTTCCATCTGTCGTTGTGGAAGTTGATAGGTTGAATAAATTTAAGGAGGAACTGGACAGGCATTTGGAGAGAATGGTGTGGTTTTTTTTTTTTTTTTCTGTTGGCTGATGCTGCATAAGCTCATACATTTGCTCTCTTGCATCACATGCCACTACTACTACTACTACTACTGCAGACAATGCCTGAGCAAATGTAGTTCATAAATAGTATGCTTTTAAATCCGAAATAACACCCTGATCAATAGGTTAGATGAGCGAAGTCATGTTTGGCGGTAGAAATATGACTCTCACGTTCGAATTGAAATCATCTAGATGTGTAGTGTTCATGAACATTATCTAATACAGTGGTTTTCAACCGGGGTGCCACAACAACATTTCAGGGATGCTTGGAATGTTGTTGGTAACTTAAATTTGGGTTTAAGTTACTTAAACTTATTATTATTTTTTTAATTTTTATGTTTATTTCATTATAAAAAGGTGTACAGTATCTTTTTAATTTTGTGATGATCTATAATTCATGTTTACTTAGTACCTCTATATAAAGAATAAAATTATACACTGTATATATATATATAATTTGTATTATGAAATGTAATTTTTATAATTATAATATTGTAATAAATATATTTTTTAATATTATATATATATACAGAATATAAGAGAGAATCGGATCTAATAGGCAGAAAATTGAGAAGGGGTGCCGCAAAATAAAATAAATTACTTAGGGGTGCCGTTATTAAAAAAAGGTTGAAAACCACTTATCTAATAGAAGCAAAATCTTGAAACGAACGTCGTTGTCTTTATAATATTTTTCAACCTCACAAATGAAGCAGCATTTAAATCAATCCCCAAAGAGAGATATTGTTATCCCTGTTTTCTGGTTCGATTGAAAATGCACGAGTAGGGCAGCTTTATTGATACCCTTAAATGCACGAGGATTTCCAGAAAGGTACAAAAGCAGTTGTATTAATCTGTAATCTCCCACTGCATTAGCCCCAAGCAAAAGCATGGTCCTATCTTTTGAAGCCTTGAAACCTAGCACTGTCTTTTCCTCTTTGACAGTGTATGTTATTAGTGGAGTCCCTCAGGGATCAGTATTGGGTCCATTATTGTTTTCTGTATTTATAAATGATATTGATGATGGTATATCAAGCTTAATGTCCAAGTTTGCAGACGATACGAAGGTTGGCAGGGTTGTCAAGCACACTACTGACACTATGCTGCTGCAACAGGATCTGGAAAGGTTGAGCAGATGGGCTGAGAGGTGGCAAATGAAGTTTAACATTGGCAAATGTAAAGTACTACATATGGGAAACAGCAACCCCAGAGCAACGTATCAACTCTGTGGTACTACACTGACAATGGTAGAGAACGAAAGGGACCTGGGGGTGGTTGTGCAGGCAGATATGATGTTCTCTGAGCAGTGCAGACGGACTACAAGAGTATCTCATATATAGGAATTTTTCTAGCAGGGATAAGGAGGTGATTATTCCCTTGTATAAGGCAATGGTCAGACCACACCTAGAGTACTGTATACACGACTGGAGGCCTCATTTCAAGAAGGATGTAGAGCTGCTGGAGCGAGTACAGAGAAGGGCAACAAGATTAGTGAATGGAACAAAGGGGTGCTCTTACGAAGAAAGGCTTAAGTTTTGCAAATTACAGTGTCTGGAGACTAGGCACCAGCGAGGTGATCTGCTAGAGGTGTATAAAGCCTTGAATGGTTTGAGCATGCTCAATGCTGTTGGGATTCTTCCTCTTTCTCAGAATAATCACCTGAGAGGGCATAAATTCAAATTGAGGAAAGTCAATGTAGGATAGATGTGCGGAAATTTGCCTTTAGCCAGTTGGTGGAACAGACTTCCATCCCTTGTCGTGGAAGTTGATAGCCTAAATAAGTTTAAGGCTCAGCTGGACAGGTATTTCGAACGAACAGAGGGGTGAAGTGGAAGTGGTTATTTTTTATTTATTATTTATTTATTTATTTATTTTTTTTTTTGGCTGATTCTGCATAAGCTTGCTTTCTTGCATCAAATGCCTCTACTAATGTTAATGCTAAAACAGTGCAGCTCAGACACTCAGAGAATTACTGATGTTACAATTTACGACATTTTGGGAAATCCCTTTTAAGGTCTCACCCCATACAACTTTATCAAAAGGTATTATTTCTGAATGTGACCTGTTGGATGTAACAGAAGAAGAGCTTGTACAAGAACATGCTGATGTTTTCTACATCAGCATGTTCCGGAGACAACTAGAGGGAGTAATACTCTTGATTTGATTATCAGTAGTGATTCCTCATGCATTAAGAATCTGCAGATAAATGAACCACTAGGTGGCAGTGATCACAGTGTGCCGAAGTGGGATTTACTCAAAGAGGTAACTACCATTAGGGGTAAAGGGAAGAGTTATTGCTTTTGTAAAGGCGACTACGATGGACTGAGACAGTATTTAAATTCTATAAAGTGGGACCAACTGATGATGTTACCAACAGCAAATTCAAAATGGGAAGCATTCAAAGAACTTATCTTGGAAGCTACTAGGCTTTACATACCAACTAAGAAATATCATTCAAAGTTTAGGCCTAAATGGATGTCAGATGAACTAATAAGACATATGGCAGAGAAGAAAAATGCATAGGATACATATAAATTAACATGTGAAACAGAAGCCTATGATAGATACAAGCTGGTCTGTAACCAAGTCACAAAGGAGATTAGCCAGCCAAAAGCAGATTATCAGAAATCTGCTTTCTTGCATCAAATGCCACTACTAATGCTAATGCTCGATCCAGCATTTTTTTTCAATACAGATCAGTCTCGTCAATGTCAAAAATTTGCTGCGTTGAAAATAGTCTTCATCAATAATTTTTTCCAACACATCACGAAATTTGTCTGCAGCTTCAGAATCTGCACTGGCAACTTCACCGCATACCTTAATGTTTTGGAAGTCAGCGCAATGCTTAGACCTATTAAAGCACCCTTTGCTTTCCACGAACTTGACTTGGGGTTTGCCATACTTATCCTTAATATCTTCATAAATACTTCTTGCTTTTGCATGAATGACCATTGGACTAAGGGGCACTTGCTTTTAATCTCATTTTCTGTCCATATTATTAATAGCTGTTCCATCTTCAATATAGCACCTGAATGCTGCTGTTTCCTGATCACTGTTGATCTTAAGTGCATTGATCCTTTGAAATGTTCTTTTATAACGCGCACTGTCTGTTTAAAATAGTATTCACTGTTTGAAGCAGCGAGACCTAATTCCGTGCATTAGATGACAAACTTTATTCTGCTTCGTACATCTTAATAATTTTCATCTTCATTGCTAAATCAATTTTGTTTCGTTTCCTGGCACTGCCAGTGCTTGCACTTTCCATTGGTCCCTTTCCCTTCATCATTGTAATAAGTAAATAGGAACGAAGAGATGTTTCTGAAAATTTGTTTTTTATGTGATTGAAGATTTCAGTGAAGTGGTACTAATTTTACCATAATGTAAAAACCCACAGAATTCCAGTTATTGGGATTATCGCAAATGCAATAAGATTGAGTTTAGTACCTGTTTATAATAGATTACTCTAACAGAAAAGCCCAATAAACCAGAAAGTGCAAATTGTTTTTATTGTTTTTTGGTTGTGACTTCCAGAAACGTGCTTTAGAAAAATATCACAAAGGCATTCAAAATTGATTATTATAATGGGAACATATGATAATGATGAAAGTGTAGTGCAATTTCCATTATACATATGCCCTTGTAGAGAGATAAATAGCTTAGTAATATAGCAAAATTTTCAACTTCCAAGGACTTGTAACGAATTTCATAAAAAAAATCCCAATATGTTATTCGGATCACAATACGATATTTTCACAATACCTCCATTTTTCCCTACAGATGCAAAATACATTTCCATATTTTTTTCAGTTTGCACCGTGCTTATGCACGGTGCAAACACGTGCAACATGGTGCTAACCTCCATGCACAAGCACACGGTGGGTGACCACCCAGGTGTACACCAACGTAAGCAGGGATTGAGGTGTGGCGTCCACACCACATGGAAGAATGCTGCCCCTCTGTGTTACCAGGCTGTACTAGGTGGTAGATAACTCTTATCAACTGGTGAAATACCACCACTTTGCTTATTGGAGGCTTGAAGTGGTGGAACCCATGTTTAGTCTCCAGAGATAAGTTCCGGTCAACCCTTCCCCATCTCTTCGATCATGCAGTATGACTGATGACTTTTGAGGTTTTGATGAACATCGTGGTGAGATCCAATCTTCCTTGCATTTCGAAGGTACAGCTCTAAAACGGTGTTCGCAGGCCGGCTGCTAGTTAGTACACCGGACTGAACCTAATGGTAACTCTCTAGGAGACTTCCGGACCAGCCAGTGTATAATCTTTCTACCTCTACTCTGCCAGATAGTGACTGGAGGGAGTTCGAGTAGTGTGTATGCGTGGGGCATTGTCGAGGCCATGTTATGTCAAGGATCTGGGTATATTCTTACCATGTGTACGTCATATACAAAAATTTCATTACTTCGTACAGCATGTCCCACCCACTTTTCCTTACAATTGAATACACCATGAATTATCAAACTAATAGAGTAAGCTTATCTGCGAAAAGATCTAAACCTCCCAAACAGTTCCTAGTTCATTTCACAAATATATGCAGTCTCAATTCTAATCTCAACGATGTCCATTTCCGTTTGCAGTGTGCCAAACCTCATGTACCTTTTCTGACAGAATCTCAGTTATTGGTTAATTCAACTACTGCTCATCTCAGTTGCCCAAATTATTCGCTGTATGATTCCTTTTGCCTCAAAGGTGATACTTGTGCATATATCCTGTCCGAGAATTGGTGATTTGGAATTTCCTCTCTTCGATCTTCTCTGGCTTAAAATTTCTCTACCTCAATATGTCAAATTCATCTGCTGTCTCTAACGTTCTCCCAACTTCACTAATCACTTGGAGCTCTTTGACTTCCTCTCTTTGCAACTTGACTTTCTCCAGTCGAACTTTCCCAACAGTGAGGTAATTTTCCTTTGTGATTTTAATGTTCACAACTCCAGCTGGCTTCCATTTTCTAGTCACACCGACCCAGCTGGTCGAGATGCTGAGGCTTTTGCAATTACTTTTGCAATTACAGATTGTTCATTTCCCTACAAGAATACTGGACAATCTTAACTATACAGCCAACACGCTTGATCTTTTTCTCACAAACAACCCTTCTTAGTACACGGTTGAAGTGAGAGGTCCTTTAGGCACCTCAGATCACAACTTGGTGATTGTCTCTTCTTCAATGGAGCCTTTATCTCATGGCTATTCCCTTGTCCTGCTCAATCAGCTTCAACTTCTCGAAAATCTGCTACCAATTCCTTAAATGCCGATCTCCAGGTAATTCTCCATTGGGGCAAATACAACTTAGTTGACTTCATCCTTCTAAAACTCAGTCTTGTCTTATAACTTGCAAAAAAGATTCTTCTGTCTCGTAGATGTACTGTTTCTGCTGCATGCCTTTTCTGCCGATACTTCAGTGGGCACTGTTCTTCTGAATTGGCTTCTATAATTCCCTCTCTTTCTTTCAAAACAGTCCGAACACATGCCACCACCACCAGCCAACGTCCATTTACTTTCCAACTTTAAACTGACAGAACCACCTTTTCATTGTAATCGTTTATTCATTCAACTGCCATTTTCTGGAACAACCTTCCTTCGTATGTATTTCCTGAAAATTACAATCTACAGAAGTTCAAGTCTAATGTCAACAAATATCTTCTTTCATCTTCTCAACTTCCAACCCAAGCACAGTACTAAGTACTATAGGTTCCAGTACCTCTCATGTTTGGGGTTTAGATAAAAAAAAAAAAAAAAAACTGGCTGGCAAAAACTTATTTGAAGTCTAATTTGCATAAGTCGAGTATTATGTAAGTTGGGTAGTTCCTGTATATATGTGTATAAATACATATTTTGCTAGCAGATACAAGGAGGTGATTATCCCTTTGTATAAGGTCAGGCCACACCTAGAGTATTGCGTACAGGTCTGGAGGCCTCATTTGAGGAAGGATGCATAGTTGCTAGAATGAGTATTGAGAAGGGCAACAAGATTGGTGAGAGGAACTAAGCGGTGTGCTTAAGAAGAAAGGCTTAAGTTCTGCAAGTTGCAGCATCTGCCAGTCATGCCTGACAATGCAGAAAGAATTGAGAGCTGCAAACCAGCATAGACAGCCATACATAGTTCTTAAACACACCAAAGTACAAAATGCACAAGCAGGAGCTCTCCATCTCCATTGTGTGACAGAGAACTGCAAAAAAGCTTAGACTGCTATACAGACTATTATTCAATGATCTTACATACTCCACGAGCGAAACACCTAGGCAAGAGCTGTCCATATTGTCTGGTAATTCGGACGTGATAGAGTGCTCCAGATTGTCATACACCCAATTGATATTCATAAACCTGTTCACAGAATGGATATGCTCACGGAAAAGAAAATAAACATGCGCAATATGACACTTAAACATTCTCATACTCCTGAACTTTAACCATTCATTCCATGAAATATACACAATTATACATTAATAATATACATTTGCACACATTTATACAGATAAACATGGATATTTATTTTAACAAATGTCAATATATAACTTATACTTTCTTATTGGGTTTGCAACACATTTTAACAGGCCAGTCTGACCTGGGTTGTATCTATCAGTACATACTACAGTCAGGTAAGCATATTGGTCTAAGTGTGGGGGCGGGTCATAGCATGGTTGCTTCTCCTGTTCTCTAAAATGTTTTGAGCAAACTCAATAAAGGCTATGTAATGAATTTCATTTGAGATGAATAGTTGCCTCTCTCTCCATTGTTTATAAGTCCAATCTTGAGCATAAATCTACTTCTGTGGATATGATAAAATCATAAAGGATGTGGGCTTGAACCTCATCAGTCCACAGGTACATTTAGGATCCTAGGTGAGATCCAGTTGGCGCAGCTTTGCATTCAGGGAACCATGTCCTGTGGTAGAGTGCTCCATATTGACGTTATAGGGTGCTCCAGATTGTCATATGCACAATTGATACAGTTAGTTCCCAACTGATGTAAGCCCCAGTTACATAAATTCGGACTTGCATACATTTTTTTGGTAAAATCGTGAAGATACTTTCTGTAAACTTTTTTTAACAGTGAAGTTGAATGAAGGAACAATAAGTATAAGTTTTTATTTTCATTCCCGTACAAACTATGTTGGATAATAACCTGCGTCGTAACTATAATCTAGGTAAATAAATTTCATTTTCTGCTTTAAAATTTCTGAAGAAATATTTGACAACGTGTTTGAGACAGGTGAACTACATTGAAGACAGGAACGAGGCAGGAACTTCTTAACGGAGAAACCTTCACAACGTTTAAGCCATGTGGAATGTGTCCACCATCGGTTAAGGTGCACTATAGCTCCGTCCGGCAGCTCACGCGCCCCTAAACTCCCATAACCCCCCCCCCCCCCCCCAGCTATTTCTTCGATGAATTTCACTCAAGATGTTTAACATCCTTGATGGAATACACAACATTTCAAGAGACTGGAATGATATCAGAACAACTTGTATGAGCGGAGTTTGGAAAAGTTTTCTAAAAAATTCTGAGCTTAACACATCTCCAGTACATAGACAAAAATGAGCTTATGTCTTCTGTTACCAAAGAAATTGTAAACTTAGCCCATAAGTTCCAGTTGGGTCTGGAGAACAATGATGTAGACAAGCTTGGGGATGAACGAGGTGAAGATTTGAAAACAGTGCAAATAGTTGAGGAGCAAGGGAGAGCCAAACCGATTGAGGAAGTGGAGCAACCCAAGAATCAGTTCAAATTAAAGGAAATGGCAGAAGCATTTCATAAAATTCAGGAAGGTCTCTATGTTTGATGGAATGGATGAAAACACTGAATGTTTCTTGAAAATAGAAAAGTTAAAGATTGCTTATCATGAAATTTATGAAGAGAGAAAAAAAAGCATATGAAACAGATGAAGATCAAAGAGTTCATATCATATACTATCTCCTTGACCTCTAATTAGCCTACAACCCCTGTGATTAATGTGCCTTATTAATGCTTCAGGTCAGTTTTAAGTTACCTTCAGTTCATCACACCTGAAGTGTACTTTGATTCATTGTGTGTGGTGTAGACCAATTTTCTTAAATATGTACATTTTGGTTTTGATTCCCTTATTAGCCCTTAGTAATTCTACACAGTATACGAAATATATATCAGTTGTTTATAGTACATTTAACATGCGTTTTTTCTTCCTTTTATGTTTCCTTTTCTCATGTGCCACTCCGGTTAATTCACCGCTGTCCCCAGATAAAGTTTTTAATTATTATGGTATATAACTATTTTTCTTGATTATTCTGAGGATATGTAGTTGTAATTTTGACATATCAGGGATATAGTAGGAATATTTTATTGGTCATTCCCGAGTTACGTAAAACTCGACTTATGTAAGAAATCCTGGAATGTATCCCTTACGTTTGTCATGGGCAGACTATTCATAAACCTGTTCATAGAATGGATACCCAAGGGGGGGGGGAAACACATGCACACTATGACACACAATACTCATACTCCTGAATTTGAACCATTCTTTCCATGATGTATACACAATTATACATTAATAATACACATTTGTGCACATTGATACAGATAAACATGGATATTTATTTTAACAAATGTCAATATCTAACTTATACATTCTTATTGAGTGGGAAACACATTTTAACAGGCCATTCTCACTTGGGTTATTATCTATCAGTACATGCCACAACCAGGTAAGCATACTGGTCTAAGTGTGGGGGATGGTCAAAGCCTGGGTAGTCATAGCATGGTTGTTGGTTGTTTCTCCTGCTGTCAAAAATGTTTTGAGCAAACTCAGAAAAGGCCATGTAATGCGTTTCATTTGAGATGAATAGTTGCTCATCTCCATCATTTATAAGTCCAATCTTGAGCATAAATCTACATCTGTGGAGATGGTAAAATCATAATGGACATGTGCCTGATCCTCATCAGTCCACAAGTACATTTAGGATCCTAGAACAGACCCAGTTGACACAGCTTTGCATTCAGGGAGCCATGCCCTGTGATAGAGTGCTCCGGATTGTCATACACACAATTGATATTTATAAACCTGTTCACAGAATGGATATGCTCATGGAAAAGAAAATAAACATGCACAATATGATACATATAAACATTCTCATACTCCTGAACTTGAACCATTCATTCCATGAAATATACACAATTATACATTAATAATACACATTTGTGCACATTTATACAGATAAACATAGATATTTATTTTAACAAATGTCAGTATCTAACTTATACAGGGTGTTTCAGTTAAACGTTTCAGAACTTCTAAGAGGGGTAGGGTACATCCTGACAACTCGAAATCATATAGCAATGTGGGGTCGGAAATGCTTTCCTGAAGCGGTGTTGTACACAGAAGCACCATAAAGAAAAGAGACCGTAAGTGAGAAATCGTTTTAATAATACATGAAAAGAAGCAAAAGGTACATGGATTAAAGTAAGTGTTCGAAGTTTCTTCCACGGGCTACAATGCACGCCTCACATCTCCGACGCATAGACATCCGAACATTCTGGAATATTCCAGGCGAATTTCGAATTTCTTCGGCAGCTACTCGGATTCTTGCAACCAGCTCCTCAGCATTGTCAACAGGGGTGTCATAAACTAGCGATTTCATATGACCCCAGAAATAAAAATCAAGACATGATAGGTCGGGTGACCGAGCAGGCCAACGCACGGGACCACCATGTCCGATCCACTGTTGACCAAATGTGACATCCTGGTAGTTACGAACATCTCCGCTATAATGGGCAGGGGCTCCATCGTGGTGGAACCACATTGTCTGTTGCGTCGATGCAGAAATCTGTTCATCTCTCAAAAGTTGTGGCAATACTTGCTGCAGAAAGATCAAGTAGATAGGTCCGGTTAGACGACACGGTAACAGGTAAGGTCCGATGAGGTGATCTCCCATAATACCGGCCCATACATTGACCGAAAATCGAATCTGTGCTGCACGACGTCGTATTGCATGCGGGTTCGTGACCGCCCAGATATGGTCGTTATGCGTGTTGAAAATTCTTTCCCTTGTGAAGGATGCCTCATCGGAAAACAACACTTCAGCAGGAAAAAGGGGATTTGTAGCACATTTTCCAAGGTACCACTGTACGAAAGCAATACGAGGTTGAAGAAACTTCGAACACTTTAATCCATGTACCTTTTGCTTCTTTTCATGTATTATTAAAACGATTTCTCACTTACGGTCTCTTTTCTTTTTATGGTGCTTCTGTGTACAACACCGCTTCAGGAAAGCATTTCCGACCCCACATTGCTATATGATTTCGAGTTGTCAGGATGTACCCTACCCCTCTTAGAAGTTCTGAAACGTTTAACTGAAACACCCTGTATATTCTTATTGGGTTTGAAATACATTTTAACAGGCCAGTCTCATTTGGGTTATTATCTATCAGTACATTCCACAATCAGGTAAGCATACTGGTCTAAGTGGGGGGGGGGTAGTCATAGCATGGTTGCTTCTCATCCCCATGGTTTTTAAGTCCAATCTTGAGCATAAATCTACATCTGTGGGGATGGTAAAATCATCAAGGACATGGGCCTGATCCTCATCAGTCCACAGGTACATTTAGAATCATAGGTGAGACCAAGTTGGCACAGCTTTCCATTCAGGGAACCATGCCCTGTTAGCAAAAATGTGGCATAAAGGGCAAACTGGGGGGAAACTTGGGTTACCTGAGGAAGGAACTTCTTAAAGACTTCCTCTTTAGGTGTCCGTTCCAACCTACTCTGCCATTGCTGTTCCCACCTACTCTGCCATTGCTGGTAGAGTGTGGTTGCTATTCTTTTTATTTTTTCTTTAATATTAGTCTCAAGATTTATGGTAATCCCTAAGATGTTAGTTGGGATTAACTTTTTGAGGCCGTAGTTGAGTTCTCTTTTAATTATTTCTAAGTCCAATGGCAGTGCCCCTGCCAGGATCTCGTGAGTAGGTGTATTGATAGTGCAGCATACCCTTGTGATGGTTAAGAGTATAATGTATGGAACCTAAATTTTGCATATAGTACATAAAGTGGCACATAGTACCATATTTCTGTGCGATAGGTAATAACTGGGAGGAAGATTGCCTTATAAATAAGAATAATTGTCTTCCTTTTTAAACCCAAGTCATCCTGGCTGAACCTAGCAATCATTCCAGCATAATTCCTGACTCTTTTGGCCAAGTTCACAAGATGGGGATTGAAAGTTAACCTATTGTTAAATATGATACCTAGATATTTCATTTCTGTTATTTAGGGCTATGGTTTCACCTGCCTATTTTAATCTGTGGACATACACTGTGCTGCCACTTTATTAGATACACTCCTGCTGTGCACACAAATGGTCTGTCCTACAATGTTGCAAGTCACATGACCACAGTTGTGGATATATATATATGCAGCAGAACAACCTTTCTAGTATCAGTTAAGGTGCCTCCGTAGCCAGGTGGGAAGGAGCAGCAGTGCGTAGCACACGTTTCTTGATTAGACCGGGGTTCGAGCCCGTCACCACCAAATACGGAGGATGCGGAAAGGTCAGGGAATGACCACTGCATATCCCGGAGCAATATGGCCTCAGTTGCTAATGCTCCTAAAAACGCAATAACAAACAACAAAACAAACAGTATCAGTTAAGTGTACAAACCATGCAAGAATGGGGAAAAGGAGTGATCTGACTGACTTCGAATGTTGGTTATTAGGTGCAAGATGTGCTGGGCAAAGCATCTCTGAAATGGCAGTTCTCCTGAACTTTTCACGCACCACAGTTTCAAGGGTATATCGAGAATGGTGCAACGAACAGAAAACATCCTCTCAACGGCACTCCTGTGGAAGAAAATCGCTTGTTGATGAGAGAGGTCAGAGGAGGATGGCTAGAATTGTGCAAGCAAACAGACTGGCCACAATGTCACACATCACATCACATCACATCAGAATACAACCTTGGTGCGTAGAACAAAATATCACAACTGACCACTAGTCGCACTTTGTCGCGAATAAGCTACAACAGCCGACGGCCACATTGTGTACCTTTGTTATCAATGAAGAACAAGAGAGCACGCCTCTTGTGGGCACAGCAACACCAGCACTGGACTATCGAGGATTGGAAAACAGTTGCTCGGTCTGACGAGTCGAAGTTCCTGGTGCATCATGTTGATGGAAGGCTCAGAATTTGGCAAAAACAACATGAATCCATGGACCCGTCATGTCTGACGACTACTGTGCAAGATAGTGGGGGCAGTGTTATGGTATGGGGAATGTTTTCTTGGCACACATTGGGTCCATTGATACCATAGATTCACGTCTGAATGCCACATCGTACCTAAACATTGTTGCTGACCAAGTGCATCCATTCATGTTGACAGTTTATTTTCAGTCAGATGGTTACGGTGCACAAAGCCCAAATCACTATGGAATGGTTCCAAGAACGTGACAATGACTTTTCTTTGCTGCAGTGGCGCACTCAGTCCACAAATCTCGATCCTATTGAACATCTTTGGGATGAGCTGTAAAGGGCTGTTCGCTGCAGGCCCTCTACACTTCCGTCGAATCTCAAGGAACTGCGTGACACAGTCATGTCTGTATGGTACTCCATTTCTGCCCAATGTTTTCAGCATTCTTGTTCAATCCATGCCTAGACAAATTCAGGCTGTTTTGAAGGCTAAAGGAGGCTCAGCATGCTACTAGGTAGGTGTACCTAATAAAGTGGCATCACAGTGTATGTCCAAGTTACCTTTTAACAGAATTGATTCGGTTTTACTGCCGGATATTGCTAGTTTGTGTATACAGGCAACCCCCATATAACATGGCACTTCTACAACACGGTTTCACTCTAACATGATTGATAAATTACGGCAATCCTCGCACAACACGTTACTTCTACAACATGGTTTCGCTCTAACATGGTTTGTGAATTGCTGGGGATCTCGCATAACATGGTATTTTTGAGCTTTTGTGCTGGGAAACTCCTGCTATTATGTTAGATGTAATTTTCAACTTTCCATTCTTTTTGTGAATCCCTGCTGTTGACTCGCTAGTTGTTATTGCCTTCGTGATATTTTTCTGAAGCACATTTCTGGAGGTCACTACCATAAAACAATAAAAACAATTTGCAGTTTCTGGTTTATTGATCTTTTCTGTTAGTGTAATCAATTATAAATGGGTAGTAAACTTGATCTTCTTGCATTTGCTATAGTACTGATAGCTGGAATTCTGTGGGTTTTCACGTTATCATGGTGAAATGTGTTTCCCCTTCCATGAAATATCCGACGATATAAAAAAACGTAAATTTTCAGAAACTCATTTCTCCCTATCTCACTTGTGCCTGTTGTGTGTTGCAGCCTGTGCGTGCTATGTTTTCTGTTAATAACTGCTTATAATTTTTACTGTTTTAAATTTTACAACCAAAAAAAAAAAGAAGTCAGTGAACAGAAATATCAGTTAGTATGTACATATTGCAGTACGTATTAATTAAGTTATGTATGTAAGCATAAATTCATTTTGGCGCCTCCGTAGCCAGGTGGAAAGGAGCAGCAGTGCGTAGCACATGCTTCTCGATTAGACCGGAGTTCGAGCCCGTCACCACCAAATACGGAGGATGCGGAAAGGTCAGGGAATGACCACTGCATATCCCGGAGCAATATGGCCTTAGTTGCTAATGCTCCTAAAAACCAAACAACAAACAAACATAAAGTTATTTTTATTTTGCTAAACGGAAAATATTCTTCAGATTTTCATGTATCATTTAAACCGGGGGTCCACTGTATTTTGTTGGGAGATCCCTGGGTTAGATTCCGTGCTATTGAACTTGTGCTTGTTCGAGACCATAAAAAACAATTGTGACTGTGAAGAGTGCAGTTCGTGACAGTTTGAAAGACAGCAGAAGGTACACGAAATCTGGATGCTGCAGAAGAGTTTGTGCTTAGCAGCGATGAAGAGGAAGAAAATTAAATGAATGTACATTATCTCACTTAAAAGTATCACAGTTTGTAAGGTAAGATGTTTGTTCAGTTATTACTATTTAAGTTACTACTATTATAAAATTAATTTAAAATATTAAGTTATTGTTACTATAAAAATTAAGTTTTCAATAGTTATAAAAAAAATGGTGTATTTTTGTTAGCTTTTGGAACTTAACCTCCCTTTTTGTACTGGTCCTTAGTCCCGTATAACACGGTTTCGCATTACATGAGATTTTCTAGGAACCAAACTACCATTTTATATGAGGGTTACCTCTACTTGCTCATTGCTGGAAGGTATCGATTTAAATTGGCATGATGTTTTTGAACAGCCGGGTGTTGGCCTTGTCAAGCAAGACAAGATTATCAGCAAAGGCCACCGTCAGATGGGACAATATCTGTCTCTAGGGATTCATCCAATACCAGGTTCCAGAAACAGACCTAGCACTGAACCCTGGTGCATCCTTTTGTCACTCATCTGGTGATGTTCCGATATCTGGTTTTGACTGAAACCTGTCTATCTCTGAAATAATCTTATATAAGCTGGTGTAGGTTTTGTGATATTCCCACACACTGCAATCTGTGAAGTATGCTGGGCCTCTGCAATGCATCGAAGGCTCCTGCAAAATCGATGGTTGGAGCCAGTACATATTTACCCTCTGCTGTATGTGCTGTTTTGGCTAGATAGTCCGTGGCATCCTCTGTGGAGCATCCCTTTTTTAATTCGAACGATTGTTTGTCTTATTGTAAATTGGCATTGAGGTAGTGAGTGTTTCATTGATTTTAGTTTGTGGAGTTCGAACTGTGTAGTTCAAATTCTGTTCCTCTTTTCATATTCTCAGGTAATTTTTCCAGCATTTTTGGTTGGCATTTTTGGGTTTTGCAAGTTATTATTTAATGATTTCTGAGGCATGGTACAACATACATCAGAAAGAGGAGACTAATGATTATAACGGTATATCATCCACGAAAAATTTTGCTTTTATTGGCGAGCAATTTTCGGACAAGTCAAGTACAAAATCTAGGGAGGGGATGGAAATTTGTGATGGTAGTGATTCGTAAATTCTACTATCTAAAACTACAAAAATCTTGTCAAAATTTCAAAATTCAGTTGACCTTTATAAATTGTATACAGTTTTAATAAAACTGTATGAGGAGTTCGCAACCTTCACTGAACTTTAGCAAGGTATGAGCATGGTAGCTAAATCCTACAACCAAGAAGACAACTACTATGTTGCAACAATGGAGGAAATTGCGAATTGCCCTCTTGTTTACCACGTAGCTGTTAAAACACTGAAATCAAACAAAAACTCAGTGAAAAGAAATAAAAAAAGTTCTTACCCGAGAAAATGTACCTTTCTGCATTGATTGGATTCTCCAGGTCCATAGTTTCAATTCAAGTGGTGATGAGTTGGATGGGTGGCGATTTCCTCCTGCTGCTGTATAGAAACAAGCGTACTTTTGCCTGCATGTCTGCTCTCTTTGGTGTTCACAAGCAAACTGTATATACATCAATACACTGTCTTGGAATTAATTTTAGTATATTGTATAAACAAGATTTAAAGCATCTCAGATCGTTGCCTTTCAAAAGACCCTCTGCTAGTTAATCTGCAGTGGTGTGAAATCCAGAACTGTTGCTTAAATGTTGTTTAAATTTAGGAATGTTGTTAGGAATGCCTGTTGCTTAAATTAGAAATCTACTAACCATATCTTTAAAATTCGCTCTTTGAATGAATTCTGAAGAATTTTAACTGAAGTTCACGGATATGTTTAGTACAAAAGTATTTCAGATAGCAATAATTCTGTGTTGTATATCTCATACTTTGTATATTCATATTTTGTATATTGTATATTTTTTTTAATGTTTAATCTCAAAAGAAATTCTGTGTACTTATTGTTAATTACAATGGCTCCGCAAATGCAAATTATTTGCCAATTGTGCAAAAAGCAATGCAAAGATTTCCTTCAATGCAATGCGGAATGCGGTCTTGTGTACTGCATCAAATGCATAGCTTGCACTTGGGCATCGCGTGACACAGAGACAACCCCCAAGGCAGAATGCGCTGGTCCCGAAGGAACTAGTAGTTGTTGGTGACTCTATTGTCAGGGAAACGGGGAACATGCTTTGTAAAAAAGATAGGTGGAACAGGACCAGGGTATGTCTGCCAGGGGCAAAGGTTGATGACGTTGTAGAGCGAATATCATCTTTTAAGGGCACAAAAGGTGATATAGTTGTACACGTTGGCACTAATAATATTAAGAGTAGGAGACCGGCAGAATTACTTAACAAGTACAGGTCACTGTTGAACAAAAGCCGAGAATTAGGGTTGAATTTGAAAGTGTCTGCAATTCTGCCCAGACACGATAGGAGGGAGTATATGATGAGAGCCTTGTCGATCAATTCGGCCCTGGAAAGATTGTGCAAGGCTCAAGGGGTAGAATTTTTTTCAGCCTGGACTGTACTTGTTAACAGGAGAGATTGCTTCTACAGGGATGGGATACACTTAAATAGAAAGGGTGCAAGAATATTTGCTGATGCTATCGAGGCAGTGTTAGGTGGGTCGGAAAACTTCTAGCTTGGGGGGAGACAAAGACCAATAGATTGACAGTAGCCACTGGCAGAGGTGAAAGAGATTCTTGCACTTCTTCTATTAGAATGAGCAGAAGCCTGAAAAACAAGATGCATGGTATTTCAGAGACTGCTGGGAGCCATTGCGGTACAAGTAAACACATGGGTTGTATTAGGGTAGCTAAGAATAGAAACAGGTGCAGGTATACTTGCGTATACACCAATGCTAGGAGTTTAGTAAATAAATTTGATGAATTTGAGGTATTGCTCAAAACATCAAAGGCAGATATTGTTGGGATATCAGAGACGTGGTGTCACACAGATATAAGGGATGCAGAACTGCAATTTGGGGAGTACAACGTCTACAGAACGGATAGACAGGATAGGAAGGGGGGAGGGGTTATGCTATTAGTTAAGAAACACATAAAAACCAAGGAAGTGAAGCCAGTCGACATCGCTGGACAGTGCAGTGTTGAGTCAGTTTGGTGTGACATAAGCATTGGGAGATCAGAATTGAGAGTAGGAGTGTGCTATAGGCCTAATGACTCTGATGAGTATAATAAGGAACTGTACAGGGAAATAGAGTGGGCCAGTAAATCAGAGAGTCTTATAATC
The DNA here is from genome assembly GCF_048544385.1 of Mastigoproctus giganteus. Classification (NCBI taxonomy): domain Eukaryota; kingdom Metazoa; phylum Arthropoda; class Arachnida; order Uropygi; family Thelyphonidae; genus Mastigoproctus; species Mastigoproctus giganteus. The sequence continues at coordinate 115,941,697 of NC_143582.1, read as the reverse complement.
GGAGATTTTAATTTCCCAGATATTGACTGGAATTTGGGGGCTGGTTACTCTCACACTAGCAGGGCTTTTGTGGATTTATTGGATGATTGTTTTCTACATCAGCATGTTTGGGAGGCAACTAGAGGGAGTAATACTCTTGATTTGATTATCAGCAGTGATTCTTCATGCATTAAGAATCTGCAGATAAATGAACCACTAGGTGGCAGTGATCACAGTGCTGAAGTGGGATTTACTCAAAGAGGTAACTACCATTAGGGGTAAAGGGAAGGGTTATTGCTTCCGTAAAGGCGACTACGATGGACTGAGACAGTATTTAAATTCTATACAGTGGGACCAACTGATGATGTTACCAACAGCAAATTCAAAATGGGAAGCATTCAAAGAACTTATCTTGGAAGCTACTAGGCTTTACATACCAACTAAGAAATATTGTTTAAGGTTTAGGCCAAAATGGATGTCAGATGAACTAATGAGGCATATGGCAGAGAAGAAAAATGCATGGGATACTTACAAATTAACACATGACACAGAAGCCTATGATAGATACAAGTTGATATGCAACCAAGTTACAAAGGAGGTTAGGCAGGCGAAGGCAGATTACGAGAAATCCTTGGAAAGGGATGCAAAGAAAAACAGCAAAGAGTTCTTTACTTATGTAAACTCTAGAAGGAAGGGGATGAATCAGATTGGTCCACTCGATATTGATGGGTCAACTGTTGATGATCCTGCTCAGGTAGCTAACAAACTAAATGAATATTTTGCATCGACATTCACACATGAGGAGTTATTCAGCAAGGGGAATGCCAGAGGTGTATTCAACTCTAGCAGTAAGCTACAGAATCTTGAAATAACTGGGAGTAAAGTGGAGGAGAAAATGTTGAAGATAAACACAACAAAGGCACCCGGGGTGGATGGGATCTATCCAGTTATATTAAAGGAGGCAGCAAAGGAAGTAAGCAAATCCTTAGCCATAATTATGAGAGCTTCCTTGGACTCAGGGGAGGTACCCATAGACAGGAAATGTGCAAATGTGACCCCAATTCACAAAGGAGGATCAAAGGCTGACACAAGTAATTATAGACCTGTGAGCTTAACTTCTGTTCCAGGAAAATTAATGGAGGCACTGGTTAAAGAAGCACTGCAGGATCATTTAGACAAGACTTCAGTTATAGCTCAGACACAGCATGGTTTTGTTAAGGGGAAGTTTTGCCTGACCAACTTGATTGGATACTATGATGCAGTCACAAAAGAACTGGATGCAGGGAATAACTTTGATATTATATACTTGGATCTTAGAAAGGCTTTTGATACTGTTGCACATGGAAGACTGCTACACAAATTGGAGCAGTGTGACATTGGAGGCAAATTGCTGCTATGGATAAAGGGGTGGTTGAGGGGGAGAAGACAGAGAGTGGTAATCAATGGACACTGCTCATCGTGGACTAATGTTATTAGTGGAGTTCCTCAGGGCACAGTGTTGGGTCCATTATTGTTTTCTGTATTTATAAATGATATTGATGATGGTATATCAAGTTTAATGTCCAAGTTTGTAGATGATACAAAGGTTGGCAGGGTTGTCAAGGACACTACTGACACTATGCTGCTGCAACAGGATCTGGAAAGGTTGAGCAGATGGGCTGAGAGGTGGCAAATGAAGTTTAACATTGACAAATGTAAAGTACTACACATGGGAAACAGCAACCCCAGAGCGACGTATCAACTCTGTGGTACTATACTGACAGTGGTAGAGAATGAAAGGGACTTGGGGGTGATTGTGCAGGCAGATATGAAGTTCTCTGACCAGTGCAGACGGGCTGCAAGAGTAGCTCATGGAGTATTGTCAATGATATACAGGAATTTTTCCAGCAGGAATAAGGAGGTGATTATTCCATTGTATAAGGCAATGGTCAGGCCACACCTAGAGTACTGTATACAGGTCTGGAGGCCTCATTTCAAGAAGGATGTAGAGCTGCTGGAACGAGTACAGAGAAGGGCAACAAGATTAGTGAATGGAACAAAGGGGTGCTCTTACGAAGAAAGGCTTAAGTTTTGCAAATTACAGTGTCTGGAGACTAGGCACCAGCGAGGTGATCTGATAGAGGTGTATAAAGCCTTGAATGGTTTAAGCATGCTCAATGCTGATGGGATTCTTCCTCTAGCTCAGAAAAATCACCTGAGAGGGCATAAATTCAAATTGAGGAAAGACAGATGTAGGATAGACGTGCGGAAATTTGCCTTTAGCCAGCGGGTGGTTGGTTGGTGGAACAGACTGCCATCCCTTGTGGTGGAGGTTGATAGCCTAAATAAGTTTAAGGCTCAGCTGGACAGGTATTTTGAACGAACAGAGGGGTGAAGTGGAAGTTGGTTTTTTTTTTTTTTTTTTTTTTTGGCTGATGCTGCATAAGCTTGCTTTCTTGCATCAAATGCCTCTACTAATGCTAATGCTAAAATATGTCAACTGCGAACAGGAAGAAGATGTCACAGGCAGCGGTCGACTCGTGGAAGGGTTCTTGTTATATAAATCACAGGCAATCAAAGAAAAAGCAGATGAAACATGAAAATAACTTAGGCTCCAGCCCAGCTAATCCCTCAAGCCCTCCCGACGGTGAACCTCCGTGTTTCAACTGTCCCTCATCATCAATGAATACTTGGCAGAGTGGGCTATTCGAGGCCATACCTCACGACGTGGCATCAGAGCAGACAAATCGCTCCTTCTCTCATCTCCTTAACCAAGAAGTTTCACAAGATGAAAATCCAAATGAGCTGACCACAAAACTCATTTTTCAAATCCTGGACACTCACAAATCCATGATAGTCTGTCTTCTTGATGAAACTAAAAAAATCCAGATTGGAAAGCGTGCAATTGCGTGAATTTAATTATATTTTACTAAAGAAAATTTCGGATTTGACAGATCTTATTCGAAACTCCAGCAGATCATTAAGTCCTACATACAATTGGACGAAACCCATGAAAAATTCTACTTTCCAGCCAACCCCTGCTCTTGTTGCAGAAGCCACTTATGAATCTATTATAAACCAACCTCCATACCCTCCAGTATATGCTCCTGTCCCCAGTCAGTCTTAGGAAACATCTAAGGATGTCAATCGAACTGCAAATCCACTCCTAGAAGATGTCATTTCCTCTAGGTGGCGGACAGATCTCATTGGAAGACAGTGGAATCTATCTGCCTCTAATCACACAAGCAGACGTCGACATCCTCCTCCTGTTGTGGGAACAGCCACCAACTCTACAATCAGAGCAATCCTCGGAACCAAAAGTTCAACCAAGGGTATTTTTGTCTCAAGACTCGAACCCCAACTCTGCAATAGAGAAATAGAGCAGCACATCAGAACGCAGCTGCAGATAGAAACAAAGGCAATAAAAATGATTTCTAAACACGAGTTGTACAGCTCTTTCTACATTCAATGCCAGCAAACAGACTTTGATGAATTACTGAAGGACCACTGTTGGCCTGTGGGAACTATCATTCGGCCTTTCTATGGACGACCCCTCTCTTCCTGGCCCTAGGTTACCAGCTAGTGACTTAGCTATCGAAACAAGTGAGCATGAATGACAATCTGTGCGTTTTTCAGATATTCAGGAATCTCTACAGGAAATAACATCAAATGATTTATTGGTCTCTCCAGTCTACCAGAATTTGAATGACACTAACTCTTGTGAAAACATCTTTCTACCCTGTCACTTGCCAACAATTAAGCCAAACAACTATGCCTTGCTGCAGCATCAAAAGATGCAATTACTGTATTCTGTATGAACGCACGCAGTCTTGTAAAACGCAATGATGAAATCCTCGCTCAACTGACATGGAATCTGCATCCAGACCTGATGGTTTTTACTGAGACCTGGTTCTCTCCTGAGATTTCAATCCAAATTCTAGACTACTCTCTTTTTCAAAGTTGCAGAGGTGATTCAAAAGGTAGTGGAGTTGCTATTTCTGTTCATAGTCATCTGCGATGGTCTGCCTTTCCTATCTCAAATCTGCCTGATCAAGCTTGTGAACTCACTTTTATCTTCATTGCCTCTTTGGTGATCAGGTGTCTATAGGCGCCTCCGTAGCCAGGTGGGAAGAAGCAGCAGTGCGTAGCACACGCTTCTTGATTAGACCGGGGTTCGAGCCCGTCACCACCAAATACGGAGGATGCGGAAAGGTCAGGGAATGACCACCGCATATCCCGGAGCAATATAGCCTTAGTTGCTAATGCTCCTGAAAAACCAAAATAACAATAACAACAGGTGTCTATATCGACCTCCCTCAGCTTCAGTTAACAGCTTCCTTGTAACTCTTGACAACACTGTCTCATTTCACAAGCAAATTCCTAAGCCTTTTACTGATTGGTGACTTTAATATTAACATTCTTCAAAGCTCTTCCTCTCAGGTGCAGGACCTCCTAGATGTCATTACTTCAAATGGTTTCTCTGTTCTTACTGATGGAGATATCCCGACTAGAATGGGAGAGTCCCACAATTCCCTTCTTGACTTTGCAATTGGGGAATGCTCTTTCACGTATGCAATACTTTATACAACTATTTCGGATCATCGTCCCATCTTAATGGTAATCGAAAATAAAACAAATGAAGCAGAGATCATGCACACTTTCAAATCTGTCACTCCAGGCTCTCTCAATCAGCTTTGTTATGACCTGCAGCAGTCAAAGTGGGATGGAGTGCTTGCTACAAGCGATCCTGAAATTGCACATAACTGCTTTTTTAAGCATATCCTAAATAGCTATGAAAAATACGTGTCATATATCAGGAGCTCAGGGAATAAAAAGGCCACCAGGACAAGAGGGAAATATGCCTGTTCATCTCAAACAAGATTTGTAATATGTTAAAGAAAAGAGACAACCTGGCAAGAATTGCTAGAGCAACAGGAATCGAGGCAGATAAAATTAAATACACAACGTACAGAAACAAAGTCACTGACTGCATTCAGTCAGAGAAAAGCAAATACTCTAGTTCTCCACTTACAGGTATCATAACAAGCAAGAAAAAATGGAAAGTTTTGAACAAACTATTACCGGGAAGGAAACTGAAATCACGGAGCTACGTTGGAGATGTAGTTGAAAACGAGGTACTCATTTCAGATGACGAGCTAAAAGCTACTGCCTTCTGTAACCACTTTATTTTTTCAAGTGTGAATAACCTCTTTCAAGACAAACTTGATTTCAGAGACAATGAAATGAGAGAATTTGCAAAGTACTCAATCAGAAACTCTTTTTTTCTTGCTCCTCTCTCCGATCAAGAGATTTTAGAGACAGGGAATCAATTGAAAGAAAAGGGAGCCCCTGGCTTTGATGAAATATCTCCGTCTCTGCTGAAAAAGGTCCTTACCACAATTCTTACGCCACTGAAGTATATATTCAATCTCTCCTTTCAATCTGGTAAATTCCCTTCTCAATTCAAAAAAGCAATAATCATCCCTGTTCCAAAGGGAAACTGTTGTAACTCCATCAACAACTTTCGCCCAATTGCTCTACTCTCAGTTTTTGCAAAATTATTCGAAAAAATTCTTCATAGCAGACTCGTGGGTTTATGGGTTTTCTTGAAGAAAATCAACTCATCCATCAACAACAGTATGCTTATCGCTCTAAAAGATCCACTGATCTTGCAATTGTTGACTTCTGCTCAAGGATCATTGATAGTCTTGAAAAGGGTCACTATGCTATAGCACTGTTTCTTGACTTATCTGAAGCTTTTGATTGCATAAACCATACTATTCAACTTAACAAACTCAATAACGTTGGCTTGAGAGGGAAAATTAACTTTCTCCTTGAAGACCACCTTACCGATTGGCTGTTTGTAGTAAGAACAAATCAATCATACTCCGACATCTGTCATTTCTCCAGGGGAGTACCTCAAGGCTCACTTCTTGGACCTATCCTATTTGTTCTTTACATCGGTGAATTTCTCTCTCTTCTTCCACCTTCTCACCTAGTAGCGTATGCCGATGATATTTCCATCCTAATCACAGATAAAGACCCTAATGAGCTTCAACTCAAAATCTCTGCCTTGCTTTCTGTGATGCATAATTGGCTTTCAAAAGAATCAGCTTATACTGAATCCAGAAAAATCAAAATACATGGTGTTTAGAACGAAAAACAAACCACTAAATATCTGGCTGGATGATAAGCCAAGTTGGGCATAACAAATGTTAACACTACAAAAGAAAACTTCGTCACTAGCCAGAATACATGCCAGGGCCTCTGCCTGGGTGTCTCCTTCTCTTCTCAGACAAGTATTCCTTTCTTTAATTCAGCTGCACCTCACCTATGGAATCATCTCATGGGGTACTACCAGCCAAGAAAACCTTGCGAGAATCAACTCCATTCTCATTCGATGCTTTCTTTCAATTTTGGCCCTTCCCTGGAATGCATCGGTTAGTTTGAGATATAAGGAATTGAGACTCCTAAGCATCTACCAGCTATTGCAGAAAGCTGAGGCGATCCTTGTTTACAATGCTATGTAGACAGCAGACTTTCCCCCCCCCCTCTCTTCAGATCCTTTTTCATAACCACAGACGAAGAAGAAATATCATACAATCTAAGAAATGAAACCAACCTGGAGATTCCGCTTTTCAGAAAAGCCATTGGTCAGAAAAGTATAAAATACAGAGGTGCTAAAACCTGGAACAAACTTCCTGCAAAAATCAAAAATGTCACTTCACTAAATCAATTCAAGGAACTACTAATTGAATACATCACCAGGGATGTCTGATTCAAATTACCTTCCACTCAACTCCTGGATTTTAAAAACACCAACATGGAAATAATGTACAAATGTTAAAGGAAGCAGTTGGCAAATAGTTTGTAAATTTCTGTGCATGTATCTCATCATTTTTTTTCTCTCCTCATTTAATTGTAAAAATGTTCAAAATGATATTATAAGTAGTGATGCTTTTCGACATTTTCTGTAAAGAAATGTACAAAACACTCCAATTTATTTATGTCTTTCCTGTTGAACATTACCTGTACAATTTCAGAACTGTACATTTTTAAAAATCAATTGTATATTTACTACGAAAATTTTTTATTTTTATTTCTCAGAGCAAACTAAACTAAAATTACAATTAATTAGCTTTCGGCTGAGTGGACAGCCTTCTTCAGATAGAAAAATACTTTGAATGGCAGTTGGAATAGAGATGTGCACTGCCAGGATGGTGCGTGAGGCGCGTGGCTAATTGTTTGAGGTTGATGTTTGTGGCTGTGACGTATGGTGGTGACGTGGCCAGCGTTTGTCTATGGACAGAATTACTGCTTCTGTGATGGGGTTAACTTGACAACCACTGTTCCTGTTCAAAGAGGTATCCGAGCATTTTATGTTTAACGATTCCAACCAGGTGCGCCTTAGGTAATGGTGGGACCTGTCCGCCATATCGATATGGTTGTGAGACTACAGAAAGATTTCATCTTTATAGCCCGTGGCAGACAACACCTGAGGTTTGCACATAGATGCAAAGCTAACAAGATTATACCGAAAGGGTTTCGGTACAAACAACTGTTTTCTAATGAGCATATGGGACGTGCCTGTCGGAACTTCGGCTTAAAGACTCTGCGCATATGGATCGGCTGCCTCCACCATGACATACAATGTGCTTCAGCGAGCAAAGCAGCCCTACTAGCCGACCTTAAGGCTCTGATTCCCGATCCTATTTACACCAATGTAATCAATACTTTGTTACCAGGCCGTCAGAGAATCAGATCGTTATTGTGCCCGACAGAAACGTAAGTTCAATACTTTAATTAATGAATCCCGTCAATTTCGTCGCCAGCATAATGCCCCTTCCACAACTTGCACGGATTTCGTATTGAACCTGAGCAGCAAGCAGTTATCTGCAGAACAAATAGACTTATTGACCCTTGGCATGACATTTGCCGTTCTTCCAAAGTACCCACCGATCACCGACATCGCCTTGAGTGTGGAAACATGTTTATCACGCCTCCCAGAAGATGTAGCCAACGCAATCTGCTTAAAGACTGCAGCAGTTCTACACCATGCTCGCCCTGTCTCTTCAAACCTCAGCCGTATGCAGATTTCAAGGCACTGAAACAGGATTCATCCATTGTCATTCTACCGGTGGACAAAGGCCGTCGTACGGTTGTAATGAACCACTCTGATTACATGGCGAAAGCCTTACTGCTTTTACGAGACACTTCCGTCTACAAACCCTTAACTGTTAACCCCAACAGAGTATTGGAACGATGGGAGTCAGAGGTGAATATCCTCATCAACAGTTGGCTCAAACAGGGGAAAATAACGCAGTCAACCTGTAATCACCTCCGTGCCTCCGGGTGTCAGATCCCACGGTTTTATGGCCTGCCGAAGGTACACAAAGAAGACACACCACTAAGACCAATTGTATCCTGCTGTGGATCACCGACTTACGAGTTGTCTAAGTTTGTCTCGAGGCTTCTTTCTCCTCTAGTTGGCAAGACCACCTACACCGTCTCCAACAGTATTGAGTTCATAGAAAGGATCCACACTATATCCATCTCACAAGATCAAGTCATGGCATCGTTCGATGTAATATCACTCTTTACCTCCATCCCAGTGGAACTTGCCATCTCTTGTGCAAAACAACTCTTAGACAATGATGAAACCCTTAGCGACAGAACTAGACTGACGCCTGATGACATTTCCGCCGCCCTCAGACTGTGCTTAACAGGGGGTGCAATCATGTTTAACGACTCAATCTACCAGCAGGTACATGGCACAGCCATGGGTTCCCCTGTCAGTTCGTTCACAGCAAACATCGTGATGGAGGAGTTAGAGGGACGTGCGTTTACACACGCACCAGATCACATCGCCTTTTGGTGTCGCTATGTAGACGATGTGTTCGTAGTTATCCCTAGAGACTCAGGTCAGCGACTCCTAACCCACCTCAACTCACTATCGCCCTTCATAAAATTCACGATTGAGCTGGAGTCGAACAACACTATTCCATACCTAGATACCCTCGTCCGACGCGAAGACACATGCTTGAAGACGACAGTTTATCGTAAACCTATGTGTGCTGGCCAATTTACCAACTTCCGGTCAGCACACGCGCGGGGCCACCTCCTCTCCACTGCCCGAACCTTGCTAACTCGCGCCTGGACACACTCCAGCTCTGCAGATGAAAGACGCAAAGAGATCACCAGGAGCCGACCGGGCTAGCCGAGTGGGTAAAGTACCTGCCCGGCAACCCAAAGGTCGCGGGTTCGATTCCCGCCTCGGGCTTGGATCAAAGTACAGCAAAAACCTTGGGAGGTGCAATATGGCCACAGAAGCCGATGCGCCAACAACTACCAAATCAAAAAAAAAAAAAAAAAAAAAAAAGATCACCAGGGTCAAAGTAGACCTTACGAGGTGTGGCTATCCCATCGACATCCTTGACAGGTGTGATCTACAGGCACGCGACAACGTGACGACCAACAGTGACAAGTCATCCACGAGGGCACTTATCCCATACTACCCCAACCTGTCACAACAGATCGGTAGAATTCTAAAATCACATGGGATAAAGTGCATCTAACTCCCAGGCAAGAAACTGCGTTCTCTCATTTCCAACGTAAAAATACCCGTCCCCACCCTTCTACAGAGCGGTTTGGTCTATTGCATCTCTTGCCGTGACTGCACTAGCTGCTACTTTGGAGAGACTGGACGTCGACTCGAGAAACGTCTCTCAGAGCATAAAAGGGCGATCCGTTTGGCAGATGTGGAACACTCAGCTATCGCCGAGCATGTCTGGACAACCCACCACGACATTGACCCACACCGCGACGTCGTGGTCGTGGACAGGTCCCACCATTACCTAAGGCGCACCTGGTTGGAATCGTTAAACATAAAATGCTCGGATACCTCTTTGAACAGGAACAGTGGTTGTCAAGTTAACCCCATCACAGAAGCAGTAATTCTGTCCATAGACAAACGCCGGCCATATCACCACCATACGTCACAGCCACAAACATCAACCTCAAACAATTAGCCACGCGCCTCACGCACCATCCTGGCAGTGCACATCTCTATTCCAACTGCCATTCAAAGTATTTTTCTATCTGAAGAAGGCTGTCCACTCAACCGAAAGCTAATTAATTGTAATTTTAGTTTAGTTTGCTCTGAGAAATAAAAATAAAAAATTTTCGTTGTATAAATCCAGAGCACGTAGGCCTCTTTCATTATAATTGTATATTTGTATATTAATCATTTTTTAAGGGAACACCCCCTAAAAATTCATTATTATTATTAATAGCCATATGGTGCAAGGAAGCCTGAGGCTTATGCTGCACCAGGAAAAAAAAAAAAAAAAAAAAAAATCCCGAGTTACCGAGAGACAGAGAGTCAAAAGTAGAAGGGAATCACCAAGAAAGAGAAGAATGATGATATCCAGCTCAGTACCCAGGGTTGGCTTATGTGTTCTCCCTCCTTTTTGCTGTTATCTCCCAGAAAAGTGTAACATAAAATAGAGATAAATAAATTATTATTATTAACATTTAGGAACAGTAGAGTTTAGTTTTGAGCATTTACTAAGCAGGCACCTATGTAAACTTAACTGCTGTGTGCTCTAAAGTTGAAAGTATTTTTTTGGAACATCTAAGAACATTCTAAAGAAAATATATTTGTTTTATCCTTCCTATGGTTGAAACTCACACTAGATCTTTACATGTATTTTTAAGTTATTGAAAATAGTGGTCTACTTGTGAAATTATGGTGCAATTCTGCTTTATCGTTTAACTTTAAATTGGTAGAAAGATGACAGTGGATTTTCGAAGTGCATAATATTTGAAAAAGGTTCCTACTTAGTATTCATGAATCTGAAGAATACATAACTGCAATTGATTACTTGTGTGAACATGATTCTGCGAAATGCAACTGGTTTTCATTATTTGCAAAGTGAATTTTCTACTTCTTTTTAAAACATTCTATGGAGACTTTTGAAGAAAAGTCTCCATACATAGGAAATAGTTTTTTTTTTCTTTTTTTTTCTGTTTTTAGGTACCCTTCTAAAATGCTTTTGTCTAAAGAAGAGTGTATAAAAATCATTTTCATGGCCGGATCAGGAAGCTGTTGCAATGGAATTGGAATGGAAACGAGACATGGCAAGCACATCACACACAACACTGTTGTCAAACTTATTGAGAAGTTCAGAAAGACTGGAAGTGTTACTGACCAACCGAGAAGTGGTCGTCCACAAACATCTGTCAGTGAAAGGCACAACAGACATGGTGCTGGCACCATTTGCAGAGTCCCCAAAAAAAGCATACGATGATTGTCTGCAGAAAGCAGAATCAGCCAATCGAGTATCACCCGCATCATGAAAAAGCACAAATGGCATCCATACAAAATGCAAATGTTGCAGAAACTCAGTGAAAATGACCTGGATAGGTGGATGGAATTTTGCGAATGGGCAGTAAACAAATTGGACGGTGATGCAAATTTCTCATCTGTGACTTTGTTTACTGATGAAGACAATTTTTATTTTAATGGAGAAGTTAAAATCGCCCAAACTTACTTTATTGGAGTGATACCAACCCACACCTGGATTATTATTATCATTATTATTAGCCATATGGTGCAAGGAAGCCTGAGGCTTATGCTGCACCAGCCAAGGAAAAAAAAAAAAAAATTGAGTATCTTGAGAGAGAGAGAGAGAGAAAGAGAGAGAGAGAGAGAGAGAGAGAGAGAGAGAGAGAATCACCAAAAGAGAGAGGAATGATGATATCCAGCTCAGGACCCTGGGTGTGCCAAGCCCATACTCACCAGATGTGAGCCCCTGGGGTCAATGAGTCCCTCAAAGATGCAAGGTGCGAGAAAACTGATGGTGTGGTGCCAAGTTATGGGGAAACAAAATTGTTGGATCTGAACCGTGTTTTGTGAATAAAGTGACAGTTTGTTTAAAAAAAAAAAAAAAAAAAAAAGTGACCATTTCCCCTGTGTATGGAGACTTTTGAATCACCCGGTATATGCAGCTTTGTACATTGTACTTGCTTTAATTTTTTTTCTTCAAGTACAAATATTCATTTGCCTCTACTAATGTCATCATTTGCCACTGCTAATGCAGCATAACAGTAATATTAAGAAACTCATTAAAGAAAAAATGCAGAGATAAAAACATTTATGAGAGCCGTTCAATAAAGAATGAGCATAATATATTTTTTTTGCAGTGCATACCTTTATTAATCATCTATATTTTGAAGGTCCTTTTCAAAACAGTCTCACATTTGATCAAATGCACTTACTCCAATATTTCTACCATTCTTCAAAAACATGGTGGAAGCCATTTTTGATGTGTTTGAGAATTGCTTCCGATGTCTTTACAACTTCTGACAATTGGAAAAGTTTTCCCCACCGCCTCTTCTTTAATGTTGGGGAAAAAATGCAGGATGCAAGGTTAGGGCTGTAGGGGGTGGGATGAGGATACATTTGATATTAATGCTGGCTAAATACTCGATGACAGTGTGAGCAGTGTGGTCTCGCATTGTCGCAATGCAGCATCCACACACCTGTGTGCAGTTATGGTTGTTTCTATAGGATGTGACTCTGAAAAGTGTGCAGTACAATTTCTCTAGTAAGGTGTCATAAAAGTCGTATGACATGGCATAACACGCTGGCAAACTATTCTTTGAATGTCGAAAAAAGAGGTGACCATAACCTTTCCTGCAGAAGACAATTTTTTGCTATTTTCAGGCTATGATGTAAGTAACAGAGCTTTGTTACTTACTCTCTGGCTTAAATGATAAAGTCATGTCTCATTTGCCATTATCGCCCTGAGCAGAACTTCGCCATCTTCAGTAACCATCCAGTACAGCTCCTGATAAACCTCCATGCAAACTGACTGTTGTTCAGGTGTGAGTAGTCTTGGAGCCCAACGTGCACAAAATGTCATATGTGCCGGGTGGGCAGGAGCAGCAGCGCATAGAACACGCTTCTTGATTAGACCAGGGTTCAAGCCCGTGACCACCAAATACGGAGGCTGCGGAAAGGTCAAGGAATGACAACCACACATCCCGGAGCAATATGGCCTTAGTTGCTAATGCTTCTAAAAACCAAATAGCAAACAAACAACGTCATATGCAAATGGTCAGAGAGAACACCATGCATGTTTCCTACTGATATTCTCAACATCTCTGCCAGTTGCCTTACTCTTATGCAATGATGTTCTCTCATGATTACAGAAACAGTGTTTATGGTTTCTGTAGTGACAGCAGTGATTGGAGCTGCAGGACTGCTGATTTTTATGATTGAATCATGATCATCTTTAAACATTCTAGACCACCTTCCAGCTGTGCTCTATGGAAGTGTAGATTAACAATAAGCCTCTTCAGCGTTTAATATGCTTCAGCTGATGATTTTTTGAGACCGAAACAAAATTTGAGAGGAGCATACTATTCCTCGCATGTCACATGCATTGTTATGATGGGAAACTGAACAGGCATAAACTTGACTGACTGAAGATTACGCTATGTGCACGAGTCAACTGCACATTGCTATGTGATGCAGTTTGGTTTGGTCTTAAATTCTACAGCTCAACTAGAAACATCAAGCAGTATGATTGCTCGCATGAAAAATGATGATCATTCTTTATTTAAAAGCCCTTGTATTTCTACTTTCTGTTCTTTAACAATTAGATAGTATAAACCAGAGCTGTGATGTTTAATGTTCTTTAACAATATGCAAACAAACAAAATTTATTATTAACGTTCCATTTTCCAATAGTTGCTTGTTATTAAAAACTTTCTTAACTTTTTATACATTTCAAAAAATGACATGCCAACAGAAATCGGCATAACAGCTGATTCTCTCGTTATTGACATTTGCATATGTAGCATGAAGCACAATTATCATCATTACACATATGCTTGAGCGAGGAGGCGTAAATAATCGATTAAATCAAAACAAAGTTTAATATCTGATTAAGAGTCTAATACTGTTTGTACATAAAGAGACAAGTTTATCTCTTTTTCCTATAATAATGCCTTTAATGAATATTGATGAAAAAGATATGTCCATTCAGACAATAAATGTAACAGTTCACAAAAAATCTTCCATTGCCTCTACAACTTCTTAAATGTTCAATGCATACATATAAAAAAATGAATGCGAGTTCAGATTGAGGATTAAAAGTTATTTTCTGAGGTACAGTCATTAGACTTGAGTTGAGTTGTGCATGTGTACTATATAGTAAAGAAGAATGATTTGTAATTCTGTGTATTAATTTTTTGTATTAATTTTTTAATTTTTTTATTTTTTAATTAGACCATCACAAGGGGAACATGCTGAGTCTAGTGATTCCACTTTACCAGAAAATTTAATTTCTCTTGATTGGAGTTCTAATCAGGAAAATAATGTTGTGACTGAGGCCTATAGGTAGATTTTATTTATATAAATATGAATCTGACCAGAATTTTATTTAAACTTCTTAGTCACATAAATGAATAACATATAAAAAAGAATGACATATAAAAAAAGATCATAGTATGCATATTGCAGAAATGGTACATTTTTTGAGAAGTTTTGAATATCATGTGAAATGTAAAGCACATTTATTTATGTAAAAGATTGAGTCAAGTAAGGTGGATTGTAGTTTTTTTTTTTATTGAAATAAGTATTCTTTATAAAATCCTTATCATATACTTGTTTCAGCAAATAAATTTTTTGATATTGATTCTTACAGGCACTTTTCAAAATTATAACCCTTTTAGATTGCTCCACTATTAAACAGTAGATTTTTGCTATTGGCGGGAGTTACTCAAAGTGAAGTCATTGAGTCTGTTATTTATCATTATTTATTGTTGGGAAACATAGAGTTTGTTGGGTCTATTCAGATGTCACTTCAGATTTATCAGATGAACATTGCCCAGTAGACTGATTGAAGCAGCAACACCTGACATATTCAGCATGTTGAGCAACTTAATTTGGAGAACAAAATGCATTGGGTTGAATGTGATCAAAAAAAAAAATAAATTGAATATTATCCACGTGTCATTTAATGCCATGATTCTGTACCGTATACAGAAGGTGGGTGCTACATGGATTATAACGCATTCTGACTGATAGTGACTGTGTTTCTAAATACTCTGTTACTACAAATAAAATATGTTACACATTTGTCTCTTAGAGAAAATAGAAAATTATGTAAAAGCAATCAGGTTCTCCTCTGGAAAAAAAAGTTCTGAACTCCAGCTACTGGGAGGACTGATAATAGCCATATGTAATGGCCATATGTTGCAAGGAGGCCTAAAGCTAATGCTGCTTCAGCCAAAAAAAAAAAAAAAATATATATATATATATATATTTTTTTTTTTGATTGCTTAAATGATTTAAATTTGATTGTTTTATTGATTGTTCTAATATTTTATCCCTTGCTACGTTAATGCCATTGCCGTTGGCAATTCGACAATTATACGTGCTTGATATATTTTATTTTAATTGCTTAGATGAATTAAACTTTAGTGTCTATTTTCCATTGGGTGTTAGGGTGTATCCTGAACAGGAGATTTTGTTAGCATTTCAAGTCTAACATATTCCTAGGGGTCTGTGGTGGCTTTCAAATTATATAATAAACAATAATAAAAAGTTAGTTCTAATACTAATTATTTAATTTTAATTAATGTTATTAATCAATACTAAACAATACTAAATAACATTCCCTTATCTGGTCATCTATCCGCTACTTCTTCAGGGGCTTTGAACGGATCGATAGCCAGTTTTAAAGGAATGTCTCATAATTACCCGTTTCTGTTAACTCCTTATCAGTTTTGCCTTTTTAGTGAGATTTTTTATCTCCTTTAGATTATTTAATTTATTAGATAATGATATTTTTATGCTAATTTGTCTTTAAATTTTTGAATATTTTTAATACTTAATTTAGGAATTCAGCAAACTGGTATAGGAGAAACAAAGCCCAACGGGTAATTATCGGAATAAGAGAGTGGAGCTATACTTATCTGTCCGGTGGTGGTGGTGATGGTGGTCCTTCAGTAAAAGAGGGGTTAGCTCTTGTTCACTGTTTGTTTCATTCTTGGTTTGGTTTTTATTGCGCAGTCACGTCTATTGTTGCTTGATATTGTTGTAAGGTGATATTTTAGCAAGTCTTCCGATAAGTGGGTTGGTTCCTACGTCAGCTGGGGTGCGGCCTGGGTGGGGGGGTTTTATGTTTCCGTTTTTAAACTCCGTGGTGAACATTAATTTGAATAAAATGTGATATGTTTGTATTATATTTACAAGCGTTATTTATTGTTATTTACATAAGTTGGTTTGCTATCCCTTTGGACTGGGCCGGTATAGCTTTTCTAAGGCATAACAGCCCGTTTTGTCCTCGGGGATAGCTATTTACATATTTACAGCCTCCTGTAAAGTGAATTTTACCTTGCGAATGGTTACCCATAGATTAATTTTTTATTTTTATTTTTTATTCTGATTTTGAAGGGTGGGTTAATATAGGAAACCGGATTATAGTGCGGTCAGAGGACGAGCCTCCTCTGAGCGTAAGAGATCCGGACCTTAATTTAGGTTTTGGTATTGCTTTGTGATTTAGATATTAGATTTTTTTTATTAATAAGTGTGGCCGCTTTTATGTGGTGTTTGCTGTAATTGTAGGGTATATTGTTTTTTGTGAGTGTTTTTATCAGTTTGTTAATTGCTTTTGTTGTGTTTTCTGCATTACTGCATATTTTTATTATTCTGGTCGTTTGGTTCCTAATTGTGTTTCCGTATATGTGTTTTGCAATGTTGCTATCCCAGTGGATGAGTTTTATAGCTGGGAATTTGAAGTGGTCTCTTTTGTCATAATGTTTAGTTTCGATTTTGTTATTTTTGATAGTAATCTGGCTGTCTAGGTAATATGCTTGTAATTTGCTGTTTTGGTTGGTGCGTTCTATGCTGAGGTCGGTAGGATATATTGCTTGGGCTAGTGTTTCAAAACCGTCGTGGTTGATGATTAGGACGTCATCAATATATCTGAACATGTTAATTTCTTCTGTTATGTTATTTTCGAAGTGATGTAAATATAGGTTGGCAATCGCACTGGAGCAGCAAGATCCCATGGCTATTCCTCTGGTCTGTAAATAGATTCTGTTTCCCATCATTACGTAGTTATTTTTGACGTTGAGATTGACTAAATCGTTCCAGTATTGTTTTTTACAGTTTAAACTAATTTGGTGGTTTTGAAAATAGACTGAAAGGACTTTGATTAAATTGTCATGTGATATGCTGGTGAATAGGTTTTGGAAGTCGTAGGTGTATAGGCTACTTATCTTATTGCTTTTGTTTTGGATGTAGTCTAGATATGTTTTGTTGCTGGTGATTATTTTGGTACTGGTTATTTCATTTAATATAATTTTAAGTTTGTCTTTAAATAGGTTACTGGAAACTTTTGTATAACTGTTTTTCCCTGCTGTTATGAACCTTTTGCCGGTGGGTATTTTGTGGAATTTTGGGATCCAGTAAATGAATGGGTATTTTGTGATTTCTATTTTCAGTTTTAGTTTTTTGTGTAGTGCTATCATCTTCTTATTGACGCTGTTAGGTGTGGATACTATTTGTTTGTATGTTTCACTGTTATCCATTTCTTCTTTAATAGTCTCTATGTAAAACTTTTTGCATATTATACTAAAGTTGTTGCTGGCCTTGTCTGTGTTCGTTATAACGAATTTCTTCTGCAGTTCTTTGGTCTTATATCTAATGACTTTCAGATTGTATTGTTTGACTTGATTTTTAACTGTTAAGACATCTTGGACTATTTTCATGATTTTTTCCGTCGTAATGTTTATCCATATTTGGAATGCCTCTATGGGTGTGTTAAATTTGTTTGCAGTTTTGAATGCGAATTGCAGTAAATCCTTGTATATGGATTTACGTGTGTTAAATAAATTAGTTGGGCTATTGAGTCTGAATTTTGTTCCTTTTTCCATTACTTCTTTTAGTGTTTGATCTTCTATAATGCTGAGGTCGCCTGTTATGATGTGTTTGTGATGTGGATCTGTGTATTTTCTATATTTTTTGTCATTGCAGTGGCAAAGTTGTTCAGTACTGTTCATATTTTCGATTGTGTTTTTATAGTTACACATGGTTATGCCTATTGGTTTTGTGAAACTATATCTGACTTTAATATTAATGTTTTGAATAGGTAAAAACCCTTTTGTGTTTTCCATAATGTCACGGAAGTTGACGTAGTCGAATGTTCGGTTCAGGAATTTAATGATGCAGTATTCTTTAGTGTCAATGTCTTTGTGATCATCGCCTATTCTGAATTTGAATACATCTTCTAGTGTATGGTTGAGGTGTATGTTCTTAATCTTCAGTTTCTGGTGAATTCTGCTTAGTGCTTCAAGTTTGCTGATTTTAAGTGAAAATAGGATGTTGTGTATGCTTCTAACGTTAATAGGTTCCGTGTCCCATTCTGTGATGAGCTTATCGAAATTGTTTAGGCTTTGTGCTTTGCTTTTATTATCTTCGTCTCTTTCTTGTTTGATTTTGTTGAGTTTTAAACCATTTTTTTGCCAGTCTTTGTAGAGCTGAAAAATAGTATATGTACATTGTCCGGGGTTTGTATATGTGAAGTTTCTTCCATTGAATCTGTTATTGAGTCCGTATGGGTATAGTGTTTTGTACATTATTATTAACATGTCCTCCATGTTTTCTCTTTTAGTGGTATTTTCTATTATGGCTAAGATTGCAATAGTTATATTGGTGAATTTGTGTTTTTGAAAGTGTTTGTATTCTATTTCATTGGTGTATTTTTCTGTGGTATTGGCTTTTGTTGGTATTGGTTTTCTCCGTGTTTCTTTATTTGTGACCGATGTAGATTTATTCTTATGTGCAGTTCTGTGCTGGTTTGTCCTATGTATTGTATTCCGCATGTTTTACAAGTAATTAAGTAGACTACATTTTTGGTGTGACAAAATTTTGGTGCGTTGTCGTCGTTTTGTTGGTGTACTCTGTGCATTTGTGGGCATGTTTTGCATAGTTTATTTTTACATTTACTGAATGCTAGTTTTTCCTGGTGTTGATAGATTTCTCCGTAGCTTTCTTTGTGTGGGTTTTTAAGGTAATCGGGTCCGCTCGGTTTTTTGTTAATCACTTTTGGTGTGGCGGCATTGCATGCTAAATGACCGTTTTCAGGAATTGTCGGGTCCTGCGTGGTCATGTGTGAACCCGGGGTGCAATTTATGCTGTGATACCCGTACAGCATTTTACTTTTATTTGTATGTTCGTTCATGTTTAAAGAGTTTTCAATTTATTTTGTAATTGTAGGCCCCGGTTCCTTGTGGTTACTCCGTAATACCCTTTGTCTTATTACCATCTTTATTGGTAAATTTATTGGTAAAATTTTACTATTGGCTGTAGTCCCAGTAGCCGTTTAGTAATGTTGGGTGCTATCAGGTTAACCAACTTATGTAAATAACAATAAATAACGCTTGTAAATATAATACAAACATATCACATTTTATTCAAATTAATGTTCACCACGGAGTTTAAAAACGGAAACATAAAACCCCCCCACCCAGGCCGCACCCCGGCTGACGTAGGAACCAACCCACTTATCGGAAGACTTGCTAAAATATCACCTTACAACAATATCAAGCAACAATAGACGTGACTGCACAATAAAAACCAAACCAAGAATGAAACAAACAGTGAACAAGAGCTAACCCCTCTTTTACTGAAGGACCACCACCACCACCGGACAGATAAGTATAGCTCCACTCTCTTATTCCGATAATTACCCGTTGGGCTTTGTTTCTCCTATACCAGTTTGCTGAATTCCTAAATTAAGTATTAAAAATATTCAAAAATTTAAAGACAAATTAGCATAAAAATATCATTATCTAATAAATTAAATAATCTAAAGGAGATAAAAAATCTCACTAAAAAGGCAAAACTGATAAGGAGTTAACAGAAACGGGTAATTATGAGACATTCCTTTAAAACTGGCTATCGATCCGCTCAAAGCCCCTGAAGAAGTAGCGGATAGATGACCAGATAAGGGAATGTTATTTAGTATTGTTTAGTATTGATTAATAACATTAATTAAAATTAAATAATTAGTATTAGAACTAACTTTTTATTATTGTTTATTATATAATTTGAAAGCCACCACAGACCCCTAGGAATATGTTAGACTTGAAATGCTAACAAAATCTCCTGTTCAGGATACACCCTAACACCCAATGGAAAATAGACCCTAAAGTTTAATTCATCTAAGCCATTAAAATATAATATATATATATATATATATATAGTAAAATAATAATAAAATAAAATAAATAATTAATAAAAATTTAAAGAAAAGGAAATAGACAACCTATGTATTCCCTTCCTTCTGTAGGTAACTATCTAGCTGACCTTTGAATTTCGTCACACTGTCAGCCTCAACCACCCATGTAGATAACTTATTCCTGTAATTTATAACTCGCTGGCTAAAATAAAACTAGTCTAAACATCTCCACCATAACTTGAATTTATGGCCCCTAGTTCTAGAATCATTTATAACCATGAAAATTTCGTCCTCATTCATTTTACTTTTGCCTCTCAGAGCCTTAAATACCTCAATGAAGTCTCCTCTAAGGTGCTTAGTTTCCAAGCTCTGAATCCGACATATTCAGTCTCCTCATATGGATGCCCTTTTGCCAATCGCACCAGGCGATTTACCTGTCTTTGGACGGACCCTTTCAAGAAGCTCAATGTCTTTTTTTAAGTGTGGTCTTCACACTTGAACACAATATTCCAAGTGTGGTCTAACAGTAGCCTTATGTAGTGGGATTATGATGTCCTTATCTCTACTAGCAAATGTTTGATAAATTATCGATAGGACACGATGGGCCTTCCTTGCAACATGTCTACAATGCTCTGAGAACTTCATGTGTCACCGTATCGTAACTTCCAAGTTCCATTCTTCCACTACAGGCTTTAGTTCAACTCCACCAAGTGTATAAGTTATTTTGGGGTTGCTGTTCCCCATTCCCCAGTTGCAATACCTTACACCTTGCTGGATTAAAGCATAGCTCCATTTTTCTGACCATCCCTGAAGTCTATCTAGATCACTCTGAAGAATTGGGACCATTGCTTGGCGGTGATCATCAACTATTCTACTGATCTTTACATTATCTGCAATCACGCCCCCTATCCCTTCATCGATGTCATTTAAGAAATTCATAAACAACAGTGGTCCCAATACATTAACCCAATCTGAAGAATAACCATTTATCACAACCCTCTGCCTCCTTCCCTGAAGCCATCCTGCCATCCATCTAACGATTTTCCCTGTGATTCCAACATGTTCCAGCTTGCCCAAATCTAAATAAACAATGTTGAAATTATTCTCTAAATCCAGCTCATGAGCTACCCTGTCAAAATATCTGACTAGATTTGTTAATCATGATTTTCCATTTACAAAACCATGCTGTGTATCCTTCAGAATTCCATTTCTATCTAAATGATCCTGACTTCCACCCTTGATCATTTCCTCCATGATTTTCCCTACTACTGAAGTTAGACTGACTGGTTTGTAATTTCCCGCTACAGTCTTAGTGCCACTTTTATGTATTCTTGATGCATTGGCACTTATCTAATCCAGCGGAATCTCTATTGGGTCCAAGTTATGCTCTCATAATCAGCCTTAATGGTTCAATGCACTCACTTGCTGCCTCCCTTAAAATTATAGGGCACAACTCCAGGAGCCTTAGGAATTTTGGGGGCTGCATAAATTGAAATTGAGGAAAGACAGTTGTAGAATAGATGTGTGGAAATTTGCCTTTAGGCAGCGGGTAGTTGATTGCTGGTACAAACTTTTATCTGTTTTTGTTGAAGTTGATAGCTTAAATAAATTCAAGGAGGAACTGGACAAATGTTTAGAGGGAATAGATGTGTGAAATGGTCGTTTTTTTTTTTTTTATTTTTGGCTGATGATATATAAGCTTGCTTTCTTGCATCATGCTACAGGGGATCTTGTTATCCGAGGATAATTGGTTCCAGAAAATTCCAATTAAAACTGGGACCAATTTTCGTAGTGTTCATTATCTAAATAAAACTAAATGCAACTAGGCATAATATTTTAAGAGTTTAAGATTCTATATCTATATAATATCGATGTAGATACACCATAGACAACTCTTGAAGAAAAACTATGATAGTAATGTGTAAAGCATCATTTCATCTATATTTCATATTGTGCTCATCCTTCACAACGAGTTGCCAATGTATTGCCCTACCTTGAATAAGTAACATTCATTAATAGAGAAGGCTATTAATGTTTCTTATTCTCGGTAGATGCCACCACCCAGACAGCACCGTTTCAAAGCTAGTTGGCTTTTCATCGGTGGGTGGGTAGGTACCCTGCTATTGCAAGTGAAGCATTACTTATTTGAGGTAGTGCAATACATGGCAACTCGTTGTGAAGGATGAGTAAATATGGTGGATCTACACTGATATTATATAGTAATGTTTATTATGTACTTGTACATAGTAAAAAATGGATGAAGGAACTGAAAAATGAGAAAATTATTTTATTAGACATTTTTTATTATAATACGTTACACAATGTAAAGTTTATTGAAGCTACGCTATTTTTCAGTTGTACAAATAAAGAATGAATACAGAGTTGTTCGTGTGTTTTTTTGTCGTATTTTTTCAGACAAAATTGTGTCGTAGAATTTAGTTATGTCTTTAACTTTGTGCTTAACATTTGTTGCACGATCATGAAGAAGATCATTCTCACAAAAAATATTCAAGTGCTTGTTCAATTTTCTAAGGGAAAAAGCTTTAATTTTTCAATTTTCAAATCCTTGTAACTGCGGGGACTCGATTAATGAATACTCGGATACCGGAGACCCCCTGTACTACTACTCGTTTTTTCATTAAATAATTGTGGAATTTCAATATCATTAATTACATATTTTTCAACTTCACTCCCATAAATTTCTCATTGACATAAAGGGTTTTCTTCTGTAAATATCAATGCAAAGTAACATTTTAGTTCATCTGCAACATCAGGGGTATCTAATACTATCCAGCATCCATTACATAAGGGTCCAATCTGAATTTGTCCTTCTCTTCTTTGCATTTATATATGTGAAGAATTCGTTATCCCTACACTTTGTGCTCTCTTTGCCAGTGATAGGATGAAGTAGGAAGGAGTACGTCGTTATCTCTCTTTATAAGGCAGTGGTTAGAACTAAATATAATGTGACCTCAATTCACAAAGGAGGATCAAAGGGCGACACAAGTAATTACAGACCTGTTAATTTAACTTCTGTTCCAGAGAAATTAATGGAGGCACTGGTTAAAGAATAAATAAGATCTTTATTGTAAAGTTCATCGGTACAGCAGGTATTACGACCCTACAATACCCTTCACGGCATCATGCCAGGGGTTAACAAGCAGCAGAAATTAAATTTTCTGTTTATACTCCGGCACGACAACCAAGTCAGTAGAGTTTACAATAAATCGTCAATACAAATATTTATTGTATTTAGTTTTTTGCAATAAACATTTTATGTTTATTGCAAAATTGTTTTATTCAATAAACATTTAAATCCATAATTATTTTCATTATCTTTTACATTGTATATAGGCCGACCGGGCTAGTCGCGTGGGTAAAGTGCCTGCCTGGCAACCCAAAGGTCGTGGGTTCGAATCCCGCCTTGGGCTTGGATCAGAGTACTGCAAAAACCTTGGGAGGTGCATTATGGCCACAGAAGCCGATGTGCCAATAACTACAAAAAAAAAAAAAAAAAAAAAAAACAACCCATTTTAAATAACTTTTTAACTATATACAAGGTATTTTTAAAATTCTATATGGACATTCCAGAAGGTCAAGGACCAATTATAATTTTTCCTATTGATTGTTATATTCGAGTAACGTGTTTCCTTTTTGTGCGATGCACTCGCAGAACGAATTAATCGCGTTAATCGATGCCAGCCTGTACTGCATATGGGAAGCAGTAACCCCAGAGTAATCTATCAACTGTGTGGTACTACACTGACAGTGGTAGAGAATGAAAAGGACCTGGGGGTAATTGTGCAGGCAGATATGAAGTTTCCTGAGCAGTGCAGACAGTCTGCAAGTGTAGCTCATGGTGTCTTGTCAATGATATACAGGAATTTTTCTAGCAGGGATATGGAGGTGATTATCCCCTTGTATAAGGCTTCACTTCTAGTACTGTATACAGGTCTGGAGGCCTCATTTTAGGAAGAATGTAGAGCTTGCTGGAGTGAGTGCAGAGAAGGGCAACAAGATTAGTGAATGGAACGAAGGGTTGCTCTTACGAAGAAAGGCTTAAGTTTTGCAAATTAGTGTCTAGAGACTAGGCACCTTCGAGGTGATCTGATTGAGTTGTATAAAGGTAACGGCCTCCGTAGCCGAGTGGTCAGGAGCGGGAGTGCAGTAGCACACACTCCTTGAGTAGACCGGGGTTCAAGCCCCTGACCGCTGAATACGGTTGATTTGCCAACCCGCACTGGACCAGCGTGGCAGATTATGGTCCATTTCCCTCAGCATGAATTGTTGAGGAGGCTTCCATCCTGCAGTAGGTTGATAATGGCTGCACTTTACCTTTTTTTTGAATGGTTTTAGTATGCTCAATGCTGATGGGCTTCTTCCTCTTGCTCAGAATAATCACCTGAGAGGGCATAAATTCAAATTGAGGAAAGACAGTTGCAGAATAAATGTGTGGAAATTTTCTTTTAGTCAGTGAGTGGTTGACTGCAGGAACAAACTTCCAACTGTCATTGTGAAGGTTAGATTTAAATAAATTGAAGGAAGAACTGGGCAAACTTGTGGAGTGAATGGATAGGTGAAGTGGGTGTTTTTTTTTTTTTTTTTGCTGATGCTATATAAGCTTGCTTTCTTACATCATGTGCCTTTACTAATGCTAATATTCCACTGTCTTTAGAACTGAATAAAATGTATTTAGTTCTAAAGACTGCACCTAAAAAGGAATAATACAATTTCTGGGAGGGTTCAGAAATGGCGACCGGATTAGTGACAAATGCAAAGTGATGCCCATGTGAAGAAGGGCTTAGAAGGTGTGGCCTGCAAAGTTTGCCCTCTAGACTTTCAAGGGGGGAGATTAGTTGAGGGAGGTGTATAATGCACTGAAGGGATTATGTAAAATTAATGAGGAAAGTCTGTTCTCCCACTGGGGGTGAGAGACAAATCAGGGACATAAATATGAAATCTCAGGTTATAATAGAAGATTAGACTCATGAAGTTTGCCTGTGGGGCAGCAAGAGACATCAAACTTTGGAATAAGTTTCCTCCTACTGTGGTGGAGTCAGTGAATTTGACAGAGGCAAAATTAGATTATTACCTGGTGGGAATGGGAATGCAGGCAACTTCTGCTAATCTGACACGCTCGGGTCTGAGCGGATACCAGATTAGCCAAAAAAAAAAAAAAAGAAAAAAAAAAAGTTGACTATCTGAAAAATACTTCCATTCAAGTTTTTACATTTTGAGCCGAAAATATGGTCTAAATAATAAAATTGTTTTTTTTTTTTTTTTTTTTTTTTTTTTTTTTATGTGATATATATATAAAATAAGTTCTGAATGAGTAATTAAGACATAAT